>NW_026607528.1:1200000-1800000 GCF_021117445.2 Syzygium oleosum
CTCGTCGTGGATATGAAACTCAGATCCCGTTTGTTTTGAGTAAAATAAATTTAAAAATATTTTCCTAAAAAATGATCGTTCATATCGTTTACAAAAAATAAATGAACAAAAAATATCAATATTTAAATATAAGTTGTTATCGATAATGAAAATATCTTTCATTTGCTAATTATATTGGTGTGTATGGGTAAATATGGATCACGAGATGATGTGATTTTGAAGCTTTCAAGGGTTTTGGAGTTTGGATTGCTAGGGTCGGTTTCAATTGGTGGGTCTATTGGCTCAGGAGACAACGTTTGGTTTGCGAAAAATGAATAATCCTAACAACGATATTTGGAATCGCCTACAAAACTGAATGAACGGAAAATATATTCAACGTCTATGAAAATGTTTAGTAGTCATAAATTATTGTCGGCAATGAAAATAATTTTCATTGATTAATTATTTTTAGTGATGTAAGCAATTATATTTGTGAACATATTTTTCAATTTTTTTATTTTTCGCGAAATAAATGAAGCCTTAAAATAATATTTTGGGTCTGAAAGTTTTTAAGTTACCCCAAGCAGCACCCTGCGATTTTTCCAAATATTAGGAAATGCAATGGTCATGCTAGGGTTTTGGACAAGATAGCTCCAAGCTATCTTTTTAGGACTTTATGTCCAATTTGTCATGCATGAACATGTATCGTGCTAAGGGCAGTCTCTGGGCCATAAGAGCTAGTCCTCAATGGGAGGTGGGGGCTAAATATCTAACTGACCTGATTGTTTTTTTGGAGTTGGCGTGTCGATTCAGTAAATTTTTGTTCGCTTCTCACGTCTTTAGCTTTTAGTGAAAAGACAGATTTTATACGGACACTCTATCATATGAAACCAGTGGCAGTAATTCTCGCATTGCAATCGAATATGTTGATCATATGGGCTCGAACTTATAGCAAGCTCGATGGGTTTGAACGATTAAAATGGTACGGTTCCTAACAGGAAGGAGTCCAAAAAAATGAAGTAAAACCACATGACACAGCACGATGCACCTCATAACAGTACATAGCCAAAAAAATCAATGCACTTTAGATTCGTAGCCCAAAGAATATCTCGATCAGACCAAGTACAAAAAGACCATAAGTAACAAAACCTTGAGGAAAATCGCTACAAAGAGTGCCAATAAGAACAAGAAAAATCTGACCAAAGGGTGAAAAAACAAATTGATGCGACAGCTGGCAACGAGGTGGGCCTGAGAGTGGGTCCACTGAGCCTTCCAACTTTATACAACATCAGGCCCGTATGGGGCAAGTGGGCCACGGTTGGCGAGTACAAACATCACATCGAGGCCCACCCACCAGATCAGCAATCGTACCACCGCACATCATGTGATCGTGACCAGTGATGTGATAAAGTTGATTTCATAAGTCATCCTACATTACCTATACGTTCAGTTCAACACGAAGCATCTCATCGCTGCACTCGATCACATGAGATGAAACCATCACATGGGGACCGGAATCGAGCAAAACAATCTATTCATTCCCATGCGAGGGCATGGGCGGCGGGCCTGAGGCGTGCGTCAGCCCACCGGACCGATAGGCCTGCCCGACGATCTCGACGACGTGTTGGGCCCGACCTCATCTGCTGCTTGGGGTGGGGTACACCTAGGGGCAAGTGGCTCTATGGTTTTGGAAAGGTACTTATCGTGTTCTTGGCTAGTTGTGGGCAAGGAAGGATTTGAACCCCCGATACAGTGGGATCGTGGCCACGTGCTCCATTCCATTGAGCTGCAGGTGCCAACCTGTTTTCATCGGACATCTTGTCGAAAGTACACTGAAAAAGGGGAGCTTTTTCTCTTCCCATCTATTCTCGGGTCAAGAGATATGAAAATGTCTATCTTTTGTAATAGTTGTGTTTTTTGAGGTGTGAAGTAAAGAGAGAAAGGATTTCAAGATTCGAGTTTTAAATGAAACGGCATTTCAAATATGTTATTTCTCCCTTTGGAAACGAAAACGTAATAATAAGAATGAGAGCTATTGAGCCTTTTGAATTATCATTGGGGTGTCAAGGGCCGACTAAGCTTGATAGATTTACATGTAAGTTTTTGAGATTTTTCAAGTCATGGATGGGATTGGCCAAGATTTCTTGATCCAATTAATGCTAGGTCCTGCAGCACCATCGAACCAATAACTATTCCATCGATCGTACTTGGGTCAAAATGAACAGATCTATTGTGGAGTCATTGTATCTAGAAGATGGACACTTTATTTTGGCTTATCCTTGGAGTTCGATCTTTGAGGTTTTTGCACGTTGTGGATATTGCTCATCACCACCATAAAGGGATAACAGTTCTCTATATGGATGCGAAAGATATACAGAAATCTCTATGTTATATAAGGAATAACAGTCCTTTACAGGCCAGAGTCTCGGCCACGATTGGGCCGTGCGCCAGCAGCGAAGGGTGAGGGTTGAAAGAAAACAGGAAATGGGCTCACTTAGGCTAACGGCGGCAATGACGGTGAGGGGCGAGCAGCAGCTGAGATGTTTTTTTGCCGGTGAATTCGGGCAAAAGAAACAGAGAGGGAGAGAGGAAACTCTTTGTCACACCAGAAAAAAGTTGTTTTGTTAGGCGCATGATATTACACATACGGGTAGCACGAATCTATAAGTAAAAATAAAAAGGTTACCGACAGTGAATGTGTAAATCCGAAGAAGTTCGGCTTAATGTAGTAAGACAGACAACAAAACATTCATTTTTGTATAATGGCCGTCCCTTACCCCCTCTATAAAATTAGCCGGAATCGAGTTGTTTCATCACACGATGGAGGGGTCCAAACTCTCTCTCTCTCTCTCTCTCTCACACACACACGCGCGCGCGCAAGAAAGAAGCTGCTTGTTGCAAAGCAAAGTATATACTTATTATCTGTGCGAGATCGTCGAGGGTGAAGGTGAAGACGTTCAAGTCCTGCCATGCTTTTCCACAGCTTTCTTGAACTTCCTCAGCTACTACGTCTGTCCTCGATCGTGGAGATTTTACAGACTCGGAAGCTCAAGAAAGCTGTGGGACGACATGGCGATTCAGGATTTCTCAGTCTTAATTGCTCTGCAGAATTATTCTCACGGCGCTGAATTCGCCGGCATACAATTCAGGTAAATTTCAATGGATCTGTGTATCTCTTTTAAATTATTTTTCTTCTCCGAATCTCTACCATGGTGGTTGTGGGTTGGTTGGTCATAGAAATGCAAGAATAGAGGCCGGGGTAACGATTTTTTTGCTTGTACCGCACAAGATCAATGACCGTGATTGCACTCAATCCATGGACTAAGTTCAAGCAAAAACTTCCCCTACGATCAGTAGCTACAAGATATTATACTTTTGGCCCACGTGCTTTTAGAATGTTCAGTGTTAATCTCTCCATCTTTTTTGTGATAATTACGGTCCCTACACCACATATTATCGTCAACTTAAGTAATTCCATCACATTGCTATCCAAAATGCGATGAAAATGCCCAGAGAGAGAGAGAGAGAGAGAGAGAGAGAGAGAGAGAGAGAGAGAGAGAGAGAGAGAGAGAGGGGTGGTAGAGCTTAATTTACAATGAAATTTTCTTTTGTGATATGAGGGTTTATTTGTAGAGCTATATAAATAGGTGTTGCGTTTAGTGAGCAATGCTTATTTCAAAGCGTCTTGGTTGAGTTTAGGACTGTGGTAGAAAATGCGGTCGAAAGTTAAAACGAGATGACAAACAAGTGAAAGAAATGTTTGTCTGGCCTTGGGAGCGCGCATTAAGTTCCCCATAATGAGTGAAAGAAGCAACATTCGGCCTTGAGGTTATGCGCGGCATAGCGAAGCTCGAAATCTCCCGTCACCACCCGACTAAGTTAATTTTCTTCCAGCAAAGCCCATGCACTCTGATGTCGCTAAATCGACATCTTTTACTAGGATTTCTGGTTAGAGATCGCGGAAGAACTTTTGTTGTCACAAAGGGATGGTACGCAGATTGCTATGGAGGAATTATTCGAAGTGTCGTCACGGAAAATATCACAACACAAGGACATACGCACTTCATAGGTGCAATGTTCTCTTTTTCTTCCCTTATCACCTTCGAACCGTTACAGATCGCATCACATCGTTGTTGAGAAGCTTAAGATAACTAATCATCACGTGATCACCGAACATCCATATCAGTATAAGTCAGACTAACGCTTCTTGCTGAGAACCCTAATGAGCTGGGACAAGTAGCCCCACGTTGCATTATTGCAGGATAGGATCCATTAAGTGCTCACTCGAAAGGAACCGTTCATGTGGGAAGATACAAGGAAACAAAAGTAAAGGATGGGGAAATCCTCATTGGGTAGAGTTGGATCTCATCTCATCTCAAGCTTTTGTCAGTGGAATTAGGGTTTGGTCACCCTCCAATCAAGCTCGTGATCTGGAGAGAGACACCAGAAGCTGTTGTCGCTGAGAAGATTCCCCTCAGTTTCCTCTTTAGCATCAGCAATAATTGTAGCTCTTCCTGTTGGCTTTCTTTTGTGGTCCTGAAATTGTCTGGTTGCGATCTCCTAAGTTTCAGTGAAAAAACGCGGGGGTTTACCTTTGTCACTATGTGACCTCAGGGAGTGTTTTTCTTTTTGATCTTTGACCCCTTCATTGTTGGTGACTGGTTTGGTTCAATTGCCCGAATTGTCGAAGCTGAAGATTCGGTTTGATCCCGACCAAACTTTCTTTTAGTGGAATTGGGATTCTTGCATATATGCTGAAGTCATAGGACAAGGTGAACAACTTATTTGTATTTAGAGTGGATTGGGATGAATCCGAGCCGTCATATCTTGCGAGCCTGGCTTCCTATGCCACCTCTGTCTAATTCGCATGGACCCGGCACTAGGAAGAGCTTTGCTGTATCGTGGCCACGTTGTCGGCATGATCAATAATTTGACGAGAATCGAAACTCTTTACAGGGCATCTATATTTCAGTTAGATGAATTTGAGAGCAGGATTGATGTCATATTAGCATTGCAACATTAGTTAGTATCAAGGATGACAATTCTTGATGTAACACGAGAACATGGGTAACACACAACAAAATTTATTGAAGAGACCCGAATTGGACATGGCGTGACATGATGAATAGCTCTATGACAAAAAATTTCATATGTTTTGGCTAATTAAAAAAAATCACTTATACTTACGTTGAAAATTTTAATTAATGTCGGAAGATGAAAAAAATTAAACAATACTAATACGATGGAACGACATGAATTGACAGCTCAATTAATATGAAAAAATTCAAGGTATCAGATAATCTAAAATGTGTTAGACATATAAGGGTGATGTGTATTATCTAGAAAATAATATGGACAGTTTTTTACCTCAACATGAGTTACACCTCAGCAATCTATTTCCATATCTATATAATAATATTATTACATAATCTTCCATACAACTCTCTAAGTTGTTGCCATGTGAACTCATGATGTTTGAGTATCGTATCTCTATCTTGCAAGATACTACTAATCCTTACTTTTGAAGAGTTTTTGGGAGAATATTAGCTATATATGGTAATATTATCATATAAAAAAAATTCGTTATTGACTACATTATCCAAAATTTTGTGGGAAAAGGATTTTCCTGCTAATGTCCCGCAATTTTGCTTGTGAAGATTGAATTTGACGAGAGAATAAATTTCTTCGATGGCAACAGTTTTGAAATATATTCAACTGGAAACTTTAACTAATACAACTAATACCTGTAGAAGAGAAAAATGTGACTTTTAAATTATTTGGCCTCTTTGACTTTTTTTAGAGTATTTTAACTGGATCTGCGCGTTGTGGGATATGTCGTTTAATAAATCTTTATTTGAAACGTATTAGGTTTTTGATCTATATTCAAACTCTAGCTAGGTTGTTTTGGACATTGGTTGGCACCAAGAAAATAGGTACAATATATGTTCTCACGGGGTGGGGACGAGGAATGTAGTCTCAATCCCCGCTCTACCCCGTGCCCATCGCTAATCAATTTAAATGTGTCAACAAGCAAATTAGATAGTTACGCCTATGAACATTTGAAAATCTTGTGATCATCAATTAAGTAATGTCGATATGGCAAAGAAGAACAATTGGTTAGGTGATACATCGAAGCGCGATACAATTGTTGAAAGCTTTTTCTCAAAGGTTGTGACCAAATTAAGGTAATTTAATTGATTCAAGAACTCCTAGAGCTTTATATTGCACCCTTTCTTAACCCACTCCCTGACACTAAATAATAAATATCTATTGGGTTCTAGCTTTTCCTAATGTGTAGGAATTGCATCTCTTTCTCTAGCTTCTGGACCTGGGCCATGTATACAATTAATTGAATATTTGCCAATTCAAATTTGACATAAGTGTACTATACATATGCTTCATTGCTTAGCATAAGTAAGAAAATGTCCAACTGTGTCTAGCTAGGCTATAGTGACCTTGACCAATAATTCTTAGCATCTGCAATAAGGCTCTGACCATATTGGCAAAGACTTTAATTAGCCGAACTTATCAAAATAATTTACATCTTACTAGCCCTAAAGATTATTTATGTGGAACCCAATTATATTCTGACAAATTACAGGCAGGAGAGTGAAAGAGAAACGCATCATAACAGCTTCAACCTGCTTTCATTACTGTGTCTGCTTTTCCAGCTTCTTTTTGAATTATTTCATGCATGAATACATTTAAACTTTGGACTTTTAGGTTTTATCACAAGGTCCAAGCTATTTCAAAGACACATAATACTTATAAGTTATATGGGCAGAGTCTCAGCATTTCTTGAAATAGCTCATCACTTACAAGCTGGACATTAAATCTCTAGAGATCGAACATCTGTGTTCATAATCTATTTGGAATGATCTTTCGAGTCATGCTAGCGAGTGATCGAGTAATTCCTTGCAAATCCCTTAGTAAAATGGATCACGACTAGTTTTGATCAGGTGGAGTTACGAGCTCGGAAATGCGATCCGATAGCTTATTCATAACTTTGATGCCCTAAGTCTAATTGCCAAATGAATAATGTTGAGCTCACTTCTGCCTCGAATCCACTTCTTATGTGGGTTTCGATCCATTTCAATTTTTAGAATTTGGCCTTCCAAAGTACACAGTTTGAGCCCATTTGCTACGTTTTCTTTTAAATTATTTTAAAATTTTGTTTCTGTTTGGAGCTTTTGCCTTCAGATTTATTAGGGTTTACCTGCGCTTATAATGTATTTATGTATGCACATACATCTACACGTACATATTCATATGTCACGTGACATTTTCACCTCAAATAAATACTTTTTTCGGTCGATAATAACCGCGAAACTTCTATATTTTTTTCCCACTTCAATGTTCGCGAATTCAATTAGTGTTGTGTACGTGCTACGCAACAAGCTAGTCTCGACTGGACTAAGCAAGTAGACATAATCTAACGTGTGGAAGTTGGCTTATGAGACCAATCAAGCATGATCCACAAGACCCTTTTCCCTAAAATAAAATTTTAAACTTGCGAATGATGGATTGTTACAAACTTTTAGCGCTTCCTTTTTTCGTTTCAATGCCCTTTTGGTTTTGGCTAATTAGCCTCTTTTTTTACCCATCCATAACTAATAAATCGGGAAAATTACTCAATCAATTCTAAACATATTGTACGGATGTCAATTCAGTCTTAAACTTTTCAATTTTACCAACTTAATCCTAAGCCTTTGTGCAAAATTTCACTGTAGTTTTTTCGACGAATTTTAGCCGGAAATCGCTGACTGACGGTATGACACATAGGAGAGGCGATCATTAAGGACTGCATTGACATACGTACAATAAATTTGTGACTGATTAGACAATTTCCCCGTATTTCCTAATTGGGAATGCATGAATTACATATCCTATTCAACCATCATCACTTAATGCGACGCACCATTCAATTTTTTGACCAATTAGTAAGCCAAAACAAGGCAACATGGGGTCATCAAGATTGAAGTGACATCAAGGAATCGAGTAGGTGGGTGTTCTCTCTAGAGGAATCTTTGCCAAATGCTAGGTTACAAAGTTCTATTATGAGAGCATTAACTGACTGATGAAATGTTGTTGAGGTCCACTGAGAGAGATTAGCTTATAAAGCTGGGATAAGGTGGGGTTAGGCTGTTTTCGCGCAATGTAATGATAATGTATAGCTTTCCTTTATCAACTTGTTACTCAAAACAAAAGTACGCTCCGGGAATTAACTGCATTCGGAGACATTTTCCTCTGCACGGCTAATATCAAGTGGCACGTTCACACGATATTGTTGAGTGTAAGAGACGCGGCAATAACTTGATTTGATGGAAGAAATTTTTGAAGGTGAAACAATCGCAACTCGCGCAAAGAAAAGAAGAAGATAGATAGAATTTTCTGACTCAATATATTTCACTCAGATTTCACTCTTATGAAAAAATTACAAGACTCCCCTATTTAAAGAAAAGTTACGTGACCCTTATCTTTCCTAAAATATAACTAGAAAGAATATCTCACAATATCTCATCTTATCTCTTAATATCTAACCATATCTCTTAATATCTCACAATATATCGGAAAAAACAATTATTTCACCTAAAAACACAAAAAATCAAAATATGGAAATACGAATAGACTCAAAAAAGAAACAAGTACCAACAAATTTGGTTTAATTTCTAACACTCCCCATTAAACCAAATTCTCTTCCATCAATCATTCCAAGCAGGCTCTTGAACTTTCGAAAAGCATCAATCTTGAGAGGTTTAGTAAAAATATATGCTACTTGATCTCCGGTCTTCACATGCAATACTTCAACTTCATTCTCTTTAACATGTTCTCGGATGAAGTGATATCGAACATCGATATGTTTACTTCGTTAATGAAAAACTGGATTTTTTGCCAAAGCAATAGCAGAAACATTATCAACAAAAATCTCCGTTGCTTTCTTCTGCTCCATAAGAATATCTTTGAGTAGTCTTCTCAACCATATTGCATGACAAACACATGAAGATACAGTTACATATTCAGCTTCACATGTTGACAGAGTAACACTTGGTTAGTTCTTTGATGACCACGTGAAAGCAGTGTCGCACAAGAAAAATACAAATCCCGTGGTGCTTTTTCAATCGTCGATATCTCCACCATAATCACTATCCGAATAAGCTCTAAGTTTGAAAGATTCAGAGCAATAATAGTGTAAGCCATGAGAAATAGTACCTTTGATGTACCGAAGTATTCTCTTTCCAGCTTTAAGATGAGATGATTTCGGCTTCTCCATGTATCGACTCATAATTCCAACACTATACATAATATCCGGTCTCGTGCATGTCAAGTATCTCAAACTCCCAATCAAGCTTCTATAATATGTCGAATCAACATCGGCACCATCATCAAACTTCGAAAGCTTGGTTCCGCACTCCAATGGTGTATTGACCGGCATACAGTTCTTCATGTTGAATTTTTCAAGGATATTTTCTGCATATCATTTTTGGGAAATAAAAATCCCATCGGCACTTTGCTTCACTTCGAAACCAAGGAAATAATTCATGAGAACATTATTGATCATCTCAAATTCTTTCACCATCAATGCCTTAAAAGCATCAATCATCGCCGAATTATTACATGTAAAAACAAGATCATTAACATATAAAAAGGCGAGCAGAATATCACATTTTTCTTGCTTCAAATAGAGTGCATGCTCGTATGGACATTGAGAGAATTCATTCGCCTTGAAATATGTATCAATTCTGAAATTCCATGCTCTCGGTGCTTGTTTAAGCCCATATAAAGCTTTCTTCAACCTCAGCACTTTGTCTTCATGACATTTCACAACAAACCCCTTGGGTTGTTCGACATAAATTTCTTCTTCAAGGATGCCATTCAAGAATGCTGATTTGACATCTATTTGATAAATCCGCCAATTATTTTGAGCAGCAATGGAAATAATTAATCTAATTGTTTCCATGCGGATGACAGGGCCAAAAACTTCATCATAGTCGATTCCGGCTTTTTACTTGTACCATTTCACGACTAATCTAGCTTTGTACCTTGTCACTTCGCCTTTCTCATTCTTCTTGGCCTTATACACCCATTTAACACCAATCGATTTCTTGTCCTTCGGAAGATCAGCAAGCTCCCATGTTTGATTTTTCTCGATGGCTTCAATTTCTTCGTTCATGGCTTTTTTCCACTTTTCTTCTTTGACCGCATCATCATAAGTAAGTGGTTCATAATCTGCAAGAAGACATATAAGATGAAGCTCTTCAGTAACTTCGTAAATTTCAGACAATCTTCTTGATCTTGGCACTAGCGGTTCATCGACACTATTTGAAGGGGATGGTGTTGATGAACTTGAAGAAGATGTTGGAGAAGAAGGTGAAGGTTGATCCTTCAACTCCGTTTGATTGGAATCACCACGAACATTCGCTTCTTCTTTTAGATTTTCTTCCCACATTCCATCTTCATCGAACTTGACATCTCTACTTACATACACTTTCAAAGTGTTAGGGTCAAATAATCGATAGGCTTTGGATGATGAGTCATACCCGATAAAGATGAGCTTTTTGCTCTTGTCTTCAAGTTTCGATCTTTTTTGGTCCGGGACATGAGCATAGGCAATGCTCCAAAAAATTCTCAAGTGCGAAACACTTGGTGTTCTCCCGGTCCATGCCTCTTGTGGAGTTACGCCTTCAAGTCCATATGTGGGACATCTATTTTGAAAATAGACGGCACACGAAACAGCTTCAGCCCAAAGTTCCTTGGACAAATTTTTGCTCTTCAACATGCTTCGAACCATATCAAGAATGGTTCTATTTTTCCGTTCAGCCACACCGTTTTGTTGAGGAGAATACGGGGCCGTCAAGAAACGTCGAATACCATGATTTTCACAGAATTTGTTGAATATAGCTGAGATGAATTCTCCACCACGATCAGTCCTCAAAGCCTTGATAAAATAGCCGCTTTCCTTTTCAGCCGGGTTCTTGAATTGTTTGAAAGTATCAAGCACTTCTGTCTTTTCTTTCAAAAAATACACCCAAGTTTTCTGAGTAAAATCATCAATAAAAGTAACAAAATATCGATGATTACCATATGAGTGAGGATTGATCGGGCCACACAAATCAGAATGAATCAACTCAAGCGGCTTCTTCGCTCGATAAGTCGCCTCCTTCGGAAAGCTAGTTCTGGAATGCTTGCCGATAACACACTCTTCACATAATTGATCGGGATGATCAATATGTGGTAAGCCATAAACCATCTTCTTGCGAGAAAGCAAATTGAGTCCACCAAAATTGAGATGGCCGAACCTCAAATGCCACAACCATGAAGGAACATCTACGCACGCCTTTAGACATCGAGATATCTCACTCTTTATATTAAGAATAAACATCCTGTTCTTCGACATCTTCACATTTGCAATCAATTTATTATTTCGATCTCTCAACATAAGATTAAGATCTCTCATATGAACAGTATAACCTTTCTCCAGAAGTTGTCCCAAACTCAAGATATTGCTTGACATTTTTGAAACATAATAAACATTGGTAATAAACTGACGTGCACCATTCTTTAAGCGAATCAAAATTGTACATTTCCCTTCAACAAGAATTTTAGAGTTATCATCGAATGAGACAATCCCTTTAATTGTCTCATCTAACTCGGCAAACATCTCCTTTCTCCCGCACATGTGATTGCTTGCGCCGGTATCCAAATACCACGTATCGCTTTGACCTTCTTCATATTCTTTGAATGCCAATAAGAGAACTTAATCAGCATCATTCACCAAGTTCGCCTTTTCGTCTTGTCGCGACCGACCTCCCTATTTTTTTTTAACAAAAGAGGGGGGTCTCGCCTGGTACGCGCTAAGTCTAGGTTCGGGACTTAACTCGGGCTCTCCCAAGCCCATACCATATCGCGACTTAGGGTTTAAGTATTTAACATGCAAGTTATTTATATCAAGGAGTCGCCACTAATCGATTTGGGGTGGGTCGATTAAAAACCCAAATAAGGTGATGGGAGAATCACCATATTCCTGCGAACTAGAGATTAACTGAGTTCGGGGACTTGGTTACACTAGTTGGATAACTAATGCCCTTTCGGTACCTATTTTACCCTGTTCATTTCAGGAAAATATTTGTCAGGCAATTTAGATTGATTTTAGGATCTTTCTCCTAACATGTGAGGTGATCAAGCGAGTGCATAATCGGAAACGATTAGCAGTCAAAAACACAACAATTCATGCGGCCTAAGGTTCTAACCTTAACTAAGTCAGATGACATTCAAAACACAACAACTCATGCGATTGTATTAAAAACATGCATAACAATACAACAGTAATAAAAATAACATGCAAAATATTACCGCGCAATCTCAGGCTTGTCTAATTTAAACAAGACAATAACATGCATAATAATACCGTAATAAATTAAAATATTTAGATATACTACATAATTTTAAAAAGATTTATTTTTAAAAAAAATTTGAAATTTTTTTTTGGAAAAAAAAATACGGAAGAAGAAGAAAGAAAAAAAACTATTATTATTTTTTAAAATTTTTTTAATTAATTAATTTTTTTAAAGATTTTTTTAAAAAATAAATAAAGATAAAATAAAACGGGTCGGGTTGGGTCGCGGATCCGGATCGGGCCGGAACTGACCCGGGTCAACGGATCCGACCCAGGGGGTTGACCCGGGTCGGATCAGTTGATCCGGGTCAGGTCGCGGACCCGGCCCGGGTCGGAACCGACCCGGGTCAACGGATCCGACCCAGGGCGTTGACCCGGGTTGGATCGGTTGATCCGGGTTGGGTCAACCCCGCGTGTACAGACACGCGGGGGCGCCGGCGGGGCCAAAATTGGCCGTTCGCCTGCCGACCCAGACCTCCGCCGGCCCAAAACCTGTCACGCCCCGTACCCCACGAAGCATGAGCATCCCGCTTATAGGTCGAAATAGTAGCGCGACGCTCCCAGATTACGGCACCGACCCGAAACCCAAATAAGAGAAAACACGCCACATGCAGAAACGACGTATAAATAATAAATATATATACACCCAGACAATTTAAAAGCAACCACGAGTGGCAAGAGAAAACAAATTACGATTGATGAAACCCCCAAATACATTATCCATCTATAAACAAAAAGGTACATCAAAAGGCCACGAACAAAAAGGGATCGGTGACCTAGGGGTGTCAAACTAACTACCGGAGGGGTACGGTCAAAAAGTGTCGACCCTCACTCCTATGCTGATATCTAACCTACGGTACCCAGTCAGGATCGGAACCCGACGACTCCGAAGAACTCTCGAGTCGCTCTTGATCCTCCTCAGAACTCATGGCCTCCAACTCTATCTCTGGCTCAGGGTCTTGTTCTTCGTACTCGTCTATGTCCATAGGCTCAGGGGCTTCTGCGACCACCTGCTCTGGAGCTGGATCGACTATCTCCGGCTCGAAAGCTAATCCACCAAGCTCCTCGTGCTCTTCCTCTTCTTCCACAATCTCGTACTCAACCTCAGAATCAGGATTGCCCTCCATATCAACATCTACTATATCACCGTCTGGACATTGAATATCTAGCAGACCCTCTGCCACAAACGGGACGTCGGCGGACCTGATGGGACCGAATTCTACTCCAAAACGATCCCAGAAACACCAGGCTAGGTACTCGTGAGTCTCAAAGTGAGTTAAGCCTACGTCTACCCATACTAAAGCATAGTGTCTATAGTACTTCTCCCCGTTCCCCACGGGGTGCACGGTCAGCGTACGCTCTATATGGTGGGGAATCCCAAAGCGTAACGGTGCATCGTCGAAGTTCATGGCGGGAGATCTGAAAAGTCGGTTTTACCACAACCGTGAGAAAACTCAGCAAGTAAAAACCACTAATCCTAAACTAGGCTAATGTGCACCTCCAGAGGGTAAATAAAACACATAAATAGATAAATAAACCAGTATAACAATCAATATAAGCTCACCCGGGCCTACAGCCCAATTCACTACTCTGCCCTGCAGGTTAGGCTTTTAATATCAATATAAAACATATTCACTTAAATCGACCCGAAGGCCACGACCCGAAGGCCACAATTTTTCCCGACCCGAAGGCCCGACCCGAAGGCCACAATTTATCTCGACCCGAAGGCCCGACCCGAAGGCCACAATTTATCTCGACCCGAAGGCCCGACCCGAAGGCCACAAATTATCTCGACCCGAAGGCCACAAATTTATCTCGACCCGAAGGCCCGATCCGAAGGCCACAATTTATCTCGACCCGAAGGCCCGACCCGAAGGCCCGACCCGAAGGCCACAATTTATCTCACTACAACCATGTACATCAATGCGTCCAATATTGATCAATCAACGTCACGAGAGATGAATACAAGCCAATGCACTCAAGGTTAATCGCCCACACTAATATACCAAGTATACTCATTCTCGACTTAGATGCATTCAACTCATCCTCGAGACAATCAATATACTTCCGTTCTCACCCAATCCACTCGACAATGAGTCGCACCTTTATAACAATTCAATATAATGCACCTAAGGCCCGCCTTGGGTAAATCAAACTTAGTCCTCATTCTCATTGGTACGGGGTCACAAGATAGGATTTATATAAGTCCTAAGTAACCTCTAAAAAAATGCCTAATTCCTTGCCATCAACCAATGACTCAACTAGGTATTCAACTTGGATAAATTGCACAAATTCGGTACTCAATGAACAGTACCAGGAGATGACACATTTTGTCAACTAAACCACAATTAAACACCCTCATTAGGCTCTAATCTCAAACCCCAATCACCCAACAACCAAATCCACTTAATTAAGGTTCAAATAAGCCTAAATAATCCCCAAAATGTCCACTTCCAAGTCATTAGTACTTGAGCTTAATTAGTGCCACACTTAGACAATTTTACACAATTTCGGAGCCCCATGAACAGTACCAGGAAAAATTCACATTTAGGTACTAAACCACCTTTAAACCATCTCATTAGGGCCTAATCACTTACCCTAAACATCCAGCCACCAAATACACCTAATTAAGCCTCAAATGAGCCTAATTAACACCTTAATTAGGCCTAATTAACCCCTAAAAATGCACAATTAAACTAATTAAGGGTTTAGGGGTTTATACTCGCCTAAAATCGACTCGAGGCGACGGGAGCGGGCGGTCGATTACCGACACGCGGTGAGAATCGACGGCGGCGCTCCGGGGGCAAGCCGGCGGTCACGGCGGCGCCGGTGTGATTCACGGCCACACACCCAACCGGAACAGGGGAGCTGCTGGGCGTACGGGCTGAGGATGGTGGAGAGAGAGACGGTGAGGGTGAGGTGGTCGACGAGGGCGGCGCATAGCGGTGGACGGCGGCGCGGTGCCGGCGAGGTGAAAACCGGCGGTGTTTCTCTCTCTCTCTCTCGCCTGGAACAGCTGCTGTGGGGCGAACAATGCAGAGGGTGGGGCTGGTCGACGGAGGCTGGGGCGGTGCCAGGGGGTGCTGTGCGGCGGCCAGAGGTCAGCAGCTCCGGTGGCGCGGCTGTTCCGGCGTGAACAGTGGTCGGCGGAGCAGAATGACCGAGGAGCGGCGTGAAGAAGACGATCGTGAGGCTGCTCGGGAGAGAGAGAGAACGTGAGCTGAGAGGGACTAAGGAGAGAGAAGAAGCAGGTCAAAAGTGGTCAAACTTGGGTGAGTGGAGTCCAAGTGTCAACAATCCAAAGGTTTGGACAATTTGCCCTTGAATCCAATGGCTTAGGTTCACTCCTCTCCAATAATTCAAGGGTATAATGGACAAATGCCCCTAACCAAGGCTGACCAGGTCTGGTTTGGCTACTTAACTTTAGTTAGTCCCCAAATTTTATCCAAATTTCGGAATAAATTAAAATGGCCTAGGGGCATTTTCGTAATTTTCCGATCCCGGACCGAAATTTCAATTTTTGTCCATACCGGTCCTATATGTTCATGGGAGACATAATACGGTGTCGGATTCGCGAAATTCACTTTCTACGCCTTCGAAAATCGCCTGCGAAGTCCCGGGAATAAAATAATATTATTTTTCCAATTTTTGCCGAAATTCCCGTTTTTGTCCAAAACCACTCTAAATGTACGTGGCCACTCCAAAATGACCTTGGCCGCGAAAAATAACCTCAAACGGCCTCCGAATCCTGCCCCGGTGCCCACGGGGGCAAAACCGTAATTTTCCCAATTTTTGTCGAAATTCCTATTTTCAGCCGTTCTTGTCCCAAACTTACTTGGCCACTATAAAATGACGTCCGTCCTACAAAATAGTCATAATTACCCTTGAAATTTTGATATCGGAGTTTGGCTCAATATCGCGATCAAAATAGCTCGTTTTGAAATCTTAGGATCTCTCACTAACGGGTGGCTATTTAGGTGTTACGCGTATCGACCTAAGACTGTCGGAGTCTCGATAGTCTCAAATCTCGAGAGAAGGTGAGAGATTATCACTAGTACCGGGGGTCGCGATCGTTCGGATAAAATTTGCGATTTGTTTGTCAGGCGTACTTTTGGTCGTGCGGAATCACCCGCGATCCAATCGTACGTTACTAACTATATCAAATCCATTATCTTCCTAAGATCGGCCCATATTGGCTCAAGATATTCCCTCGACGTTTCTCGAAATCAGTGTCCAATCGCGATCGTTTTCTCGGTCCACGTACCTGTTCCTATTTAGCCTTTCCCATTTGGTTAGTATCCCGTGATTGATCAAGTCCGGGCGAGACTCACTAAAATCACACGAGAATTAATATACGCTTTACTGGTTCCGATAACGGGTCAAAATTCAGGATGTTACAAAACCGGCCTTTGGGAACGCCACCAAGCCTCGCCGGCTACCTGGGTCGCCGTCCGACCACCGCTCGCCGGCCGGCGACCGAATTAAAAACCGGCCTCACTGAGGCATTTCAACAAACACTCGGCGTGCGTGACCAAAACAGAGATATTCCGACCTGTTCCGGCGAACTGGTGGACTCAGGCGACCCAACATACCTTTGATGACGACACACGGACGGCGGGGGACGGCGGTATGGGCCGGGACTTGCGTGAAATGGCCGGCGCGGGTCCCGGCCAAACTGAGCATAAAAACAGGGGAGAACAGAGGCGGACGGGACCCCGGGAAAGCTCACCGGTCGACGGCGCATACAGAGGGGCTTCCAGCTAGTCAGAGAAGCGACGGCGACACTGCTGGCTCTTCTTTTGCTCCGGCGGAACCTCGGTATGCCTTCTTTCTCTCTGATTTCTCTCTGTCTCTCCCTCTCCTCCGGTGCTCTGTTTTGGCCGAGAATGACCAACCAGCCGGCGACATCGGTTCGGTGGATCGTCGGCGACTTTGACTCGTTTGGGGGACTCCTGCGGCTGTGTTCTTCCACCTGCAAACCAAAAATAAAAAAAAAAATTTCTCCAATCCTCTCTTTCTCTCCCACGGTCTCTCTCTCTGTTTTTCTCCCAAAATTGGCCGACCTAGGCTCTCTGGATCTCTGTGTCGCCGCCGTCGGCTCGGCGGCGGGGATGGATGGCTGAAGATGAGGCACGGTGGCCGCCAGAAGCTCCCTTTCTCTCTCGGCTCACACTTTCACGCTCTCTCTGTGTTTTTCTCAAAAATGGCCGACCCGGGGGGTGCTTTCGGGGGTTGCCAGTCGGCTTGCTGGAAACGACAAGCCCTGCTGGGACCTTCAAGACACTTCGAGGCTCCTCTCTCTTCTCGGTTTCTCTCTCAATCTCTCTCTCTCTCTCTCTGTTTCTCTCTCTGGATCGAGAAAGACCCCCCTCTCTCTCTCTCCTCTCTTTGGCCTGTATAGCCGACGACGACGCTCGCTCTCTGCTCCGTTGCGTCTGCTGACGACCGCCTGCACCGGCCTGCGCTGCCCCGCGACTTTCGCGGCCACTTAGGCCGGTGCAAAGCAAGGGGGGCCGATTCTGAGATGGACAGAGAAGAGAGGAAGGAGGAGAAGAGAAGCCGGAAAATCAGGGAGGACGGGACTGGCCATTAATGCCAGTCCCGTTGGCGTGTTTCCCTCGGCTCGGTTCTGACCAGACAGCGATGGTGAGAGGCCGCCGCCGTTCGTCACTCTGCAGCCGCGAACAGGTGAGAACAGGGGAAGTGAAAGCGACCGGCACAGGTGGAGAAGGAAGGAGAAGGGGAACTGGGCCAGGCTAGGCCCAGCCCGAGCAGGGAAAAGAAGAAAAGAAAAGGAAAGCGGGTCGGGCCCGCGCGAAGGGGAAAAAGAAAAGAAAAAAGAATGGGCTGGGCCCATGCGGGGGAAAAAAAAAAGAAAAGAGAAAAAGGGCCGGGTTGGCCCGGCCCCGACCCGGCCCGACTCGTTTTTTTTTTTTTCTTGAAAATTTTTTTAAAACATTCTAATAGACCCTATTAATATAAAATGTACCTAATTTCTATATGCAATGCATTTTAAATTGAAATATTTTTTGTTTTAGAAATTAAAGGAAATTAATTCCTAAATTTTGTGCAATTAATTTTGGGCAAATTAAAAATAGGTGTCAACACGTCTGCTCTGCTACTTTCTTTGTTCCAGCAGTTAGAAGCATAATGGCCAAGTTTATTGCAATGATAACATCGGATTTTAGATTTATCATACCATTGGCTTGTCGAGTTCTTTCCTCTTCCACGAACACCTCTTTGGTACCGGTATCCTCCATCACTTCGAGCAGGATCTCCTCTGCTTCGTCCACGACCACTTCCTCGAAAGTGACCTCGGCCACGACCTCGATCATGATCTTGATTTGTCCCGTGATTTTGTACGGGATCTCTTCTTTGCTCCTTCTCATCTCGAATGGTCAATTGCGTTTGGAGAACTTCCTCCACCGGTTCAATCTTTTTCTTTTTAAACCTTTCTTCATGGGCTTGTAATGAACCCATAAGTTCATCGACCGTCATGGCATCCAAGTCTTTGGATTCTTCAATTGCAACCGCAATATGATTATACTTCTTGTCTAAGGACTGAAGTATTTTCTCAACAACACGAACATCGGAAACGTCTTCTTCGTTTCTTTTCATTTGATTAACAATTGCCAAAATTCTCGTGAAATAATCAGCAATCGATTCAGATTCTTTCATATGAATTACCTCGAATTCGTCTCTCAAGGTTTGAAGGCGAATCTTCTGAACTTTCTGAACTCCTTGATGTGTGTTTTGAAGAATCTCCCACGCCTCTTTAGCGGTAGTGGCATTCGAAACTTTTTTGAACATGGAATCATCTAATGCTTGATAGATGATCGACAGGGCATATTGATCTTTCGTTCGAACCTTCTTCAAGGCATTCCTCTGGTTCTGGTTCAACGTGGCTTCATCCTCTGGCTCATCATAGCCAGTGTTAACAAGTTCCCACACACCGTAGGTGCCGAGTAGAGCTTTCATTTTAACAGCCCAGTTACCATAATTTTCTTTGGTAAGACGAGGGTATTGAAGAGGAAGCTAATTGTTCGTTGAGGCCATGATCACGAACCGTAGGCTCTGATACCAATTTGTTGAGCGTTAGAGACGCAGCAACAACTTGATTTGATGGAAGAAATTTTTGAAGGTGAAACAATCGCAACTCGCGCAGAGAAAAGAAGAAGATAGATAGAATTTTCTGACTCACTCAGATTTCACTCTTATGAAAAAATTACAAGACTCCCCTATTTAAAGAAAAGTTACGTGACCCTTATCTTTCCTAAAATATAACTAGAAAGAATATCTCACAATATCTCATCTTATCTCTTAATATCTAACCATATCTCTTAATATCTCACCATATATCTAAAAAAACAATTATTTCACCTAAAAACACGAAAAATCAAAATATGGAAATACGAATGACTCAAAAAAGAAACAAGTACCAACAAATTTGGTTTAATTTCTAACAGATATATCCCCACCAATCTTGTTTTCACATTGTGCCGTCATGACTTTATCCTTAGCTATAAGCCTTCGAATTTTGAGATGCCGTTGGTGGGAAACTCTTCCACGTAGCAGAGCTGGGGTGGACTATGGCTATAATGGACTATAATGAGGAGGAGGACAGATCCATTTACGATCTACTAAGATGGAAAGTTGCTTGATTGGTTCAAATCCAATTCATAAACTAGAAGAAAGGTTAGTATGTAGAAACTTGGTCAATGATAGTTTTCCCCATACCGTATGATGGCTATGCAATCACTTCATTCATAAATCACTTTCTTTGGCTAGGTGCAATGTTCTCAGACTCTCTCGATACGAATGCATAGAATTTCTTTGTGCCTATATCCTTACATTACTCCTTATGTTAAGGACAACAATTATGTGTCATTGACCTTACGTTTGCTTAGCTAAGTGACATTTTGCATAATACCCTAATTTTGACTTATATGAGATTTGTAAAAACCATGTCGTCCGGAAAGAGGAAATTATAGTATTTCATGTTCGATCATTACATAAAAATTTCACGCCGAGTGGAGTAACATGAGATGATTAAGGTAACATGAACTTATTAAGCTAGTAATACGGCGTACATTCATGACGGTGACGTTTGTAGCTAGCTATCTCATTTATAAAAAAAACATATGATGATAATTCATGACACCACATCCAAGTCTGGTAGACCTTAGGGATAGCATAATGATATTTCCAAAGGAAAGCACAAAATCTCATGCACATTGATTTCAAGATCATGACTTTCATTATGTTTGCCAAAATTCTTGCTTCATTAATTGCAACGCCTCCCTCTTGTTCTTTTGTGGATTGATTAATCCAAAAGTTGCTGGGATTCTTCCTTCTGTTAATGGAATAGGTGACCGTGAGCGGTTGGGACCCAAAAGCTAGCATTGAAGAGTGCATTTGAAGGTCAAACTTAGAGGAGAATTTAAGTAAACAAAACGACAACAATTTATGTGAATGCGATGGTAGTTGTTGAATGAATCAGACAATTAACTAAGTTGTTGAACCTTTGATCGCAGATGTTATGGAGATGAAGCGGGGTTACTTGCACAAACCAAAGGCCTGGATTTAACCGTTCATGGGTTTTGCCGGGTGTTCTATAGGTTTCCAAACAATCGGGTTTATGCTCATTCTCTAGATTATTACTAGAATGCCTTATCCGATACTTCATTTTCTCATTGCAATAGTAGAAAAGAAAAATGCACCGGAACTCCAACCATGTAAAGTGTATGGAGTTGGCTTAGTGGTTAAAGAGTGGACTCGCATATGTGGATTAGGCGCATGACAAAAGTTCTACTTCCCACACCATTATCTACATATAGTTTCATATATGAGCCATCCAACGTGACTTCAACTCGCTTCTAGGCCTCAAAATTTACCTACCTAAGATGATTTCCTCATCAATCAACAAAAGTAAATAAATAAAATTGTGTCAAAAGCATCCCTAAGAGCTGCTCATAACAGTTGGACACTATACTTCAAGAGAGCACGAACATGAAAGCAACTCAACACCAGATGCAACAGCTATAACTTATTGAGTACACAAAGGATATTAATTGATCACACTATATGTATGGTAGAAAGTTTATCGCAACATTTCTCCATCAACACATGGTGCAAAAAAAAAATTCTAGGTTAAGCAAATAATGTGTGTTATATGCTCAATTTAATTCTAGATAACATGCAAACCAAATCACAAAGGATAATCCTGGCGTGTTAGCTTAGTTATATGAGTTCACCCTCTTACGAAAACACCCTTATACCCTCATACAACTTTATCATCTTCGAACCATTTTCAAAAGAGAAAAGTTCTCCTTAATTGGGAGAATGGGGAAGATTAAGTACATTAGCTAGCTTACAAACGTCCTTGAATTAACCCTAACAGCAAATTAGGAGCCCAAAGAATGCCTTCAACTTCAAGAATCAAACAAGGGTTTCAGTGGAAAGTGGGGAATCTATTGGAGTTTCGGATGATGAGCATGCACTACGGAGAACATGGGTTAGTTTGAAAGGGAAATGGCAGGGAGAAGCAACAAATCAATAATGGCGTCCCCCCATTTTTTCGTTGGCCAATGGGATGGAGATGTGTCCCGTCGCTATTCACATTCACAACCCTATTAATATTCCTCCAACCCATTTGAGCATTTGCATTTGCAACCACCTCCTCATCACATGAAAGCTGCAAAACAAATTGGTCGAACGTGATTGGCTCCGATTCATAGGCTTTCTTTCCCTGAGGCGAATTTGAAACCTTTCTGATTGGATGGAGAAGATATTTGGACAGAAGGTTTTCTTGATTTGCAAATTCCTTATAAAGTTGCCATTTTCCTCGTACTATTCCCTTTCCTCTTTCATGATAATTGGTTAATTAGGACAAGCTAGGGTGATCGATATGAGCAACATCGTTCTATGTCAGTCCTTGGAGACAACTATACTTTGCTAATTGGAATTGTATGTGAGATGTCACGGTTTTTAGGTTGTACCTTCCCAATTTCGGTCCCAATGTTAGTAATTCGATAAATTGACGAATCGGTGGACCTTCAATTTGAGAGGAACTGAGGTTTCATCCATAAAAATGGGAGATTGACCGATCAATAAATAACCTTCTACATAGTACTAGGAAACATTTTTCCTCCTCCAACAACATTTCATAACGGCGTCGTGTTCTTCCAATACAATGCAAAATATAAAAAAGATAAGTAACAGATTAATGACATATTACCACAAATTAAAGATACATGTACTAAACGAGAGAGAAAACGGAATGCTTTCATAGATGTGTATAGTCTTGAAAGGATTTTTCCTAGGGTTTTGACTAAACAAACGGGAGATTACATTGAAAATTTTGAATAATCAACTAGAGTAGTTGGTTAAGAGAAGTTATAGTTTGACTTTAGACTGGTAGGCTTGAATTAAATAGCAAGACCTAAAATGCGCAAGACCTAGATAGCTCTCATATGCGCCATTCATAATTCCACATGTTGTTTTCGCATACATTGATTGTCTTGGATTCAAAGATAATTGGTAAAAACAAGTGAGGTCTACATGATGTACGGTTCTTGGGCATCCGGTTGCACCCAAGTTTTGTTCCTCACTGGCCGGTCCGACTTGTTTGCCATTGAATGCATTTATCTTATAATTTTAGTTTCTAATGTATATTTATTGGAGGAGAAAAATGATATTGAAAGTAATTGGTAGGTAATAATGTTTGTCGGCCTTTATCATATCATAACAAAAGAATGGAGATTAGATTCAACTTTTGTGAATCTCATCATCTTTCCCTCTGAAATGAAAGCATTATAAATAGAATTGCAGAAAGAAAAGGCCACTGTTGTGACTTGTTTATTGCAAGGTTGTCTTTTTCTTCTTTCTTTTTGAAGAGAACATAAATTGAACATTGATCAAAGGACAGATACTATAGCTAGCAAACAACCATTCAAATTGTCCAGTCGATGCGTAATGGATCACCCAAACTACTTCTTTATTATCTCTTTTGCCGACGGAATCAGCAGCATCCTTGAGAGAAAATATTTTGATATATAAAGAGGGAGCACCAAAAAGAGAAATAAAGTAAAGTCAATTGATCATCTTTGATGAGTGTAAAGAATCATGCAATTTACAAAAAGATGAGTGATCCCAGCAATCTTAAGCCATAATAAGCAACAAAAGTAAAGCAAAGTGTGTGTATTGTTGAAGAAGCCACATCAGATTATTCTTGCGGACTCTATTATAATAATCAATTCCGCTAATGAAATATCAAAAAGATCCGCACACAATAATTTGAATAATCTTACGCCGGACCCTTCATTAGATCCGATCTAAATTTTATAATGCAGCAACAATTTGCATAAGCTCGGGCATTGGAAATTAATGACAAATTTCATCTGGCTTATGGGTTATGAGTTTTGAAAGAAGAACTTCGTATTAAAAAAACTAATATTCATTTCCTCAAAAGGAGAGGCCGGCAAGAACATGAGAATCTTATCATAGGCACATCAGTTCTAACGAAGACAAAACAATGTTTCTTTTGTTACTTGCAGAGTCGTATATAGAGGGGGACCTTTCTTGCCTCTCTCTTGTCTTTAGCCTCACATACAAAAGGAAACCCTAATTTCCTTTTCGCATTAGACTTACGTTTTCATGGGGTTTCATGGGGTCCCGGAGAAAAGGCCATTTTTTGCAAGTTGGTTGATGTATGTCTTTGGTTTCTTGTTTCAAAATCAAGATTTCATCTACCCAATTATCCTCAAGATTAATTGGCCCAAAACCCTCAGTAGGTTTGGCTGAGTGGATGATTCGACTTAGAACAAAGTAAGAGAGATTCATTGCAATTGAATTACAATAATCTATAAAAGCAAAGATATAGCTAGCTTTATTCTCGGGACATTTAGCAATGCAAAGCTAGCAATACTATAACGTACCAATGACGCGTACATATGAACAAGCAATCCATCTAACCTCTTCAAATGCACATTTTAGCACCCAACTCAGACATGGCTCGTGTGACTAACCTTTTACTTACATGCCTAGTAAGCAAACTGAGAGAAATGCGTAACTTTGCACCCATGTGCAGGTGAACACCATCAAGAACATTACGAACTAATATCAGAAGATTCCCACTCTGGTGAAAATCATGATCAATCACAATGGCAATGATGATGCGCGAGGCCAGAATCCAGATAAAGACTCAAAAGTACAGAAACATAAGAAAAACCGCAGTCCAAAGTACAGATCATTAGATCAGCAACATGTTCCTTACAAAAAAATACAAAGTGGTGACTTTTAGATCTGTATTGATCGACCGTGAGGTTTTATCTTTTATTGATCTGTAACAGACGCCCCACATGGGGGGTGACTCTCTGAAACAGGAAAAGAAGTAGTATCTCAAACAATTAATCTGGCATAAAAAATAGCAAATTTCACCAGATCCGCGTCTAGAGAACTGCTTGGAGAGAGAGAGAGAGAGAGAGAGAGAGAGAGAGAGAGAGAGAGAGTACGGCTCCATTTCACTATCAATGATGAGATCAATCAAGAACGTAAAAGGAGTACAAGTAAACACCGATGAACTAAACAAGAATTCTGAAAACAAGAGAAAAACCAGTGGATGAAAAAAACAAAACTTTAAGAACTTCTGCACTTGTAAATGATGAAATTCTTTCACTTCTCAAGATCCCCCGTGAGAGAGGCTCTCGTTTCAGTGTGTCAAGAATCACAGATTTGTAGAGAACAACATCAAGAACCGCACTTTTAGCCTTCACATGACCCAACAGAAAAGCAAAATCTGTACCAACTGCTCAAAATTCCGAATACTTACTATCCACACGGAGATGATCCGGACGGAGAATTTTTCCTTGGCCCTATTTGTATCTTCCCACAGCTAGCTTGAACCGCAATCGAAACAAGGACTTGTTTGAAAGAGTGGTGAGTGTGTGTGTACTCGCTTCAAAAAGATCCCAATTAATATATGCAGTTCAAGAAAGCTGTGGAAGAATACAAAGAGGACCATTCACTGGACACCCCTGAAAACCCTAAAAGCAAGAAAAGCTTGTGAGAGAGAGAGAGAGAGAGAGAGAGAGAGAGAGAGAGAGAGAGAGGAAGAAGTAGGTGAAGGTTAGGCAGAGAAAAGGGTCTAGGATAGGGGTGGTATTTATAGGAGAATTGAGTGCCTTTTTTGCTCCACCACCAATCCCTAGAAGAATATTGGGCTGAGAGATTGCTGAATCCACCATTTTTCTTTTCTGGAACTGTTTCCCTCAATAAAATATCTTGTATTTTCACTAAAGTCTTAAAAAGCACTTGAGGCTGATCAGCATAAACTCTAAATTTGCCATTTTTTTTTGTTTAAATGTAAATCTTGCGGCAGACATATTTTGACCCTTTTTAGTAACAAAAACACCCGAACCTTTTACGGTATAAATTCACATGCATTTTCTTTTGTTATTTTCTGAAATTTGCATAGGAAAACAAAATTGTACCTTTTTTTTTTACCTAAACCTAATGTTAAACAGACAAATCTTAAGGCTTGATCCGAAACTAAGAAAGTGGGAGCAATGCAAATACTTGTGAAAATTTTTGTGAGAGAGCGATGTAGAGAAAACTCTAATTTTATTCACATTTTCATTTCCCACCTCCCAATTTTTTCCCATGTCATAAGTTCCCAAACTAACTTATTCTTAAAAAATTATTAATTACATACACCTTATATAGTCAAAAACTTGAAAATTATAGGAAGGTATTTTGTTAATGAAAGTTTAAAACCAAAAATTCTCAAATATTATTAGTGTTGGTAAGGCCGACACCGTTTTGATCCCAACTCCCGGTAACCCAGAAACCCGATCACAAGAAAAGGTCATCAAAAAACGTGCGGCTGCGATGCAAGTTGCCGCATCTGACGGTGATCGAAACCCCACACGGGGCGCACAACCGGCGGGCCCCACCTCAGATCTGTCCTCTTCTCTTTGGGAGGAGGGAAGTGCGAAATGGCCCCAGCCCCACGCGCCCCGCGTCGGTTGTCCGACAATCGCCGGACAATTAAACCCTCAACACTCCCCTCCCCTCCTATTCCAATCATTTACATAATGCTAGGAATGAATCGATATAATTAAGATGAATGAATCTATAAGTACATTATGATACATAGTATGACCTAGTTTATTGGTGATTTTTTTTTTCGGACGACATATTATATGTAAATCGATGTCATCATTCCCACAAATGATTTTGGAGAAATCTGAAGAACGATCGTTTTATTATTAGGTGTCTTGTGTGCGCAGTTTTCTAAATCGATAGGAATTCTAGCCTTAAATTTGATACTGATGTAATGTGTTGTGTAGGTTATCTTACTAAATTTAAGCTATTTGCTTCTAGATAAACCCAACTTTTCTTAAGTGTTGATAACGATGGCCACTAAGGTGACAAATTAAGGGTCACGTTAATCCAAAGTGATCATAGAGAGAGAGAAAGAGAGAGAGGGTGGTCCTATGCAGGAACAAGTATCCCCTAACACATAAAGTCCAACTTTGAATTTCATTGTCTCCTTTCATGGTCCCGATTGAATAGAAATCCCGGAAAGATTGCTCGGCGGGGTTGAAAGAAAACCCGCCAAACTCACTCTTGGATCTGAAACGGACGGACGAGAAGAGGACAGAACGAGCAACCGACGGGGTCGGGCAATGAATTCCCGGGGTCGAAATCATCTCATGCTTCCCTAGACCATCGACACCCCCTCCCCACACGAACCAAAGGGTGTGTGCATGATGAATTGCAAAGAGGAGAGAATCAAAGAAGAGAAAGAAAAGGGGGGACTATAAAAGAAATTTTAAAAAGGTTAAGGGGGGGAGGGGTGGCAAAAGGGACATGAAAGGGGAGTTCACATGGAGGCATGTGCATGTGACCCACCCACCGTTGGGGAGGAGCGTGCGTGGGAGTCGGGACACTGCGGTACACCCCCGTCTTTCCCGGGACGGAGGTCTCTTTGTCGGCCCGGTTCGCCCCTGGACTCCTCCCTTTTGTTCACTTCTTCTCTCTCTCTCTCTCTCTCTCTCTCTCTCTCTCTCTCTCTCTCTCTCGAATATTAAACACTTCTTTTTGCAGGTTGTTGTTGTGGGCTCTCCAAAAGCTCGAGTCACTAGCAACAATTATTCATTTGACTTTGACCTCCGGAACAACAATTACCCCGTTTCCCCCCTTCTTCGTGTTCAAAATGCACCGAAATCAAGCCGATGCATTGCCCTCTCTCTCTCTCTCTCTCTCTCTCTCTCTCTCTCTCTCTCTCTCTCTCTCTCTCTCTCTCTCTCTCTAGTTATTGAGTAAGGGGGAGTCGAGTTGCTGGTGAGTAGCTCGAATTCGACTCGATGATATGGACTCTCTCTCTCTCTCTCTCTCTCTCTCTCTAGTTATTGAGTAAGGGGGAGTCGAGTTGCTAGTGAGTAGCTCGAATTCGACTCGATGATATGGATGGACTCGACTTGACTCGGCTCGGCTCGGCTCGTTTTGTTTCGAGCCGAGCTCGGGTTCGTGCCGTGCAAGCGAGTGGAGTGCCGCGATTGATCGAGCTCGCGGGCTTGTTAATCATGCTCGTAGCTGATCGGAACCCTAGTTGTATCGAGTGCCTAGATTTGAAGTTTACAAATTTTCGCTGCTCATAAGAAATTTCAACATCAAAGACATCGAGACTACACATTGTACCTCGACAACACATCAGTGAGCCTAGTCGAGCAGGGCTTGAGTTTTGCGAGTACCTTCCGAGCCGAGCTCGAGCAGGACACGTAATGCTCGATCTAGCTCGAGTAGAGTTTTGAGCACCGCTGTCGAGATGAGTTGGACCCAGACCTTGCAATATATCGACTCAACTTGATTCGGTTGCATCCTTACGTTTATTTAATCATCGTGGGTAGATGCGAATTCAAATAAGCATGGATTTTTTTTGTGCCAGTATGCGATTTGTAAATATATAAAATATTTTGCAATAAGCATGATGTGCGCACGTTAAGGCACTTCATTTATTTTATTCTTCTTTTTTGGCTGCTGGGTAGGAGTTTAGTGGGTAGGTGCATTCTCTTAAGTTAGCTGGCAATCACTTAATTAACATTTTATGCCAATCTTGTCAATGACCCTCGACCCACCCCATCATCATGCCTCTCCGTTTTTCTTTTCAAAGGGTTTGATTTGATTTGATTTGCGAGTAATTAAACAAGTTTCTATTCCAATTTTCCATCGCGTCCCTTGCTTTCTTGAATGCAACGTGTAGGGGGATGGTGCTTTGGTGCTACTTAGATGGATCGCAGCCCACGTCGGTAGAAAGTGACGTTTTGTGATTGCGCATTAGGTAGGCGTGAAATTTTTGCCGCATCCATTGAATGCGAGTTTTTTTTTTTTCCCCTTACCGCATGAATCTCGATTAGGGCATATATTGTTTGAGTGAAAGAATTTTTAATGAATTAGTGTTCTGGATTTTTACGAATTTAGTTTGTTGAAAATGATTAGTCAATGAAAAATAATTTACGGTCAAAGAAAAATAGGCATGCTTAAAATTAGGAAAATGAATTTATTAACACCGACCGTCCTACATGGCACAATCAACGTTACTGTGGACAATTTTACAATTAAAAAAATCGAATTTTTTAATTTTTTATTATTTTCTTTTCTTTTTTTATTCCTTCTTCCTCTGCCGATCGTGAACCTTGGTGATGGCCGACGACCGGTCACAAGCAAGGGCCGACCTCGCCGGCTTTAGATGAGACTCCACGTCACCAGATCTCGGCAAGGCTTGGGCTTGTCGGGATCAGGCAAGCTCTAGTTCGCAGGCCTGGGGCGAGCTCAACCTCATCGGAATCTAGCGAGCTCGAGCCTCACCTAAGGCCAACGAGGTTAGCCCTTACTGTCCCTCTCTTGTGGCCGGTCACTGCCTGTTGTAGAAGCCCAGTGACCGGTAGAGGAAGAAGAAAAAGAAAATGAAAGAAAAGGAGAAACAAAATATATCAAAAATTTTGAATTTAAAAAAAATTGTAAAAATTGTCAGCATTAGCATCGGTTGTGCCACGTAGGATGGTCGGCATCCATGCCAGTAATTTTTGGCCAAAATTGGCAAGAATGACTAAATTGTCAAAAGATTTATGACTCAATTGGCACAGTCAAAAGGTTTATGAATCAATTAACACAATGCAATAGGTTTATGACTTTTTGATAATTTTTCTCTTACAAACTTGTAATTGCAATTCTTAGCAACATCTAATATTTACAAACTCTTCTTAGAAATTAATTAATTTAATTACAGCACCTTATTAACTTTGCTCTAACTAAGTTAACAACTAGTTGTGGGTTATCAACTCTCATTTGAGTTATTTATTAAGTTAATTTTTCTTTTTCTTTTTCACGCAATTTTACCAACTATTATTTCTTCTAAGCCTTATTTTTATCGACTTTCATATGAAATTGCTAATTCTAAATTATGCTAATTCTAAATTATGCGATTTATCAACTCTTCCCTGAGCGAGTTATCAACTACTTCTCAGTTCCCAACTCTCATTAGTGACTTACTAAAGTCTATTTAGTTTAGTTTTTTAATTTTCCAACTTTTCAATTGGATTACTTAATTGAGAAAAAAAGTTAGTCAGCCACTTAAATAAAAAATGATAATTTCATACAATAATTGGTAAATTTGAGGGGTTGGTAAGAAAGAACTTTTTTTGTAAATGTAAGAGAAGTTCCTAATTTAAAAATATCAAATAAAGTTGGTAGTTAACTCAAATAAGAGTTGATAATACAAAATTAATTGGTAACTTAATCGTGTAGTATGAAGGGTAGGTAAAGCAAAATATATTGGTAACTCAATATAAAAATTGGTAATTTTAATTATAAATAAATAACTGTTGGTAGAAAATTCAAACGAGAGTTAGCAACCAAAAAGAAATTGGTGACTTAGTCGGTAAGAAAGGCATATAAAAGTTAGGAAACAGATAAGAGATGTTTTTCGTCATAGATAAGATAAGTTGGCAATTAAAAAAAACAAATGAATATTGGTAACAAAATCAAATAAGAGTTTGGACTCAAAATCAGATGGTAACTTCATCAATGAAAAGTTAATAGTGGCTCTAATTGAGAATAGTAATTTCTAAAAAGTATTGGTAATTCACCAAGTTGGCAAGGCAAATATAAGAATTAACTCAATAAAAAAGTTGATAAATCTAGAAAAAGACAAATAAAAGTTCGCCCAGCCTAACAAGGACAGGGCAAGGCTTCACGATTTCGGATATGGCGTTAGGAGCCATGACCCAACTTGCGAGGAGCCTCAGAGAGAGCGAGAGAGAGATTGATCGGGTTGGGGGTTCGCTATTGGCCGACTACGAGAGTGGCGATGTCGCGCCGAGGGATTTGGCAAAGTCGTTCGGCGGAGGTCGTAGGTCGAATTAGATAGCACAAGACTTCACAACTCAAGCGTGCGTGTCTATACACACACCCAACATCGATATATGCTAACATATTCTGTCATGGCAGGAGTTTTGCCCTCTGACAAACAGAACAAAAGACAGGAGTTTTTCCCTGGGGAGTTGTACTCTTTCACTATGAGATTACAAAGCAAATGTGTACTCTCTGGTCTCCCCTATCTCCATTACTTTCCCTCCTCCCTCTTTCGATTTGACTACCCACGTCCACTCCTATACCCTCTCCCTTCCTCTCTCCCAAATCATTGAACTCATTCCACATTATTCAGTCATTCATTCTGAAAAAAGTGAATATCTAAGGGCCCGTTTGGTAACGTGCCAAATAGTGAAAATTTCTGTTCTTTTGTTCCCAGAAATAGTTTGGGAACAGAAATGCGTTTGGTAAACTTTTTGTTCCTCGGCACATTTTTGCAAAAATTTGTGCCGAGAAACGGTTTTGGAAGAGAAACAAGAAGTAAAAAAAAGTTGCTTTTTGTTTCTCGGCACAATTTTGAGAATCAGTTTTTTTCTTCTTTTTTTTTTTCTTTTCTTATTTTGTGGTGTTGTTCTTGGTGAGCCGGCGGCCGGCGACCGGCCGGCGGCCGGCGGCCGGCGACCGGCGTCCGGCCACAGCCCTAGGGCCGGCGAGGGCGTCACGGCCCTCGCCGGCCGCCGGCGGAGGCGAGGTCGCCTCGCCGGCGAGGGCGAGGGTCGGACCCTCGCCGCCGGGCGAGGCGGCCTCGCCCGGATCGAGCGAGGCCGAGCCTCGCCGTCGGCCGCGACGGCGAGGTCGGCCTCGCCGTCTCGGGCGAGGCCGCCTCGCCCAGCGGCGAGGGTCCAGCCCTCGCCTCGCCGGCGAGGGCGACCTCGCTCCGCCGACGGCCGGCGAGGTCCGTGACGCCCTCGCGCCTCGAGCCGTGGCGGTCGCGGCGACGCAACCGGCCATGGCCAAAGAAGAAAGTAAAAAGAAAAAAATTTTTAAACAATTCAAAATATTATTAAAATATTATTTGGGACAGAAATTTTGTGTAGTTACCAAACGCATTTCTCTTTTCTCACTCTAGGAATAGAAATTTTGGACATTTATCAAACGCCTTCAAATACTCAGAAATTATTTCCGGGCACAGAATAAAAAAAAATCATTTCTGTTCAGAAATAGCGCCCGGGCATAGAATGGTATTCATGCGCACCCTAAGTAGACTATGAAAGAGAAACAGACATTCAACAAAATTTTCCTTTTCCCTCCCTCAAGGGTTTAGGCTTTTGTAATTGACCCTCTTTTTTTCTCTTCCCAACATAGTACTTTTTACACGTTTTCACGGGGATTGTACAACGAAAATAGAGCTAATTAAAGCGATTAAAGCACTAAATGTTTGGAGATTTTCACTCGGACCAACTTTATAGCTTGGGAATACAGGCCACACGAGCTAATAGCCCTCGTCAATACCCATGCATGAAGGCTGTTCAGGAAGGTTCTGTGGGTGGCAATACGTGTAGGAGAATGGGGACAATTGCATGGAAATGCATGCGCTCTTCTGTCACTTTTACCGCTTGACTTTCTGATCTGATCGATCTTTCAAACACACATCCCATGCCCGACACTGCTGTGAGGTTGGCTTGTCTCTTCGATTCAACCCATAAACTTGTCTTGCCATTTCCCCATTAAACTAGCGCATCTCTCTCTCTCTCTCTCTCTCTCTCTCTCTCTCTCTCTCTCATGTTCCTTCGTTTTAATTTACTTTAAGAACCCCAGATAAATAATGGGCTTCCATTATATTTATTTGGGTCATCGAGAATTTTACAATTTTGTTTCCACGCGTAAAAAAAAAAAAGAAAAACCCTAAGTTGATAATTACCTGATTGTACATAATCAACAACCCTAGAATGTGCCCTAGCTTGGATTTATTAGTATGAATGAGTTGGTGTCGGTGCATTGTCAAGACTAGAGAGCAGAAGTTAAGATATGTCTTTCAATATCAATATCACGGATTATTATTATTATTATTATTATTTTATTATTTTTATTTTTGGTAATCCAGGGAACCCCCGCACGGCCGACAGCCGGGGAGTAAACCCTGGGGGCGACACGTGCTAGCCACCACACACGTGCCACCGGTTAAGTCACCCTGCGGTGCCCGGGATTCGAACACTCAACCTTTTGCGAGAGGAAGAGTGCGCGCTCCAGCAGCGCCACCCAGGCGGGTGGTATCACGGATTATTATCAACAACAAAAAAATGAAGAATACAAGGTTGACAACCTTGATAAGTCAGGCGCACGTGTTGATTAAAGATTTGAAATTAGAGAGAGTTGTAAAGAGAGTTTTCAGTAACTGGCCACCACATGCATCCTTAGTTGGACTTGTGTCTCTTACTTCTGGCTCATGATAATTTATAAAATTTCCTTTCCATTATTGTTTGGAGTCCGACATGAACGTGTTTGATGATTTGGTGGTTTGTTAAACTATCATCTAAACAACAACCCCCAACCCCCTCCCCCTCCCTCCCCCCCCTCCCCCTCCCCAAAATAGAGAGTGATTTTGATGTAGGACTAAAGATAAAGATATTAAAGCAATGAACTAGTCGGTGATTTTATTTAAATGATATAGATTGCGAATCTACACTAAGCCAGTACTTTTTAAGGTGGAATCTAAAAGATGAAAAATTACTAAATATCTAGGTGAATGTGAGTTAGGCTCACATGATTCGGGTGCAGGCAATAACTGCTCTTAAAAGCACTCCTAAATAAGTGCACATAACCTACGAAATTTGTGAATTCTATGGTCGTCAGCTGTCGCTTTCTTCGTCTCTCCTTTCTGGGCTCTCTGCTCTCTCCGAACCGCATTTCATATGTTTCTGTCCTCTCCTTCCTGCCCCGTTCCCTCACTCTCTCATGTTGTCATTAATGGAAATAGAACTACCCGCTGTCGCATCGGAGCTCCACTTGGCTGAGAAGAGGCAAAGCTTGAGCTGGAGGTCTAGCAAAGACACAAATATCTTGGACACGACGTGAGCTCCTGTTGAAGCTTGACTCGAGGTAGGGCGAGACTAAGTCAAGCAATCCTACCCAATTTCGTGCCTGAGGGAGAAGACTATAGCCACTGTTACATAATTATTAGTAGATGTTATTACAAGTGAGGGAATCATAGATGAGGAAATCCGACATTGAAAGGCTACAAAATTAGGCCAAGAGAGTAAAAGGTGATCATTAGGCATGCCCAACCCTAGGGGTGATGGTAGGTTCCAAATCTAGAAGTTAGAACCTATTCTTACTTTTTGGAACCGGAAATTGGCCTTCTTGACCCTAAAACCGAACCGGGCAGTTTCAAGGTCAACCCGAGAACCAACGACAGCTTTTTTTTTCATTTATATATACAATATGTTTGTATCGAACACGAACACAATTTATTCTGCATGAGGATAATATGTCAAACACATTTAATTTCAACAAATATCTTCTGTTTAAAAAAAAAAAAAAAAGAGTAAAATAACTTACTTAGGGTTAAGGGTAAATCGACTCAAAATTGATTTGGTACCAGGTTTCGATTCCTGGGTTGAATAGGCCAAGTCATGGTATATAACCAGGAATTGCATCAGTCCCCTTGTGAACCAACCTTGAATCGGCCGAGTAAGGCGAGTTCAAGCAAGTTCCGAGTTGAACCACTCTGGTTGCTCACCCCTTCGATGCAACTCGAGCCTAAAGCTCAAATTAAATGGGGTTGCCCAAACTCACCTTTACCATAAAATTTATATATGAATTTTTAGGTCGAGTCGCGAGATTTGCACCCAAGATGGGCTAGCTAGGCTTTCCTATGTAGGACCATTGCCCAAGCACTCCCATTTACTTATTGGGCTTGGGCGTCCAAGACCGTCGATCACTTCTACTGGGGAGGAAAAAGGATACATAAGGTTTTGTTGTTGGAATTATTGCTATAGTAAAAAAAAATTGCATGCTTGGTACGATGCTTCCACAACTACTATAGTTTAGCTTTTCGAAACGTTTTGTAAAGATATCACAGTTGGAGCACCCTTGTAGCTGAGGTAATTTCACAGCAACTTCCACGGAGTTATTTTAGTACCTTTGAAATATTGCAAGTTTTAAACTTTTTGAGGATTATCTTATTAGGACAAAAATACCCATACAAAAATTTTGTTTTATTCTCTTAGGGGGGCTCTAAATTCACTAGTAAAATGGATTTATCCACCCCTTAGAGGATGGAAAAGACGAAATTGTTCAACTTATGGGTTCCATTCCTCACCTTCTGTGTCTCCACCCAGTCTTCGTGCTTCACCCTCAAACCTCTCTTTAGTTTTTTTATTTCCTTCTTCTCAAAATGGCTGGCAAGCGGGCCATTTTTTTAATTTAAAGTTGTTCTGGCTACACCAAAGCAAAGTGAGAGATCAACACAACTGTGTCTATGAGACAAAGTCGAGCCCCTCACTGAAATTGCCAATCATGAGCTTGAACATTGTGAAATGCTTGCTAGTGATGGAGGAAGTAACTTGATAAAATCCAATAAAAACCCACGAAAGAGAGGAGAACAAGAAAAATTTGGACGTGAAAAGGGGTGTCTTTTGGAGGCTCGTTACTCGAGAGGAGAGAGAGAAGAAATGGTGTCTCGTTGTAGAACAAGGAAGAAGTACATGAAGCAGTTGATGAAAGGGAGACAAGCATGCTTGTTTTTGCATTCTACGTACCTCTGAGCGCTGGACAGCACCGGATCCACCCTCTATCAATTCACCAACGGCGAGATCACCCTCTGACTCCACCGCTGTCCCGCATCACTCGTTGTAGCTACTACCCTCTCCGCCACGGCCAACGCCATCCTCTCTAAGTCCCAGCTTCAACACCTAAACTTCCATCCACAGGACCGCCTCCTTGGCCTTGCCGCCCCAACCTCCTCCGTCATTCAAGACTTTTTCCGCTATGTTTTCTCTTCTTCTTCTTTTTTTGTTGTGAAGGAAATGATGCCATTCTTCATATGACTTTGCAACCAATTCACAAACCAACATGAACATTATAGCCAGACAAATAATGTAAAATATCTATTCAAACAACTAGAATTAAACTCTCAGCATGGAAGTCACCAATAGAGTCAAAATTGGAGAATGCCCAATCACAAAGCATCCACAATTGCATTACATCCTCTTGGACTTTGGAATGCCAAGCAAACAGTAAGAAGGATTTTGGTTGAATGACCTCGACCCGAGCAATGCAGGCTTTGAGCTCGAAGCGGCGAGATTTGGCGGGTGAGGGTAGAGGCGCACATGAGTAGAAAGGATCGAGGAGGAGAGAAGGAGAGAGATGCAATGAGCTAATGAGAGATAGAGAAGGAACGTGACCCATAAAAAGGGTGATTCTATCCTCTAAATTTTCTAGAGGTGGATGGAGCCATTTTAGGGATGGATTTAGCGCGACCCTTCTCTTATCATCACATATATACGTTTCTAAGTGTCTCCTCTCTTTTTTTCTTTAACTAAAAAAAAAAGCTTCTCCACCACCACCTCCAATCTATTTAGTTCCAATTTTTAATTTCAATTCTTCTCTATCCTCCAACCATGTGACTCAACGGCATCGTCACCTCCAACCCTCTACAGCAGCTATTATCTTTTAAGAGAAAAATGAAAAAAAAACTGATTATAATTATAATGTCAATAATGATCCTAATTCTATTATTATTTCTACTGTTGTTGTTTATTTCAAACTTTTTTATAAAAAATTAAAAGAATAACAAATAAGAATATATCAATTTTATAATAGCAATAAATGAAATAATAATTATGATAATGACAACACCATCATAATTATTATATGGTGAAAATGGTGTATTGCAAAAGTTCTAGTAATACGGACATAATCATTGGTATCAAAGTATGGAGTGAAGAGAGAAGGAGAGACACAGAAGAGGAATTAAGGAAGGAAGGAAAGATGCTGGGGAGGGAGGCGAAGAATAAGAGACAAGAACACGTACCGAAGTTGGGAGTGGCGAAGGAGAAAATGGTGTATTGCAAAAGTTCTTATAATACAGATAAACATTGGAAAAATTATCCAAAAAGTTCTTAACCTATTGCATCTTTCCTAATGTAGTTTTAAATCTTTTAATTGTGTCAATTGAGTTTTAAACCTTTTTACCATTTACCAAATGAGTCAATCTGGCCAATTTTGGCCAGAAATCATTGACGTGAATGCCGACACAGTAGTTGTTGACGTGGATAATTTTTAATAATTTATTAATATTTTATCGAATTTCTTTCATTAATTTTTTTTATTTTTCCTTATTTTTCTTTTCTTATCTTTTCCTTCTTCACTTTTTTTTTCCTTTTTGTCCTTTTCTCTTCTTCTTTTTTTTCTTTTTCCCTGTTGCCCTCTGCCAGCCATCGCAAGGCCTCATCGATAGCCGGCAGAGGTCGCCGGCCTCAGGTCAAGGCAGCCCTTGCTCTCCCAGATAAGGGTTGCCTTCGCCAACGTAGGCCTAGTCATCCCTCGCTTGAGGTCGAACGACCTCCTCTAGCGGAGGGAAAAAGGGAAAAAGAAAAGGACAAAAGAAAAGAAAACAAAGAAGAGAAGAGAAAAGGGAAAAAAAGAACAAAAAAAGTAAAGAAGGAAAACAGAAGAAAAGAAATAATAAGGAAAAAATATTATTTAGAATACTCCACGTTAGTACCGACGTTCACGTCAGCGATTTTTAACCAAAATTGATCGGATGGACTCGATTGGCAAAACGTGAATAAATTTATGATTCAATTAACACAATTAAAAGGTTTATGACTGAATTGGCAAAATGTTAATAAGTTTAGAACTTTTTGGACAATTTTCCCCATAAGCATTGGTATCGGAATATAGAGCAATAGGGTTCCCTATTCACATAGGAGAGAAGGAGAGAGAAATGGAAGAGGCATTGAGTAAGGGAAGGAGAGATGCTGGGGAGGGAGGCGAAGGCTGCAGAACAGAAGCATGTACCGGAGCCGGAAATGGCTAAGGCGTGCGTAAGCGACTTGTGCAGAAGAGGAGGGAGGTTCTGAGCATTGTCTTGTGAAGAGTGCAACCATGGCCAGCATCTCCCACCGGCTTAAATGAACAACCGATTGCCATTTGGGAAATCACAGAGATGATGTAGAATGAAGGGGCACCTGCCATGTTATCAGCGGTAAAGAAGTTCTGTTTTCAACGTGGATTGGTGAGGGGCTTAGGGTTTAGGTTTTATCGTCCTCGAAAAGCCAAAAATATGATGATATAAATAAAAAAATCTCCACATTTGATAAATCTTGACCGCGATAACAACCTCATTTCCTCGAATCAATGATTGAAATTGGAACATGGAAAGGAGCACCGTACGGAATATAGGATATTAGCCTGTTTTGGTGGACATGCTTGCACATTTTTGGGATCGTTACCATAAATGCACTGAAACATCATCTACCAGTCAAGGTTGAGTGTTATAGTCTCAGGCTCTATCTCTAAGTTTTTGAATTAATGTACAAAAGTGAAGTAGCTTGCCTCCAGAGCAAAAGTAAGTTTTGGCAACATATCTTTCTAATTCTTATTATCCTACATTTTCGGGCGCGTAGCAGAAGGGGCCACTTTGATGTCTCCATTTGAAACGATCCACGTGAATATCTCCATAAGAAACGTTGATAAAGATGAAGATATTCCATCACTAGTCCGTTCTTCATCACACTCACAACGCTCCTAATGTTCCACCGTGCCCCGACCCGAAAGTGACATCGTCGTCACCTCTTGCAAGAAGTTTGCGGCGTGTGACCCGCAATTGTGCTACAACTTCCAAGTGAACACTCTAGGGTCAGACCCAAGGAGCCGCACAATGGACCTATACGGATTTCGTCATTGTCGATAATCACGGTAATCTAATAGTAACTTTTGCCAAACGCATTAATCGTGGCCACAATAGAAAATCCTTTGGAAAATGTGTCGCCAAACGGATGCATTTCGACACAGTCTGGCTTTTTAGCTGCAGCTGTACCAACCATACTCGAAGAAATTTAAAGAAATCGTCCTTCATGATACTGTGAGGTCGGTTGATTGTCTATTTGATATGTTGAAGTCGATCCTTATTGGTGGATATGAGGATGCCATGTGGCTTTTTCTGATAATTTACAGATCCTACATGGCAAATAATTTGGGGAAATAATCATTAAATAATGTGCCTAGGTATATATTTCAAAGGGAAAATTTATCTGTCGAGTCACATTGGATAAGTTATTTTTTTATAATGATATCATATAGAATTCTTAGGCAAATTAAATTGTCCTTTATCACTTAAATGAATCATCATGAAAAGTTTTGACATCAAAGTGATCGCCGTAAATTATTCACAATAAATCGGGCGATGTATACTGTCGCTACTAGTGTCCTTATTTTTTAAGAATTTCTAAGGAGTATTATCTAAAGGGATAAGTACACTAGAAGTCCTAAAACTTATCACGAAAGTGCAGTTGAGTCCTAAAACTTTCAAAAAGTGCAAACAAGTCCTAAAACTTATCACAAAAGTGGATTTGAGTCCTAAAAATTTCAAAAAGTGCAAACAAGTCCTAAAACTTGTCACGAAAGTGCAAACAAGTTCTAAAACTTTCAAAAAGTACAATCAATGGAAGAACTTGATTGAATCAATTTGACAAGTTTTAGGACTTGTTTGCACTTTCGTGACAAGTTTTATGACTTGTTTGCACTTTTTGAAAGTTTTAGGACTCAAGTGCACTTTCGTGACAAGTTTTAGGACTTGTTTGCACTTTTTGAAAGTTTTAGGACTCAATTGCATTTTCGTGACAAGTTTTAGGACTTTGAATGCACTAATCCCTTATCTAAATACTAATTTTTTAGCATGGCGAGTCGTCTGGATCCCTATTGGCATTTGTAAGCCGTAGGCCTATTCCCTTTTCTTGGCATATTAATTGTACTTAGCATGAAGATTCATTGTTTTTAGAATACTAGTGATGAATCATGCGTGTTATAAATAGTTTACTTGCTGAGGATAATATTGACTTGACGTGTTGAGGATAAATATTTATGAATTAATTGCGGAAATAATTGAAAATATCTACTGATTGAAAATATTTTTCCTTGTTTTTTTAAAATCTCTATTTTTAAGGAAGAAAGGAGGATTACAAATTATAGACGCCACCATCATGATCCACTGTTTTTTGAATACATTTTCATTCGTTTAAATTATTATTTCGACATAATTTTTTAAGGAAGAAAGGGAAAATACTCCCATCCTTTTTTTATCGGAGAATATAACTCTTTTCACTGTCATTTCATCCGAAAAGGCCTTTTCAAAATCGACAAAAAGGAGGACGAAAAGTCCATAAGATATAGATGAAAAGAAAAAAACGGGGCTGGAAAACCCGGTCCCCCTCTTCGTTATCCGGAACGGTACGAAGTCAGGGCGACGAGAAGGCGGCGGCGGTTTCCCCGCTTCCCTAATTTTTCCTTTTCCACCAAGTCTCCTCTTCTCTGCTCCCAAAATCAGCACTTAGCAGCATAGCATGTATTAGCCTGATCACACCCCCCAAAAAAAAAAAAAGAGTTTTAAAAGCATGAAGGAAAATCCAAAACCCAAGCAGGCCCCTAAATTGGAGCACTAGGGCTATATCTCTTTAGTGGGCCAAAAATTGATTGGCCTTTTTACCCATTACAATTCAAAACTAGCACAATTCTCTCTGTCTCTCTCTCTGTCTCTTCTAATATCTACACACACACATATATATAAAAACATGAAGTAAATAAAAATGAGAATTAGGGCTGGGCCTTTTCTTGGATGGTCCAATTTCTAAAGTCTTGTAACCAAGGAAGGAGGAGGAGGAGGTAAAGGAATCGAAATTCATGTAGCCATTTGGACCTCTCGAGGAGACGAAAGAGATAAAAAAAAACACGAGAGAGAGGTCCAATCGAACCCACCCGGCCATCATCGCGGTTTTGTCCCACCCAAAGTCTTCGCTCCGCTCGCGAGACCTTATCCCGACCGAACTCTTCATCCCACCACCCTATTGAACGGTCCAATTGCACATCTCGTTCTCGGGTCCCAAGCCCAATCCCTCTCCCTCCTCTCTCCTCCCCTTCTCTCTCTGCGCGCGACCGCGACGAAACCCTAGATCTGCGAGGCCCAGCTCATCGGCGACCGGACCCCCCCGATCGCCCCTCGCCGCGGATCGACCTCGTCCTCCCGGCACCGGTAAGGATGCTGACGTCGGGCTCCCCCTCTTTCCGTTCTCTCTCTCTCTCTCTCTCTCTCTCTGTGATTTTACTGTTCTTTGGTTTCTCGTCTGAGGTTTGCTTCGTGTTGCTGTTGGATATGCTGTTTTACCTGATGACGATCGGTCGTTGTTTTTCGTTCTTTCCTTTCCCTGTCGATGGACTTCTTCTCCTCCTTTCTTTTTTTGGGTTCGTGTGTTGCGTCGTTGCTCGTGGATTTGGCTCGTGTTTGATTCGGATTCGTTCTGGGTTTATAGTCGAGTCCCTCTGGCTCGTTCGCAGCTTCGGGGCGTCGGATCTGCGATCGTCCGACCCTTTTTGTTTTTCGTTTCGTTTCGTTCGTCCAAGTTTTAAAGCCCAGGGAGGCTGCAAGAATACAGTGTATAAGAGCCTGGTTCCGGTTGGTTTTTCGATTTTCGTTGAAAAGAGTCCAGGCTCGAATCGAGCGCTTAGATCTGTTTTCATCTCAGCGGTCTGTTTTCTTCTACCCGAAAGCTATTTTGAGCCCGAAGGCGATGGTGAAACCTTAAAAGGACCGGGGTTTGCTTTGACATTGTTCCCGAGCCATAGGAGAAGAGGGAGCGAGTTTAAGCTGGAGAGGGTCGGGGTCTGTGTGGTTGGTGGGTGTGGAGGACTAGGTGGTGATCGGGCTTGGGCTTGTTCGGCTTTGCTTGGGCCCAAGAAGGATTAGACCCAGCTTCGTTGCTCCACTGGGTGTCCCTCTCTCTTTTATCTGGAAGCGGAAGTGAATGACACGAGTGGGTGGTCTTTGGTTGCTGCCGGCCCGACGCACCAAGGGGGGTTTTGTTTAGGATGCTAGCCTGTGAGGGCCTGTTGTCTGAAACCTGGTGGAGTCGGCGACCCCTCTTATAGAGGGCTGAGTGAGGAATGTGTGGCCCAACTTTTTAACGTTAGCAGCTATAAGTGAAGGAAGAAAAAGAAAAAGAGAAGAAAAAAAAAGATGCGGAAGGAAAAGGAAGAAGACGTTAGTTCAGTTAACTTGTCAAGACATGATATTTAGAGATATGTTAATTTCTTTCTTCCTTTCTTCCAAGACATAACCATCTGAAGATGCCGACTTAGAGGAAACGGGTATGATATATTACTGGCTATGCATGTGTTTTGTGTGGCTCATGGGTACAAGGAGGGACAATTTTAGTCTGTGGAATTCGTTTTCATTTGGTAGCTAATTTAGTCTATGAGAAGATCGGTGGTGGGAATGTGGGTACACAAGGAGGAATGGATGAACTCGTCGTTCTCGAATTATTATAGAAATTACTGTATGCTTTGTTTTCCGTGAAATCGCTGTGTGTTTTGGTTTCCGTTGTCTGAAAATTGGTGGCTTGCCTACTCTGTATGGTGAAACATAACTACATGTCTTAGATGTACTCATGTCTCACTGACATGAGATATTGTCCCAAAGAATCAATGAATGCTAGTCTACTTGTTGACCTGTAAGCTGTAGGAGGGCGTGACACTGAACATGTCACGTTGTCTGTTACCATGACCTGTTAATAATTCAAAGTGCCAAGGACTAAGGCAGTGATCAAGATTCATATGAGTGGGGAGTGGGAGATACCATCGACATGAACGAGACTCATTGAATTTGAAGAAAGATATAGTGGAGAGGGATAGTTTCTTGCCCTGCTTGCTGGTAGACTTTTTAATGAATTTTGTGTAGTACATTCTGAGATTTTTCAATTGACCGAAAAGTGCAAAGTGGCATGTGCAAGTTTGATGCCAATGGATGCCTTAAAGCTTTTACTTCTGTTTCAATGACTGAAAAAAGGGCACTAGCAATCGCGGTACTTTCACTTCTGTTTTCGGTTGGTTCTCTGTAATTGGGATAAATGCTTGGAGTTTTCCCTTTGCTCAATAGTTAGAGTTTCTTTCTGCTTGGATGCTTTTTCGTGTTTGATATATCTAGGAGACTAAGGTGATTTGTGTAGTTCCCTTCCTTCTCATTCAGATGTAAGGTCTTTGGCTGTACATGATGATTGTGTGTAAGTTGACTATGAGAAGTTGAATTAGCTTGCGAAAAAGATTCATTAGCCTACTGTTGTTTGCACTTTTCAGCCAGATCGAGGGTTAGAATTCTATAACTAAGACAGAGGCCGACGCAAGTTGGTTCTTTCTTGACACATAGATGACCAACCACCAACCAAGATAACTCCTGTTGCATCTGTGAGATGAGGTATCAAATGTTAAAGCTACTACTAGATTGTGTTTCCTGAGTATAAAATGCAGGTACTCTGAATAGTCTGCCTTTGAGTTTTTGGAGTGCTTCTGCTGTGGACTTTATGCAGGAATGTTCACCATAGTGGATACGTGACCTACATAATGCAATACAAAGCGGAATATGATGTTTCGCTTCTAGCTTAACATTTCTAAACTCTCCTCATCATGTTGAAAGCTAATTTATCAATTCCCTATGATTGGCCACTGTCGTGTCAATTTTTATAGAAGTTTTTTTAATTTTTGTACAGTTCTTCTGTCCATCTTACTTTAATATTTGGTGCAAGCCCATTCATCAGTGATTTATGTAATATATCTGCCTTATTCTGTCAAAATATTGCAAATCTCCTTCTCTTCCATACCTTTCCTTTTTCTTTTGTTGTTTATCTCTGACTTTATTGGGCAGGAATTTGTTTTTAGATAGAAGATGGCGACCCTAGAAGAAAACAACGATGTGAAAACTCCTGAAACACAGCCCAACAAGCGGAGAAAAAAGAAGTCCATCGTCTGGGAACACTTCACAATAGAAACCGTGAGTCCTGGATGTAGAAGGGCTTGCTGTAAGCAGTGCAAGCAAAGTTTTGCTTATAGTACAGGCTCAAAGGTTGCTGGCACCAGCCACCTCAAACGTCATATTGCTAAGGGCACCTGTCCTGCTCTTCTACGTAACCAAGACAAGAATCAGATCACACCATACTCTGCACCTGGAAGAATGGGTTCTGATCCTCCTAAACGTCGCTATAGAACTTCTGCTGTCCCTCTCATATCTTTCGACCAGGACCAGTGTCGCCATGAGATTGCTAAGATGATTATAATGCATGACTACCCACTTCACATGGTTGAGCATCCTGGGTTTGTGACTTTTGTCCAGAACCTTCAACCACGGTTCGATCTGGTCTCTTTTAATGCTGTACAAGGTGACTGTGTAGCAACTTATTTATGTGAAAAGCAAGGTGTGATGAAGTTCATCGAGGGAATGCCAGGACGAGTTTGCCTCACTGTCGATATTTGGACTTCTAGTCAAAGTTTGGGTTATCTATTTCTGACTGGCCATTTCATGGATAGTGACTGGAAGATGCATCGCAGGCTTCTCAATATTGTAATGGAGCCGTTTTCTGCATTAAGTCATGCAGTTGCTACTTGTCTTGCTGATTGGAATCTGGAGAGTAAATTGTTCTCTGTTACCTTTAATCAGCCACTGACTGAAGCAGCACGTGAAAATCTAAAACCTTTTCTTGCTATCAAGAACCCACATATTCTCAATGGTCAGTTGTTGATCAGCAATTGCGTTGCACGTACCTTGACTGCTGTGGCGAAAGATGTACTTGGGGCAGGGGAAGGAATTGTAAAGAAAATACGGAACAGTGTAAAGTACGTGAAGACATCAGACTCACATGAGGAAAAGTTCATAGATCTCAAGCAACAGCTGCAAGTTCCAAGCGAGAGAAGCCTTTCTTTAGATGATCAAACTCAGTGGAACACAACATATGAAATGCTGGTGGCTGCTTCGGAGCTGAAGGAAGTTTTCTCTTGCTTAGATACCTCCGATCCCGATTACAAGCAAGCCCCAACACTGGAAGAGTGGAAGCAGGTGGAAACCCTCTGTACCTACTTAAAACCAGTTTATGAAGCAGCAAGTATACTTACGACCACCACCAGCCCTACTGCAGTTATATTCTTTCATGAAGTGTGGAAGATACAAGCAGATCTTGCTCGTGCAGTCACAAGTGAGGATCCCTTCATCTCTGATCTTACCAAGCCGATGCTTGAAAAGATTGATAAATACTGGAAGGACTGCAGCCTGGTTTTGGCCATGGCTGTGGTCATGGATCCTCGGTTCAAGATGAAGCTTGTTGAGTTCAGTTTCACTAAAGTGTTTGGTGAAGATGCTCCGAATTATGTGAAGATAGTTGATGAAGGCATCCACGAGCTGTTTCTCGAATATGTTTCGCTTCCATTGCCTCTGACGCCCACTTACGCGGAAGAAGGGCATAATGGAAACAAGATGGAGGAATCACCTCAAGGAGGGCATCTTCTGACAGACCATGGACTGACTGATTTCGATATGTATATCATGGAGACTAGTGGCCAGCAGATGAAGTCGGAGCTGGACCAGTATCTGGATGAAACTTTGTTGCCTCGAGTGCAAGAGTTTGATGTGTTAGGGTGGTGGAAGCTGAACAAGCTGAAATACCCGACCCTCTCTAAAATGGCTCGTGACATCCTGTCCATCCCAGTGTCTACTGTTCTTCCCGATTCTGTATTTGATACCGCACCTAAGGAGATGGATAGGTACAGGTGTTCCCTGCGACCCGACACGGTGGAAGCCCTGTTGTGCACTAAGGACTGGCTACAGTACGGCTCGTCCCAGATATCAAACGCCCTTGTGAAAGTGGAAATGTAGGTTTAGCTCACATCTCAATCTGGACTTTGTGTTAAAATCTAGGCTTGATAGGTTGTAATTTGCCTCCCGGAATACCACTTTGCCATTGAGTGGGATTGTTTAGAATTTGGATGCTTGATCATTGAACCTCGGTTAGTTCACCTTACACTCTTTTTTAACTAATACTTTCTGCAACTGGAGATGGGCTCTCAGGTGTCAAGTTTCTTACCATTTACTTGCAGCAGATTGAGTCTCAGCTTGAAAGCATGGACTTAAAGCACAGGAGGTATCAGTTGTGTATCTTCTCTTCCCGGTAACTTTTAGCTTTGAACTGATGTATTCCCAAGTCGTTATTGGGTGCTCCGGTGCATGTAAACCTAGTTCACCTTCGCCATAGTCTTTAGATCTCGTGGATCTCACATTGGACTCGCCAAAATCAAGGATTATGTGTCTCTTGGCTCACATAGCTTTGGTGCATTTAAAGGTGCGTTTGTTTTGCAAAAAATATATAATTTGAAAAATATTTTTCTAAAATTGTTCTCTTTTATTAAAAAGATTGCTAAAGTTGGTTAAATTGGGGGAAGAGTCTTGACAAATAAATTACGTGAAATAATTATCAGCCTAAAGTCTAGGTATTAATTTTGGCCCATAATTGTCGAGAATTTTCAATTTTATTTATTAATAAAAAAGGTGGGACGAAACGATTAACGCGAGTGACTTCTTCAAGCGGTATCATAAGACTTTCATACTCATGATCGAAGTGTTCGATTTGAGCCATTATTATTACTCATTTCGAGCAAAGTCTGTCAAGCTGTATCATCAAATGCAAGTTGGGACAAATTCCGACATTATCCCATGCTCGATGCACGAGTCGACCTCCTAGCTCTCATATATTTATTATAAATCAATTTAGGCTGTCGATTTTGTAGTTGTGGCGATTTTTCAACGTTATACTCAGGAACATAAAATTTCAAAAAGCGTTTGTTTCGCGTAAAATAGATAATTTAATAAATATTTTTCTATAAATAATCGTTTGTATCGTAATGAAAAATGTTTTTGTTAATAATAATTTATGTCCAAATATTTTTTGTTCATTCATTTATATAAGTGGTACAAGCAATAATTTTAAAAATATATAATCTTTCCGCAAAACAAAAAAAAGCGAAAAACCAGACCCCCTCGTCTCTCTCGGGTAAACTAGACGACCCGCTCAAATTCACCCGCCAACAGATCTCCGCCGTCTCCCTCCGCCGGCTCCCCGCTCGCCGCTCGCCGCCCACCGCCGGCGGAATCGCTTCTCCGAGGTCTCCGATTTCTGTACGGCGGGCGTAGTTCCCGTGGAGACTCTTCGCCGAAGAAAGCACGGACAGCTGTCGTCGCGCTCGCCGGCGCAGTGCGCTCGTCGCCTTTTCGACCCATCGAAGGGCCGGCATCTAACCGCGATGGATCTCTCCTCGTTCAAGCAGGACGTCGATGAACTGATCAACGATTTCGCTCAGGTAATTTCGGACGGCTCTTCCGTTCTCAGCTTCTGTGAGGTGATGCGAGGTTTTGTGCGCAGGGCGGATCGAGGGCTTTGGCTGATATGAAGCGCGTATGGCTGTCGAGGAAGTTCTCCTACATTTACGAGGCTCGTCCTTCGTCCAACTTGACCTTCTTCATGCAAACGCTCTATTCTCAGTCAATCGGTGAGCGAGAGCGAGAGCCCTTTCCGTTTCTTTTGTCAGATTGATATTGCTAAATTTCAATGAATTAATGGTGGTATAGTTTGCCAAATCGAAAGCTTTCACGGTTGTGGCTTGCAGGGGCGGGTGCTCCAACATGGTTGGGGTGTTGGTCATTGAGTCAAGGAATCCATTGCTGGATTGTAATTTGCTTGGGTTCGATTTAGCCGAAAAATCGAGACTTGGATTTAAGTGAGTGTTGAAAAGATTCACCTTTTGTAAGCAAGTTGATGACTCTATTTGAACAGTTTTATGTTGGAAAATTCTTTAATTGGCCTTAACGATTGTTCTCTTTTGGGTGAAAAGTACTTTGTTTAGCACCTTGTTGGTTTCCCTGTACGTGTCATCTTAGTGACTTGAAAAGTTTAAGAACTACTAGCATCTCTTGTGAGTTTACTTTAAAATCATACAAGGCCATGACTATAGATAGGGTTTTTGCAGGTCACATGGTCAGCTCAGAGTCCCTATCTCGCCGGTTAGGTGGACTGTATTGCCTTTACTGTCTTTATGAGACTCAACCATTCAAACCTCCTTACAGAATTTATCTCTCTTTGGGTAAGATATTCTGTGATCACATTGATTTTGCTTTTGGTGTATCTTAAAGAATTGTTATCTGCGCTCGATCCCCTATTATTGTTTCGAAATTCTGTTCTTACTTTGCAGAGGAAAAACCTAAACCTTTTCTTAGAACTTGTCTGTGTACTGATGGTCAAGCTACTTCATTAGTCTGGCTAAGCTGCTCTGTTTGACAAGCTTTTCAGTGTTAGTCATTTATATTCTCCCCACTTCGCAACTGAGCTTAGCAGAGGTATATAGAAGATAAAGAACAATAACTTGAAAGTATATGCACTCTGCACCACCATAAATTTAAGATATCCTTGGAGGATTTTCATTGACTTTTACAAGTCAATATCAATTAAAAAGAACAGAAAAACCCTTATAGGATAAGGATCCTTATTCGTGGGACCTTTTGAACCTTTAGCTTAATGTGTGTTAGCTGTGGCTTCTAAACTGATATAGGGACTTTCACCTTCTTCTATCCTGAACAACGGAAGTGGGAGCTAGATTTACTTTTAGGATTAGAATTGCTTTTGTCCTTGCAAACAGTACGATTGTTACTCAATAGCTTAATTTGATTGTCTTCTTTGTGATTTACTTCTTTTTATAGGTAATTTTGTTTGTGAATGTACATGTTGCCTCTGGTAATAATCTTTCTGGAAGGTGGGATACTTCTAGTTCTAGGCATACAACTAGAGGGTTCAAAATTCTTCCCTTTCTTAACATATTCCTAGCTCACCATCCAAAGAGTTAAGCAGCATACAGAGTATAGATTTGAGCTCATGTCAATCAATTTATAGCAGTAATCTTCACTTGAGCTTGCTCTTGTTGCTACTTAAAGATGTTCTACCATCAAATAGTGAAATTCTTTTTACTAGTCTTGTGTAGTTTCTTGCTCATCAATTCCTTGGATACTCATCATCTGCAGAAGAAGCTGAGCTTGGTTTTTAATTAAATTGTCAATTGAGTTGTTGTACCAAACCACCCCCACAAAACTTTCCGACATTGGTTTTTGAGTAGACCTCAAAGTAAAAAAAAAAATTAGATTGGACCCTTACGTTTCTTTCAAAATGAATAATACTGGTCTTTTTGCTTCTGCTGTCACGTCAGACTTCCTAACCGATTTTTATTGGTATTGGAGCTGTTCCACTGTCACGTGGTATGATGGATATTAGAATGTGTTTAATTATTATCTCAAATGGTTCACTGCCTTCTTGGATTGGGCGTAGGTTTCAGGTGTTTTTAGGATATTGAATCCTATCAAGAATCTAGGAAATCGTATTATTGGGGCTTGGTTTGATACTAATAGTCTTTTCTAAGCTGGTGCAGAAGGATAAATCACTTAAATAACCTTTGATGCTTGAGGGGAAAAGATTAGAATGGGTCTATTACCATATTTGTGTCTGTCATGATGTCACTGATGTTGGTCAGTGAAAGCTGTTTCACGTGGTCATTGGTTTAAAATTTCTCTTTATTGATATTACATTCTTTCCTCTCTTATATTATGAATCTGTGTCAATTGGCTTAAGCTTTGAGTGATCAAGCTACTGTCCCTTCTCAGGCTATACAGTTCCTTATCATTCATTTGCCACCACCTTACCCTTTTTTCAACTTTGTCCCATGCTTACATCTGTTTCCTTTTATCAGGAGAGCTGAAGAATCTTAAGCATCTTGTTGCTAGTGCAAAAGTTGAAGGAATAACGGTGGTATCGCCTCTGGTCAAGAAAATGCTGGAAAAGAACATGTTTCTATTTGGGGCTGTTGAAATCAATGAAGGCTCTATTACAGAAAGAGTAAACCAACTCATGGAACTACAGAACGCACGTGTTCAAGTAGCTTATAAGAAGTAAATTACCACACAATTTTTGTTTTTCCATCGTTTGTGATATTGTAAAAAAATAGAAGCATTCTCTGACTATTGGTTGCATATCTTTATGCTGTTTCTGCAGGTTATTTGCTAATACAAGGATTGAGCATTTTCTTCACATGGATTTGGTAGCTAACTCTTATTTCCCTACCAAAATAAAATTGATGTCTGTTTATGTTCCGGGTGTATGACGTTAAAAAAGTGCACCCCTTTTGTTCTCATAAATGGCAGGGTATGGAAATTGATATGGATATGGTCAAGAATATGTCAAACGAATATGCCGAGGCCAAGAAAAGAGCCATTAAAGGTTCTCTCTCTCTGTCTCTCTCTCTCTCTCTCATATTCATTATCTTTATAAACATAAGATTTTTATTCAGAACTTTGTTTGGGGTATATATATTGTAAATCACTGAAATTGAACATTTGCATTTATAGGACATTATTAAGGCGGAGTTCTATTAGATTATGAGAGGAAGAATTGGCTAGAAAGTAACATTTCTGATATGTTATTTTAGTTTTACTAACTATTCCGTATCAAAATACGTCTATATTAAGAAATTACACTTATTAGATTGAGGTTGTACATTTGATCTTAGCTAGAAGGCCGAGAAAGGTATATATTAAGGTTATACATTAAAGTCGCTATGTGTGGGGTAATTTAGTCTTTTTATTGCTCTAATTAATGAACTTTTCTTGTTATGTGGCTGTACTACATTCCTTTTGTGGTGTCCATGTATATTTCAATTGGTAGAGCATAGGGCTTTTAATCTAGTGGTCGCCGTTTCAAGTCCTGCTATACTCAAATTTACCTAACCGAGGGTGCGTGTAGTAGTGTTCAAAGATCATTCTTTGTCGTTTATATTTGCTTTGGCGAGCAGAAGAGGAGCAAAAACTTCCTAGGTGAAAATTAATCCCTAGCTTGCCATGACACCGGATAGGCAGAGGAGGAACTATGAAATGAAGGACTTCTCCTTTCCCCCTTCAAGCACTTTTCTTTCACTGTGTTATTTAGCTTAGTTGAAAGGTCTGGGGAGAAGCTACTTGCCCCAATAGGAAAATTCTTCAGGGATAGCGTGTGATTCATAGTACATGTGACTGACCTTTTTCTGCTCCTCTCACTACAAGCACCTCAAAGCTTCATTCTATCAACTTTTCTATATATATATATATTGCATTAGATTATCATTGAACTACAATGTGCCTTTATTGCCCCTTTCTCCCTTTGATCAATTTTCTGCTGTGTCCTACTTATTTTCTTGTTATAGAGGCTCGCGAGGTGGTCGATGTTCAGAACATAGAACATATAGCTTACGACAAGAAACCAATTGGAGATGAACTGACGAAGATTGAGGAAAACTGGACTGCGCAGAGAGACATGCTTTACCGCCAGATAGGTTTCAATCAGCATGGTGGTGAAAAACAGCAACAGCAGCAATTACAATTAGTACAGCATCGGCTGGAGGAGGAACCAGATGAAAGAGAAGATGAAGACTTCGAGCAAGAGCTGGAACAGCTTCTATCTCGACCTTAATTGGATACTTAAGAGGAGTAGATTTGTTCTTCTTTTTTTTTTTTGGTCAGAGGAATAGATTCGTTCAAGGCACAGAATTTGTGAAGTTGGACGCTGGCCCTTCCAGTTTCCCATAACTGCCTGAAGCGGTATGTTCTGTTTGTGCTCGGTTTTCAATTGACAACATTTCAGCTTTCTATGCTTTGTGAATAGTAGGAAGGATTTCTTTAATCCTGGAGGTCCTAGATGTCACATGCCAATACCTCATTCTAATGGTGATTAATAGCAGTAAATAAGCTGTCAAAATATAACAATTGCTGTGAGATATAACTGTCCTTAAATTTTTGTTAAGCACATTTGCTGTCCTTTAAACTTATAACATCAATGTCTGTTACCTCAGCTGTGACTGAAGTGCTCTGCAGTTTGCGACGCCATCGTGGGGGGTGGAGGCTAGTACCAAAACAGGATTGAATCGAGTTGTTTCTGAAGATTTGAAGGTACCATTAGAACTTTGGCAGTGGAAGAGTAGAGCTTCATCTTAAGATTCTTTCGGGGTTGCTTGTAGTTTATCTTCACCCCGTTCCATCTCAGAGGACCTGTCAAATATTAACAGATGGTTGAACAAGGTTGGAGGGTTAGGAACGTGTCGTATTTGCAATTTCACATATTTAAAAAGGTCAGTATCATAGTTTTGTTTCAAGTTCTCTCAGATTTGCATCAATTTTTTGTCCAGCTTCTTATAATTCCAACAATACAAGATCGTTTGAGTTTGCTAAAAATTAGTTGCATAGAGAAGTACTAGTTCCAGACATAACCATGTAAAAGCTTTCTATTGCCTAGTTTATGTGCTTGTAAACTTCAGAAGTAGCTCTAGATACTTGGGTTAAAGGAAGAAAAGAAAAACTAACCAAAGTTTTATTTATGATTTGGTTCCTTAAAACTGTCGCACGCGACAAGAGAACTTATCAAGTATATGGGGAGGAGTTTTGTCTTGCGATGTTTTGCCTTAGGAAAGAGTTAAAGTCTTGCACACAACTAATTACTGTGGATGTGATGAGTATACAGCTCCCGCACCTAAGTCACCGGCGCCCGGGCCCGGGCCCGGTCCCAGTCCATCGAGGTTGAGCCCGAGACCTAGGTGACCATGCCTAGGTCTTCGATGATCGTGCTCAAGTCCCAAGGACCTTGACGGTTGAGCTCGGGTTCCTCGTGGTTGGGTCCAGGATTTTGGTGCCTAAGCCCAAGTATCCCGAGGTTGGGCCCAAGACCTAAGCGTCTGAGGCGGAATTCCATAAGAGGAAAAAATATATTTTTTTTACAATCTATAAAGGTATTTGTATTATGAAAATTCAATTCGATAAATATTCTAATATTTGATGATATAGCAAATGCAGCACTTATATCACACGAAAAGTACACGTCCCTTTAGAAAAATAACAGCACGTTCTTCTTTCCAAACGATTGAAAATAATTTCCAATTTATTTTTCGCTAAACGAATGGACAGTAAGAGATAAGCTATTTCCAAATTTTTCTTCATTAATACTTATTGAAGATGAGTAGGTCGTCATGTTCAGTGGTTGAAGAAGCATTACTACCCTAGAGGCCTAATTTAGAGAATCACAATTTAGTCATCCAAAACAATTGAAAGAACATACTCTTCCACGGAATGCCATTACCAGGAACGATAATTCACTTGTGGATTTATTTTTTGCCGGTGGAACCAAACGAGACCTAAAAAGGTTTGGTGGTACTTGTTCCAATAATTAATAATAATTATTTCCATCTTTTTGTAATAACGATGGGAAAAAACAGAAGTTATTTTCGAAGTTTTTATCCCGAACGAAGGACCCGGTTGAATCTATTATTATAGTGAAAACATGCCGCTTAATTTTGGATTCACCACATCAAACGCGTTCTCATAATTTTATTTTTTCGAATAAATTGGTTTTTTGAGAAAACTAGGCTGAATGCTATCCTTCCAATTTTTCCACGGAAAAACGAGGACCGGAAAGCATTTTCGCGAACTTAATGGGTCGTGAAACAAAGAGATAATGACACAAATGGTCCATGAACTTTAACTCAATATGCAATGTGATCCCTAGACTCTTACTTTGTTTAATGTAGTCTCTAAACTTTAGGCTAATGTGTAATGTCCTTCCAAAATTTTTTATTTGTTCAATATGATCTCTCAATTTTTGGTAAATATTCAAACTAGTCCCTAGATTATATGAAAATGTCAAATGTTATCATTTCATTAATTTAAGTTCAGTGCTAACGTTAAACATTTTCATATAACCCGTGTACTGGTTTGAACACGTACCAAAAGTTTAGAGACCACATTAAATAAATTAGAAGTTCAGGAATCACATTGCACATTGAGTCAATGTTCAATGATCATTTGTGTCATTTTTCCTAAAATAAATTCCAAAATGTTTTCTCTTTCTTCCCCTTCCCTAAAAAAAACATGGATAATTAAAAAATAAAAAAAAGAAATGAATAAAAAGAAAACTATCGAACTATAAAAACCCAACCTTTGGGGGAAGAACAGCATTGGTGCCAAAACTTGTGTACGGAGGCCACTTTGGTGCCAAAACTTTCAATCGGATCACTTAAATGCTAAAAGTTGTGAAAAACAATCACTTAAGTGCCACTTCGCCGGACGTGGCATTTTTTTTATTAATTTCTCAAGCCGATGTGGCTCGCTGGAGGCCGATGTGGCTCGCCGGAGGCTGATGTGGCATTTCTTTTCTTTTTTTTCCTTTTCTTTCTTTTTTCCTTTCTTTTCTTTTTTTTTTTCCTTTTCTTTCTTTTTTCCTTTCTTTTCTTTTTTTTTTTCTTTTCTTTCTTCTTATTTCCGATGGCCGGCGTCCCGCCACCGGCCATGGCCGGCCTCGCCGGGCCTCGCCTTCCTCCGGGCGAGGCCGCCGTGGCCTCGGCGAGGGCCGGCCTCGCCGGATCTGCGAGGCGAGCCCTCGCCGGGGCTCGCCCGCCCGGGCGAGGCTTGCCTCGCCCGGATCCGGCGAGGCCGGCCCTCGCTGAGGCCACGGCGGCCTCGCCGGGCCTCGCTCGGAGGAAGGCGATGCCCGGCGAGGCCGGCCATGGCCGGTGGCCGATGGTAGGTGGCCGGTGGCTGGACGCCGGCCATCGCAAATAAGAAGAAAGAAAAGAAAAAAAAGAAAAGAAAGAAGAAAATCAGAAATTTTTTTTAAAAAAATTGAATTGTACATATGGAAATGTCACGTGTCATTAAAATTTAAATATAAAAGTCACGTATTAAATTTGATCGGAATTTCTCGCCGTTGGCACTTAAGTGATCGTTTTTTCTCCGATTTGACACTTAAGTGATCCAAATGAAATTTTTGGCACCAAAGCGGCCTCCGTACACAAGTTTTGGCACAAATGTTGTTCTTTCCCCCCAACCTTTCGTGCTCCCGCCAACCCCAGCTTCGTTGATGCGCTTGGCGCTAAAAATTTGTGCCTCCATTGCCGCCCAGCATCGCCGAACCCGAAGCTCCGCCTCTTCCGAAATCCGCAATCTTTCGACCGTTTCTCCGTCGTCGCCGCGATGCCCGATTCCTCCGCCGAGCTCGACGAGATCGCCCGGATCCTCGGCTCGCCGGACGCCGGAGCCGGCAAGCCGCTCGCCTACGCCGCTCTTTTGCGGCTCCAAGAACGGTCGGTTTCCGACCCCGATGGGATTCGAGCACTCGCCGGTCGTTCTCGCGGCCTGATCTCGCTGCTCGTCGCCGATGTCCGCGAAGAAGACGAAGAAACGTGGGTTTTTTTCCTTCCTTTTATCTCAGCTCGCTCCTTTTTGTTGATTTTTGCGAAAATTCACGACCCTGGATGATTGAAGAAGGGGAGGGTCCGGTTAAATCACTGCACTGCAGATACCCGGCCGGATCGAGCTTTAAATTTGCTGCTGCTGCTCCTCTCTCTCTCTCTTAGAAATGAAGCACTGTTTAAGAGAAAAGAGTAAAGTACTAGAGTTATTGGTTTGGTCATGCTGTGTTTGTTTGCACAATGTTTCAGAGCGAATGGGGAAATATAAGGGTCTATTTTTGTCTGGTAACATGTCGTGTTTCTAACTCTTTCTTTGTTTTCTTGAACTGTAGTGCTGTCCAGGCCATGAAGTGTTTGGGTTTCATGATACATCACCCCACGATTCTTGCTTCCATCCCTGGTGACTCTTCGTCAATCTCCCCTTTTTTTTCTACTGATGCTATCTGGGATGAAATTGGAATTTATGTCTTGAATGGAGAAAAAATGGCATTTCTTGGTATTGCAGTGGGTGTTGCTGGTGGAGTCTTGGAGTCACTGGCTAATGTCATCATCACTGCTAAAATGAAGGTAGACTGTGCTGTAACTTACATATTTATGATCAAATTCTTGCCCCTCAAAGTTTTAAGCGGAATGTCTGTTTCGTCGCCGCAGTCAGTCTGCAACCTCGGTATGTGGTGTATATCTATGCAGCAGTTTGATGGGTCTCTGCTGAATGCCCATTTCCAGTCTTTGTTGAAAGCCATCGTTCATGCACTCGACAACCCTTTTGGGTCACTTTCAACAACTTTTGAGGCTATTCAGGTAAAGTTTCTTGTAGCAATTTACCTTCACAGGGGATGTTCTATGATGGATTGTATAAAATCCATTGTCATGTTGTTTTACTCAACTGGTATGCTTTAACAATTAACTGAAACTGAATTACTTCCGTGGTTCCTTCTCCTAAGAAAAATGGTTTCGCCATCCATCACCAGCAAAAAAAAAAGGGCCTCGAGAGACAGAGCCATCTCCAATTGTCTCTTAGTCAACTCCTCTTTTTTTCAGCCAAATGGTCAACTACTTTTTTGGCCACCTATATTGGGTTCTGAAGTTATTCCAATTTCTAAGCACAGAAATGAGTGACTTAGGCATTTTCAATTATTTCCTAGTTGCTCCTTCTATCTCTCTTGTATATTAAAGGAAATGAGAAGAACGTTGAGCTGACACACACTTCAGCTTAAATTGTTTCCATCTGGTGAGAAGTGGTCAAAACTTCTCTTTTCCACTGATATTGGTTCTAAACAAGTAGAGCATTTGAGTTTTTTATGCACCTTTTGTGACTCCATCGGATGTGTGCACGCTGATACCGCTGCATTTCTTACATGTGGCAGCATGACCAAACAATAATGATCGAATTCAATGTTGCTGTATTTAATAAACAACTAGATATATGACCAGCATAGCATTGCTCATTGAAGTTTTGGTTTAAGATCCTATTGCGTATAATATATTGAAACAAAATAATTGCACAGCCATTTTTCCTAATTAAAGAAATCAAATAAATGTTTTTATGTGAACCAATGCATTTCTTTCATGCTAATAAATTTGTAGTTCCCTTATAAGATGCCAGATTTGTGCTATACTGATGTTACAGACAATTTGCATTCTCTCTTTCAGGCTGTAATGAAAATAGCATCTCAACTTGGAGAAATGATGAGAGACTCGTCACATATATGGACCCCTCCCTTGTACAGAAGACTTCTAAGCACTGATAAGAGAGAAAGGGATATGACAGAAAGGTGCCTCTTGAAGATAAAGTCTATAATGCTTCCACCTTCACTTACCCTATCCAAGGTAATTTCTGCAGCTCTCCGGAGTTGTCAAATCTCTTCATCTTTCAATGTATACTGTGACACAGTATGCTGATGGTAAATTGGACAATTCATAAAGTTATTCCTGGTGTTTTTTCAACTGCAATATTAGATGAAAGTACCAACAAATCATCTGCTCAACACATATGAAGCCAACTCCATTCAATCTAGCATTTCTCTTAACTCAGGGCATTTGATAGCTTTAAGTAAGATGAAGCCAACTCCATTCAATCTAGCATTTCTCTTCACTCAGGGCATTTGATAGCTTTAAGTAAGGTTTGCATATGAAATGGAAAACTAAAAGAGGTCCACTTCAATCTGGCGGTCCTGTTTATTAAAAATGTGACCTGGCGCATGTAATTATTGTGAGAAGGAAGACATGAGATGTGACAATTTCAATTTCTCATCACACACAGATCAACATATGTATAAGTTCCGAGTCTCATAGTCGATATGATGAGGTCTCTATATATATAATGTTACTCCCTTGAACAGAGCGGATTGAGTGATGGACTGACAGTCCACTCTGTTTACTGGAGACAAATTTGTGCAGTTAGTCTTATTTATCCAACATTATTATTTCAGAATTCTGTATCGAAGATGGTATTGCTTGATTGTTACCACAATATTGCTTCTTCCTATGCACAAAATATGCTTAGTGTGACAATTGCAATATTAAGAATGTTGAAATTTTACTTGGCTTATCACCATGTGGACAAGGGAATGCTCTGAACAGTCATGACAGAGATCTCTCTCTTTCTCCAAGTTTACTTTGATGAAGTTTCAAGGCACAATGTGCATTTATGACAACCTGCAGCATCACATGAAGCTTGTATGCTTAGTTTAAGAATTTTCAGTTCCTTGTCTACTTTAAACTAGGTTCTTGCCTTAGATATGAAAGAAAGATTGCTTACAAGTATGAAGGAGATGCTGGAGCAAGGTTTCAAGGTCCAAACTGTGCGAGCATGGGGCTGGTTCATCCGTTTATTGGGGGATCATGCTCTTAGGAAGCGTTGTTTGCTGAATGATATGCTGAAGATTCCTGAATTGACCTTTTCTGATCAGGACGTGCAAGTTCAGATCGCTTCACAGGTACTTCCCACTACCGTAATTCATTCTCTTGACCTTCAGGGGAATTCTATGGTTTAGTATGGGAAAATACGGAAACATTCTCGTTCAATATGAGCCATTAAATTAAGAGAGCATTGGTTTTGGCCTTGGGATTGTTTTGAAAAGATAGTAGCTTACGAGCATTTGAAGAGAATTATTGATTATAAGATTGTCAATGATATTGTTGATTAAGGAAAATTAACATATGAGGGTACTTAATCATAGATAAGGGCCCTTAAACTTACAAATTGTAAAGGAGTGTTACGATTATTGGGGTGAGTTGTTAGATTAGGATTTTTTTTGAATAATTCAGGTTGTTTGCGATTTTTCATGGAAAGTTACAATCACTAGAATATTCAACCTTTCGAAACTTTGAGGTAAATTACTCCATTTGAAGGATGGTTACTAATTTATCATGGACATGGGCTTCCAGGAAAATTATCATATTGAGGACAATAACTTAGTATAGGTGCCATCACTTTACGACAATTTTAGGTATATAACTATCTGTTTATTAATTACTAAGTGTTCATGTTAGGAACTCTATATTCAAATCACCATCTATAATAGCAAATTATTAGTTATAAATGCAACAGAGTTGTGACGACCTATAAAGTTCAATTACTACTTGTCCTTGTCCGAGATGATTTGGGTAAATTACGACAAAATCAGGAAAACTACCGCTAAAAATGGGTCCGGTCCCTTTCTTTGCCTACGGGACCTTAGAAGCACCCGACTATTCAACTTCATGAAGAGATTGCCAAACAGTTTTCCTGCAAGATAATATCCTCATTCATTAGATAGCGTGATCTTAAAAATACTCTGAAGTCGGTCTTTTGTTATTGATGATTTTAATTGATACCACATAAGTTAATATAGATAGAGAACTTCATCTAGCTTCAGTAAGTATGCTGTATGGGTATAGGTCCAGATGTGATTTGGGGTTAAACAACTGTGTTGCAGCCTCAATGGGTGCTGATATTGCAATTGTAAAACTTGATGTTAGAGGTGGTTCCTATTGATTGACCACTAAACTAGTAAAATCAGCTCTCCAATTCCATCTATATTTTCATATCAGGGCATTATAGGCTTAATATCATAAGAAGTTTGTTCTTCCCTGATAAATGTGGATCGCATTCTTTTTTTCCCTCTCAGTTTGCATGGGAAGGTATCATTGATGCTCTTACTCAACCTATAGTTCAAGCTCAAAGATCAAACACTACCAAGGAGAAACAAATGCAACGTGCGCATGGGTCTAGATTTGATAATGATCATTCCCTGTCAAGTGGATTTTTAAAGAGCATAAAGCTTATAATGACTCCCCTAATTGGCATCATTTCAAGCAAAAGCGATCTTTCTGTCCACTCATCTTGCTTTAACACTTGGTGTTATTTGCTACATAAACTTGACATTTATGTCAATCATCCATTAGTCAGAAATCTGGTACTGGAGCCTGTTGTTGAAGCTGCTTTTCATGGTGGACCCTTGATTATGAGAACTTGGTTATGCAATTTGTGTCTGGATCTACTTGATGATTCTATATCTGCGAAGTTGGGAAATGATGAGAAGGATTCAGATGATCAGGTAGGCCAACATACGAGTAAGATGCCAAACCAGGGAAATTTGATATCCGGCAAATTCTCGTGGAATCAATACCCTATAAAATGGCTGCCTTGGGATCCTTGTCAGTTGGATTTTTATATACAGGTGATTCAGACAATCTGTGAAGTGTCAACAGCATCTGTCGCCAAATCCAATGAAGATCGAAGTATGACCTGTGATGCCGCATTAAGGATGTTCAGATCAATTTTGAAAATAATTCAAATGCAGTTCAGGAGTCCATCCATTAATTATGATGATATTATGTGGATTTTGAAGAGAATACTAATGTTCGTGAAGAAGACATGTGAAGACGCTAACTTAGGGTGTGGGGACAGAAAAGGAATCGGGTTCTGTCATACTTCCCTCCCGTTTATACAGGCTATTTTCGAGCAGCTGCCACCTTCTATCCTGGGATCTCCTCTTTACAAGATGCCCTTGGACTTGAAGTATGTTGAAAATTTGGAATCAGTTGATGACTTTAGACGACCTCTTGATATTAGAGATATAGCTTACATGGATATGGTTTCTCCGGTAGTTTATTTGATTGTTCTGTACTATGTGGTGATTCAGTCTCATCTAGATAAGTCTGGAGTGGAGACAACTCCATGGGGGTCATGCAAATATATGGAGATAGTATTGTCTTCTGATGATCCATCAGAGAATCTTGCTCTTATCAATGCTTTATTGTATAAACATGCAAATTTTAGCTGCTTAGAATTATGGTCAGCTGTAGCAGGTGGTCTGAAAGATCACTTGAATGCTGCAGATGACCCTTCATTGCTACAGAAGGGTTTTAATTTTTCAACAATTATACATCTGCTGTCATATCCATTTTATGTCTATTCCCATCACATGGAAAAGATAGTTGATACAAATGCCGCAGACTCCTCAGGAGAATATCTTGTTTCAGCACCAAGAAAGCCTGAAGTTGGCCATCTTATTGAAGAATGGATATCTCTTTATGGTTTTGTCAGCACAATGGATATTCAGCTTCCTACTCCAAATACTTTCCATGGATTGTTGTGTTCAATTTTGAGTGAATGCCTTAAAGGAAATACCTCTCTGCTTGAGCATGGCAGTTATCTGGGATCAAGTTCAGATAATCTAGCAATCGATCGGATCTCTTTCTGTGTCAATGTTCTGACATATATCGTGGAACGGAATCTCAAAAGTGAAGTGCGTACAGATGGAATGAAAGCTGGGTCCAATAGTGTCTTGCATTTTGCAGCAAGGTAAGTGCAAGCATCTCTCATCACATATTAGGTTGAACACCGAACCCACTTTTCTGTGATACATCAGAGCCGGGACCCTTTTATGTGAGTGTTCAGTCAGCCCAACTATCTTTTAGTTCGCATAGGCACAGGCATGACGCATCTATTTGTATGTGCTGCCCTTTGTGAGTTAATTGATGAGGATCTAAGTTCATTAAAATCAAGCCACGCGTAATTTCTTCTGGGAAATTTACACGGCAACGTCTTGTCAGCTGCCTGCTAAATGACCTAGCTGATTGTGAATCAATAAGGAGTTCACTTGTAACTGAAAGCTTGGCAGATCTCTTATTTTCTGCAAAAAATGATTATAGAAGTTTTCATCGGATTTGTTGTTAGTACTTGTTTGACATATTAAATCATGAGACTGAGGTGATCAGACTAGGCAAGTGCCAAAGCAGTATGTCTTGAATGTGAATACTGATTGTGTTAAAGTTAAAAATCAAGCTGACTTATTGTAATTTTTGTTTGTTTTGTATAAGTCGCCCTCTAATAGGAGAAATAGCACAAGCATACATCTAGTTCTTACAGAACATGTGGTCTTTCTCTGAATGGGCCTTTTCTGTACTTCCACTGACATAAATACTATGACAATGCTCATTTATTCAATTGTCTCAGTGCAGTGAATTGTGAAGTTTTTGTTTTTGTTACTTCATGTCGTTGTTTGCCTAAGAAAGATCCTTACTCAGGTTGAATATGTGATGTTGTAGATTAATGGAAATGTCGATGGCAAAGGCTGAATCACGAAGTCTCGTTGTTTTAAACTCAAGGTAAGGACATGCCATAGCATAATTGGGGTCATCTTTTCGTTTTACTTATTTCAAGAGTGGCAGGGTTTTTCACTCACTGGGAGAATTAGCCAGCTGCCTTCACTTTAAGCAAGATATACTTTCGTTTGTCGAGGTTGGTATTTTTTCCTCCATATTGTCCACTATCTTGTCACACATCCTGTTTGAGATTTTAAGGAGAATAGTCTATAGACATTCTACTCTTACTTTATCTTCGAATTACTCTTGATCTTGTCTTTTATAGTGGAGAAGTGATTAATGCAAGGGTTAGTACAGTTACTATAGTTCAGACATCCCCTCAACTTGACCTGGTTTGAGTCTCACAATGTCCTTCCCTCACCTCTTGTACCAAAAATCAAAGGCGCTATTCCCAAGTAATTTAAACAGTAAATAAGAAGAAATAAGTTATGCAAGTGAGAAAACTGTCATATGTGTGTGCACATCATATGTAGAACTTCACTAAGAGCAGATGATATGCAGTTTTAGCATAGTAGATGCTGCATGGCTGTGGTGCAAACTCCATGCAACACCGTTTGTTCGTTTGCTTTTGCTATTTATCCATCTGATGAATCTGCCCTTTTCTGTTCCTGTAAAGATGGGCATTTTCTTGACCATTTCCGCTTCAATCTATGTTACTGAATTGGTATTTCATTATGTGTACCTTTTGCTGCAGATCATATCTCCTCAACTGCTTCAAGGGCTGTCACTCATGGAATCAGAATGGAAAAGCATCTCCGATGAAGTGCAGTTCCTATGGATCGAGACACTTAATTGTTCGCTGAGGAGTCAGCCACCTATCATGTTCGATTCCTCGTATCTAAAAATCCAAGCATGCCTCCTTGAGAAAACCCTTGATCACCCGATCCCTTCTATTTCGAATCCAGCCATTAGCTATTGGAACTCGACATATGGCGAGCAAATGAAATTGGACTACCCTCCAAGCTTGCTCCATGTTCTGGACAAACTTTATAGAAGTGGCAGAATATATCTTCAGAAGAGAAGCCTGTCATTGCTCGAAAGGTGTAATGCTTTAGCAGAGCCTCCACAGCGATACAAGGTGACATCAACACATAACAGGACTACGAAGAGAGTCGAGCTAGTAGAGGTTCCCAAGAATCAGCTTGAGCACATGAAGGAACCGTTGCCAAAGGTCAAAAGAAAACGGTCAGAGCTAACAGAGCATCAAAAAGAAGTAAGGCGAGCGCAGCGAGGAAGAGAACGGGATTGCGGGATGCACGGCCCCGGAATTAGGACTTACACCAGTGTTGATTTTTCACAAGGCAATGATGATTCACAGGAGAGTGACATTCAGAATCAAGAGTCCATCTTGGATGTGCTACGAAGAGCTTATTGATTCTTTGGTAGAAGAGATACATGTTACTGTAAAGAAACGGATCTCTCCTGTTCATTCCTGCTGTAATTATGCTGTGCTAAATTGTGACATGTAAATTAAACATCTGTACACAGTGAAAACACATTGCTTTCTAGTCTCTTCGATCCATGTCGCGACATGGATTGTTTGTGTATTGGCAGTGAGCAATCAAATCCAACTTTATACCAACGCGCGGTCTTTCCTTGTTGATTAACATGATTTTATGTATAGCATTCAATGACTCGGATCAAACTTATTCTCCCAATTTTCCATGATTAACAGAAGAAAAGTATGGTCATCTTTTCGGGAAAAGTACCAAAAAAATCATAAATTTATCGCATTTGTATCCATCAGTCGTAAATCTTTCAATTATGTTAATTTAGTTCTAAACGTTTTCTTAATTTACCAATTGAGTCCATCCGATCAATTTAGGAACGAAATTGTTGACACGGACGCCAACCATCTTACATGGCACGATCAGCATTGACATGGACATTTTTTATATTATTTTTAAATAATTTTTTTCTTTTTTCTTTTCTTTACCTATTCTTTTTGGACTAACGGTTGGCAAGGGTCATTAGCACTGGACAAGGGCATACGTCGGATCAAGGTGTCGCGGCTCTTGCTAGGTTTGGACGAGGGATTGCACGCCCTCGCTTTGGCTGGGGAAGGCATTGCGACCCTCACCCAGGCCCTGCCTAGCCACAACGAGGGCATCGAGCGATAGTCGCGACGCCCTCGCCAGCCACAACGAGGACCCGTGAGGCCTCGCATAGTGAACACCCTCGCCCAATGCCGATGAGGATCATTGGCCTTAGCCCAAAAAAAAAAATGAGTAAAGAAAATAAAAAACCAAAAAATTATTAAAAAATTTTAACGTTAGCATCGATTGTGTTACGTAAGACTGCCAACATCCAGTATTAATGATTTCTAGCCTAAGTTGGCCAGATGGACTCAATTGGCAAGATGTGAATATGTTTATGATTAAGGGCGCGCATGGAATCCATTATGGAGTAGAAATTCTGCTCCAAAATGCATTCCGGAATAGAAATGCGTTTGTTGAAAAATTTTCGGAATGCATTCTTGATTCCAGAATGCATTTTTTATTCCAGAATGAGTTTTGGGCAAGAAAAAGAGAAGCTACTTTTTGTAGCTTCTCTCTTCCAGAATGCATTCTTCCTATTTTCTCTCTTTTTCGTGGCCTTTACAACACAATCTCACTAATTTTTTTTTTCAGAAAATGCATAAAAATTGAAAAAATTCAGAAAAATTCATAAAAATTTCCAGAAAATAAAAAAAAGTCAGATTTCGGGAAAATAGGAAATTTGGTGAATTTTTTTCAAAAAATATAAAAAAATCAAAAATTTCAAAACTTTACAGAATGGCTTAGAATACCTTTGGGCACCCACTTTGAGTGAAATTTAATTTTTTTGAGGTGCCCAAAAAAATCAAAAAATCAAAAATTTCAAAACTTCACAAAATGACTTAGAATACCTTTGGGCACCCACTTTGAGTGAAATTTAATTTTTTTGAGGTGCCCAAAAAAATCAAAAATTTCAAAACTTCACAAAATGGCTTAAAATACCTTTGGGCACCCCCTTTGAATGAAATTTAATTTTTTTGAGGTGCCCAAAAAAATCAAAAATTTCAAAACTTCACAAAATGGCTTAAAATACCTTTGGGCACCCACTTTGAGTGAAATTTAATTTTTTTGAGGTGCCCAAAAAAATCAAAAATTTCAAAACTTCACAAAATAGCTTAGAATACTTTTGGGCACCCACTTTGAGTGAAATTTAATTTTTTTGAGTTGCCCAAAAAAATCAAAAAATCAAAAATTTCAAAACTTCACAAAATGGCTTAGAATACCTTTGGGCACCCACTTTGAGTGAAATTTAATTTTTTTGAGGTGCCCAAAAAATCAAAAAATCAAAAATTTCAAAACTTCAAAAAATGGCTTAGAATACCTTTGGACACCCACTTTGAGTGAAATTTATTTTTTTTGAGGTGCCCAAAAAAATCAAAAAATAAAAATAGATTTCTGTTCCAGAAATCAATTTCTGGAGCAGAATTAGTCATGTTTTATCAAACAGATTTCTCCTCCAAAAATCAATTTCTGGCAAGAATTCCGGAAATCAATTTCTGGCAAGAATTTGATTTCTAGAGCAGAATGGTTACCATTCGCGTCCTAATCGGCTCAAATACAATAAGTTTAAGGCTTTTTTTTATTGTACTTCTCCCTCCTCTTCCCCCCTCCCCTTTTTTGGGTCGATAGATAGTTCTCGTCTTGGATGGTGTCTTATGCAAAATTCTACTACTCAATGAGTTGAAATTGGATAAATGGTCTAACTTTTTTGTTTTATAACATGTTGGTAAGTTACTCATAGCAATCTTGCCGGAACCCGTTTCCCTTAGTAACTAGTACGAAACCGATTTGGCTAGTTTTTGGATCAACCCGAGAATCAAATTTAACTTTAAATAATATATATGTTATTTTAGGAAAACATACTATATAAATAATTTGTGGCATAGTAATTAAGGCAATATGAATTTCCTAAGTTTCTTAGGTTTGAAACGCCATCTCCAACGTAAGCTAAAAAACCCGATTTAAAACCAATTCTCCCTACGAAAATAGGTCGGTTTTCAGGTAAAATCATATCGTGAAACGAGTCGATCATCGCTGGTTGTCCAATATTTTACCTAGGAACCTACCCGATCGACCGGTGATAGCCTGAAACCAATCGGATAAGGCCCGCTCGGTCCCGGTTCGCTTCCCGGGTCGGATTGTCGACTCATAATTAGGATGCTCATGTCTCTTTCGTTAACTCAGACAAATCTATCTCTTTCTCTCTCTCTTTTCGGGATGGCCCAGCATTCTCTTTCTTTCTTCTTCTTTTTGATTGGGATCTACACTCTCTTTCCTTCCTGGCTGCGTTTTAAGCGGCAGCAGCGGCAAAAAGTAACTCACTTTCTGAAGCCGATGATCATTCTATTTCTTACACCAATTTCACAAATTTTGCATTATTAATTTATTTTTGTACGCATAGCGCAGAACAGCTCGTGAACAAAGCCACCTTTTTCTTTTTCAATGTTCTCTTCTTTTCAATATTTCATAATAGTTTATAATGGCAATCAACTGTATGCCTAGTTGAAATACTTTCATTTAGTGGCTATCATCCCAACAATCGTTTCCAGATTAAATTACATCTGAAAATGTTTCGATATCTACGTAATAATTATACAATAAGCATTGCGACATCCGGCGAAAATTAGTTAAATTGTATTTCATGCCAAACAGGATTGAATAGCTTAAGCTATATAATAAAAAGGGAACATAATTTGCACTTATTTGTGTTTGCTTGTAATGTCCATCCTAGATCCGTCCTTATGAAGAATTTTGGACTTCTGGACGTTTGGAATTCTATACCTTCGTCGACTTCGGCCTCTCCAGACCCCAAGGTGTTTGCGATGCAATGGTTATGAATACTTATAGAAGCATTAGTCGATAGACATGTTTTTGCGATTGCTTCGAACATTGTTTCGTCGTTCTGGAATGATGAAAATGAGCTACTTTCGCTCGGTTTCTCATTGAGCGGAATCTCGTTCATGCTCACGAACGGTGAGCATGATGCGGCGGGACTGATTCAGAATTTCGTCTTTATTCCAAGAAGAAGCTTCAATTTTAAGAGAGTTTGAGCACCAGGATTTATAATTTTGGTATCATCTAAATTACTTATCCCGTTAGGCTTTGTCAAATGTTTGAGATCCAACAATGAGACCTCTTCCAAGAAAGTCAACCGAATAATATTCAGCACAAAAACTGAAAAGAAGGGTCTGCAATGTCTCCATTTAGGCAATGCACGCTTGCACGGTACATATGAATTTGCAATAGCATCGAAACTTGATTTTGGGAAAGGAGAGACCTTGCAAGAGAAGAGCTATAGTGGACCATTACGGGCATTGTTGGATTGGTCTTAGAATTTAATTACTTGAGATTCCGATTTTTCTAAGTTTTTCCGACCTAGGTCCCCGTGGTGAACCTGGGATCGAAGAGGCCGGACCCGAGACCCAGGCGCCAAGACTTGAGATCTCGAGACCTGGAATGGGGTCTCGGGAGACTGAACCCAGGCGGGCTGGAGCTAACACCCCAGCATTTGAATCTAGGTAAGTGGGACTCGGACCTAGGTCCTTACTACTAAACCCAGGACCCAGGGGGCCGGACTCAAAAGCCTTGGCCCCCAGACTTAGGACCTCGGGACAGGGACAAGGCTAGACTCGGGTCTCCGACGTCTGAACTCATGTCCAATATGGCCTTGAGTCCGTGGGGGCCACACCCGAGAACTAGGTGTCCGGACTCAATTCTCTTTTTTCACATTTTTTTAAGGAACTCATTTAATGAGCAATCCATTTTCAAGTTTAGATTCCTTCCAAACTTGAAAAATCAAGCAATCGTAATCCTATTTCTCGAGTGATCCGATTCCACCGTAAACTAAACAAGGCAAGATTCCCTGCAACGAAACCAAAGGAGGCGTCGGCGAATCTTGAACTCGAGAGGATCGTAGAATGTGAACGAAGTTGAGCTCACCCACGAGGGACAAATAAGACCGATTGAGGTGATTTTTCGATCTAATATGCACACATAAAATTAAGGTGAATTTTCCGATCGTGTGGACAACAGCCTTAATGCATATCTCGTTCATAAGCAGTGAGCAAATGTGCATATTAATACAAGTAGATTGGGCAAAATAAATGCTAAACAAGAAGATCAAGTGGTGGTAAAGATGTGACTAGATGACTTGTCTAAGCAGACGTGATGAAGCCAAATGAGATTTGAAAAAGCTGAAATGGTGGAATTGCAAGAAAATTTAAGGATGCCTTTGTTTCACAAAAAACTCAATAATAAAAGAAAATATTTTCCGAAAATATGCTTAGTTTTTCTTTGCTTGGTAATCCACAATGGAAATCGTTTTCTTATGTTTGGATTTTATTGAAAAATGATTTCAATCACGTAACTTTATTTTAGGAAAAAAATGATTTTTTAAAATATTTTTTTTTTATTTTTTAAAAAATCGAATTTTTAATTATTTTTTATTTCTCTTTTTTATTTTTATTTTATTTTTTGAAAAAATGGAATTTTTTTATTTTTAAATTTTAAATTTTATTTTTTCTAATCTTTCATTTTCTTTTTCCTCCTCCCTCCTCCTCCCTCCATTGCGATCGACTGGCGATGACCACAGGCGAGCTCGAGGTCGCCGGCCCTGATCGAGCCTGGGCTTGCCTGGATCTGGCAAGCCGCGAGCTCGCCGGCCTCGGCCGAGCTTGGTCAACAGAGCTCGGGCTCGCCTGAATCTGGCGAGCCGCTAGCTGGCTAGCCTCGACCGAGCCCAGGCTCGCCGACCTCAGCGGAGCTCGAGCTTGTTGCTAGAGGCCACCACGAGCTCGCCAGTCGTGGCGACTGGCCTAAGGAAGAAGAAAAAGAAAAAGCAAGAAAAGACAAAAAAAGAAAAGAAAAAGAAAGAAAAGAAAAAAGAAAAGAATAAATAATAAAAAATTCGATTTTTAAAAAAAAAATATAAAATGAATTTTTAAAATAAATAAAAATTAGATTTTTTAATTAAATATTTTTATAAACACAATTGTTTCATTAAGGACCTGAGCCCGAGTGTTGAGGACCTACGCATAGCCTTTGTGGATTCGGGTCGGAGGGTCGGGACTAGAGCTCGAGTATCGGCGACCTGAGCATGGCCTTTATGGACCCAAGTTCGAGCGTCGGAGCATCGGGTACGAGCACTAGGGGTTCGGGCTCAGCCTTGATGGACCCGGGCATGGGTGTTGGGGGCTCGGGCCCTGGACATCGAGGTCTCGAGCCCGGCTGTCAAGACCTGATCCTGAATGTTGGGACTCGGGAACCAACGTGGCGGTTTTCGTGCTCAAGCGTAGAGTTTCGGATCCAAGTGTCGATAGCTAATCATATTTCATAAAACGTTTTCTGGTTCTTTTAAAGGGGAAATTATTTTCCTGAATTTAAGCTTTGGTAAAAAAATATTTTCCGTTGACTTATTTTCCTAAGCAAACTAAACGCCGGAAAATGAGAAAAGTGTTTTCCTGAAAATTGTTTTCCGCGAAACAAACGCACCCCAAATTGCTTTCAAAGTAGCTTTAGAGACATCTTATACGACTAGCAATTCATTTATTTTTCAAATCGATTCATTTACTATCGATTATTTGACCGACTAACGCTTTATACCGAGATGGATGAGACACATCGTAAATAAACGAGTTAAAAAGTTGCAATGCTTTCTTTCGATCGACAAATTAACGTATAGAAGAAAATAAGAAAATGATTCACTCAATGGGGTCCACCTTGATTTACCATACCATGTTTCTTTTTGTGAAAAAAATAAGTTTATATTTCTTGGCCACGAATGAATAGACAACGGAGGTATCTTTCACACTATTTTGTTTATTGACATTGAAGTGAGAATTGCCCTAAAGTTCTTATGAAGAAGTGTAATTTTGGGACCACTTTTTGGTTAAGTCTAGGAATTTATGGGGAAAATAGACAATCACAACGATATCAATATCTAGAAGACCCAATATCGATCGGCTTTTGGATAGCTTTGATATGGAAGAAAATGATACTCAATCGGGATGCGTATTAACCGTAAGATATGATCATTTGTTGAAAAGTATGGGCTATTAAATTAATGGGGTTCACGTTTTCTTTTCATCGAGTTTCGCCTTTCCTATTTCGCTCGCTCTAGTGATCGACTTACGGTCCTTATCCCGAAAGTTACAACCGAATTAGTATGGTCCCGATACGACGTACGCGCTACTTTGACCCCCGTAATTTATTGTTCCGACCATCTCTTCAGCGAAACTTTCTCCTTTACAACCGAATTAGTATGGTGCATCCACATCTCCCGCGCCGATGGGAAACGCTTTAATTAGAATGAGAACAAACAGGCGTAAATCTCCATGCACAAAATCATCCTCCTCCATCCACCATGGAGCACAAATCTACGAGATGGATGATCCTCCCACCCCCACACCCCCTAAAAAAAAGCTCCATTTTGAACTTGATCCCCTAAAAAATCACACATTGAAATTTTAAACTTTTTTTTCTTCAATTATTGCACTCCTAGAATTCTTATTTCCACAAACAGATTCACAGCACATGTATTTTCCGCCGACAGAAAGAAACGCTTTAATTAGAATGGAAAACGAAAAAGAGCGTAAATCTCCATACGCACAAAATCCTCCTCCATCCACCATCGAGCACAATCCATGAGATGATCCTCCCACCCCTCAAAAAAAAAAAAGGGGCAACACAAAAAGGCTCCATTTGAACTGGACCCCCTCCAAAAAAATCACACGTATCGAAATCTTAAAATCTTTTCCTCTTCAATTTGCAAGGCATCAACATTAAATTTCACGGAAAAAAAAATGGAAAAATTTAAAAAAGGGAGAAACGAAAAAGAAAAAAGAAAAAAAAACACTTTACAGAACTTCCCCCTCTCTCTCTCTACTCTCTACTCTCTCTCTCTCTCTCTCTATCTCTAATCCTGCTTCGTCTATCAAAATACGTATCGTCGCCCCTCGGCCCCCTCCTCCTCCTCCTCGTCTCTCCGTTCAATTTGGGGGGGCAGTATTCGTTCCTTTTCTCTACGCGAAATCTCACACACTCTCTCTCTCTCTCTCTCTTTTCAGGATCACTCCCACACACTCTTCTTCTCCTCCTTCTCCTTCCTTCGCAAAACCTCTCTCTTAGGGTTTTTCCCCAGGTCCTCCACGCCCGTCGCGACCTCGAACTGGGCCCCGATTTCCTCGCCCGATTCTCGGCCCCAAAAGCTAGGGTTTTTTGTCCGCGATTGATCCGGACCTGCGCGTCGCTCGATTTGCATTCCCCCCCCCGATCGGTCGATCTGGATATGGAATCGCGAGATTTGCCCACGGCCCCCTCCCCGTCCGTTGCTGCCGCCGCGGCGGCGGCGGCGGCGGCTGCGGCTGCTGCTTCGGCTCCTCCTCCTCCGCCGGCGGATGACGAGGGGGGCGTTGTTCTGCCGGTCACCGCCCCGCTGGCCAGGGACGCGCTCTTCCGGTACCAGTCCCGCAAGTACGGCGAGTGCCTCGACTTCCTGCATCAGCTCTTCCGCAAGAAGGAAGACGATCCCAAGGTCATTTCCTTTCCCCGATTATCTGCTCTCTCTCTCTCTCTGTCTCTGTTGCGATGTTGAGTTCTTGCCTGCCCGTGCCCATTTTTAGCTGTTTCGTTGGTCGGATTTTTAGCTCGGCAACGCATGTCGGCTGATCGTCTGCGTTTTCTGTGGAAACGAGGGTTGAATTCGATGATGCGGCGTAGATACGTTGTGTGTGCTCTGCCATATGATTATCACAAGCTTATAACTGTGGACCTTAACTATTCTCCCTTACCGCTCCAATCGCGTTAGCAGATGCGTGGCAATTACGATCAAGGAAATTCAGGTGTTTGGACGGAGAAACGAACGCGGCGGATAGGTCGTTTTTATTTTCTCTTTGCCCGTGCCGGTGTGATGTTAGCATTTGGTGGCTAGCTGTCCCCGCTTTTCTTTTGTGACTAGTGGATGGAAGCCATTTGATGCGCAGTGGATTTGAGATTTTAAGTCTGGCAAACCTGGCAATCGGATTCTTCTGCGGAGTTCCCCAGTCCGGTTTCTTGCTATACGACGGACATAGGCTCGCCCTTTCATTGTCTTGCGAGGGTTGAGCGTTTGAGCGTACTCGATGCCCGGATATTTGGGTTGTTCCATGTCTCTATGTGCAGGACGCACACATACGGTGCATCCGGTGGCTGGTTCATGGTCCGATTAGATCTACGTGTTGCACAAGTACCTTGCATTCTGGTGCCCAGAACATGTGCGATCAGATTAAATTGTTGATTGGGCAACTAGTGTGATATTGAATGAAGTATCTGATCTGAGAATCATGGCTATTGAACTTTTCTGTCATCAGGAGGTGATATTGCAGTGAGAATAATAATGAGCTGGTCCGGTCAGTTTATTTGAAGATTTTCGGAGGGTTCAGCGGTGGTTATTTTAATCTTTATGCGCTTAATACCATTTCGTTGTCACTGTATACTCGATAATGGCACCATATTTGTTTTCTGTTTGCCTAAGCTTTTACAGTTTACTTTATTTGATCAGTAAACAAATTCCAGTTTCGGTGTCGCATGTTTAGTTATCCTTTAGGTCTGTTGTGAGCTTTTCTTCTACATGGTAAGCATGCTGTATCTTCTATTGGTTTGAGGTTTAATTTCTGGGTCTTGATTGAAATTCTGACTTCCTATCCACTTGGGCTGTTCCTGACTGTGCGTGCTTTGCCTTTTCTTTTAGTGCTTATATATGGCATTTCTTGAATAAAGAAGTCGTTCTTTTTGTATAGCTCGCCTAAATCACAATGGTCTGAGCTAAAAACATTTAGTGCAATGCAGGTCCTCCACAATATTGCGGTCGCTGAATACTTTCGTGACAGCTGTTCAGATCCAAGAAGATTGCTTGAAGTACTTAATAACGTCAAGGTGTGGCAGTCCTTCAAACACACTCTCTTCAGAATATGCGATCTACTCTTTATCCAGAAGTATCTGAAAGGCTTTTAGGTCTTTGATTTTTACTCTAAGCTATTGAGTTTTTAATCAATCTTGATATGTTGTGTTGAACACAGTGGGAGTAGGCAAGAGGGAAACACTGATAGTTGCTTCTAAATTATCATCTAGACATCGACGAAGGAGGTGAATGACTTGGAACTTTGTCTAGAAGTTTAAGAAAGGGCAAGGGCGGATCCTTTCTCATACATTGTGTGCTATTCTTTAAGAGGCTCTTCTCCGTTAAAGAGTGGTGAAACTGGTGGACTTCCTGTCTTGTTTAGAGAAAAATAGTATATTTTCTCAACACGGCGAGAGTGAGTCTTATGAAGCGGAGGAAATTCTTAGTCTGTTGTCTAGACAATGAGGAAGGTGGTAGCCAAATTTGAACTTACTTTGGAAATTTGAACAGTGCAAGAGCTAACCCTTTTGCTCGACATGCTCTTTTCAGTTAAAGGGTGGAGAATTTTTCGGTTGTCATACTTAATTTCTGATGAAAAATGGTGTCTTCTTTGACAAATTATTGTGAAATCCAGTAAAGGGTGCACAATTTTTTATGGGTGGTATGTTATCACTATAGTCTTCCATTGGCCGTTGAAGGCTGAGTGGTGACTTAGCAGTCTTTGCAGAAGGGATGAACTGTTAGTAAATGGATGCTGGTCATCAAAGTTGGTCAAGAGAAGCCTGATCATGTGGCCTTCGGGGGAATTGGTTTTCTCTAGTTTTTTACTATGAGGAAACCTTGTTCGGAATAATACGTCAGGCCGGGAAGGTAGTAATGGAATGCATCTAGGAAGAAAGGGATGATTTCGTAATCTACAGCTCTCTCTTAAGCTTGTATCGTGTAGGGATGTAATTCTCATGAAGGATCTCATGTATTATCTAGTCTGAGGAATTACTCTAGATAATTTTCGGCTTAACTCGTGGCTCCCTGGGTCAAGATTTTGCAAATGCAATTGCTGTCTGGGTTTTACAGAGTTTATCTTTGCACAAATGGATCCTGACTGTGTGTTGGCACCTACGCTCCCTTAGTAGGTGTTTGGTTTTTCCATTGGTCAAGTGTTTCCTCTATAATTTTTTCTTAGATAGACTATCGCGAAGTATGCAGCCCAATATATTTAGAACTAGAAACCCGTAACTGCAACAAATAATTGGAGATAACTTGGCATACATGGCATTCGGATGGTTCCAGCTTGTGTAAAATAAGCATTCGTAGTTAACCTGCATGAATTGTTCATTATATTCTTAGAGAAATAAAGCATCTCTCATGTGCTTTGTCATCCAACAAAGTAATCTTGGAAGAGATAGGTCCAGCTTGTAAAAGGAAGACAAGCGCGTGTATTTAGCTGTTAGTTTTGCTCAGGTGCAGTTGTAGATTTTCATTTCATTCCATGGGGGGCGGATCCAATCGTTTGATCTCTTCCCTTGTGATATGTGATATCTAAATAACGAACGCTACCTATTGGAAACCCATAATGGAAACTCTATAAGTAGCATCGAAAGAGATGCCAATTTTACATTATTGGATCCAAATTTTACATACTCAGGTCGTATTTTATCTGTACCATCAAGCCAGATCCAAACTTACACACTCAGGTCCAAATTTACATGAAAAGAGATGTCAATTTTATCTGTACCATCAGGTCGTATCTTCTATCATGTTATCTTGCTAATTTTTTATTTGGTTGATTTTATCCAGAGGCAAAGTGAAGAGCTTGCTCGTGCATCTTTGGAGCAGGTTGAGGTGATTGGCAATGCCGGCAACAAAGCCATTTTAGGTCCTAAGGGAAGTTCTACCGTGGCACAACAAATGAATTCATTAAATAATGCCAATATTCTTTACACAGACGAGTTCAACTCTTCTGTGGCAACATTTAATATTGTACGTATGAAGATATTATTCATTTCCAAGTTAAATTTCTCTGTATTTGATGGAAGAAGATTGAGCAATGTCATTGGTTATATTGTCTAACATGTTGTCGACCCTTTTGTTTATAGGCTGTCGTATGGTTCCACCTCCATGAATATGGCAAGGCATTATCCATCCTTGAACCATTGTATAACAACATCGAACCAATAGATGAGGTACTAAAGTTTGCCTTCTACAGCTTTATTCTCTCTTTCTCTCTCTCTCAATTGTCAGCTTACCACTTGTCGTTTATGTTTGAACACAGACTGTAGCTCTTCACATATGCCTTCTGTTGCTGGATGTGGCTCTAGCCTGCCATGATGCAGCAAGATCTGCGGTGAGAAGCTCTTCATATTCTTGATATTGATGCAAAGTCTCTAGTTTCTGATGGAATTGCTTTATGGACATTAAGGGGCTTCTTTTAGTTGAGGAACCGATTTTGTCTCTCCGATGTTTGCTATATAGAAGGTCCTTGCTTGGCCTTTATTTATGTATATTTATATGTAATGGCTCTTCCCACCAGATTGTAAGTGGATAATATTGTTTCAGGAGAAGATATATGAGTTTAGTTTTTTAACCTCTTTGGATTTTGGAACGTTTCTTATACTTGACAGTGGAGCTAAAGTACCATTTCAACCAAATTTTGTTAGTTTATGGCTGAGCCCCAACGTATGATTGTTATGGTATCGTACTCCTAGTCAGTTATTATCATTCTTTTTTGGGAATCAAAATATCAATGTGACACGTTTTATACAGTTTGTTTTGACCTAATAGTACTATTTGTCCTAGTGAAGTGCATTAGCTATTGTGGTGTCTTTGGTAGTTTAACGAAAATGATGATACATTGATAGGGCAATGAAACTTAATTTAAGCTGATATGACTAACTTGGTGTGAGTTGGAAAAATACTGAGCCATGAGAACACGTTAGCTCAATGCTTTAGCTTATTTTAATCGAGAAAGTTATATTTTGGTTAGTAAAGTGTTTCTCTGTTTTCAGTATGTCCCTGAGGTTTTGGTGTTTGGAGTTTATCTTGTCACTTTTCCGCCTACACTTTTATAGTCTATGCTGACCTATTTCTTATTGTGGATAAATTTTTAGCAGTAAAAGTAGTGTAACTTTTGAAGCCCGTGACACACAACTGCTTAAATGAATGATAAATCCCTGCAAAGAAGTTTTGTGCGATCACTGCCCTCCTCTTCTACGTCTACCTCGAGGACTGCTGAATTCTGGTATAAAAAGCGCCAGCAGTAAGGGTTTGAGGCATACTGATGCATGTTGTGAAACTGTACAGGCCAAAAATGAGGAAAAAAGTCAGGGCTAGATTAATATGGAGTGCCAACTCAATAGCAAAGTGTATTTTCCCTCCCCTTTAAAATTCCTTGCATATTAGGACGGGTAGATTAATATGGAGTGTCAACTTCAATAGCAAAGTGTATTTTCCCTCCCCTTCGAAATTCCTTGCATATTAGGATGGGGAAAGGTCATGGAGATTAGTCTACTGTACTTTTGTGAATTTAAAATGCCTGTTGCCTTCTTAAAGGACATGAAGATTTTCAACTTCTATGGCCTTAGACCAAAGTAGTTAAGATGATTTTTCAGTTTATTGCCAAAGGTTTAGGTAATAATGAACATATTGAAACAGAAAATGATTTTGTAGATTGGTGACTCATGTGATTGTTTTTTGAAGTCATGTTAGGGAGACATTAGCTAGAAAGATTACAACTCGTTTTCATTAAGATAATTATTGCAGCATTTGGATTAACTATGCTTGATCACATTTTGGAGTCGTATATCAATCTAGATAGTAAAAGGGCTGCTCTTTTTTGTTTCGTAATCATGCTACTCTTATATTGATTGTTGACCTGCTTATGATTTGGTTATAGATCCATTTTTTTTTTTTGGGTGTCATGGTTATTCATTCGTCCTTCAATTTTACAATCAGTTTGTCAAGATTAGAAGGTGTTAATCAGGCAACATTTATCCTAGTTATGTTTTAAATATGTGCAATGATCCATGATAGCCAAGGATGTTTCGCATACAGTTGTTGACTATTATTCAAGAATGTGGTTGCTCATTTTAGACTTTAGTTGTTTAGTATCACAGACATTCTTGGCTTGAGCTTTCCCTGTCTATAGACTACACATTCCTTATCGAGAAAAGGATTACAGATCCTCATGAGTCATTGCTCACTCTTTTGAGTAGGTATTTTAAACACATTTCACCCCAAAGCATGACATCCTTGTCGCTTTTTTATTAATGAACACTTCTTTTGGCTAATTACTTGTGAACTTACTGGTTTTTGTCTTCATCCCAATTCGTCTGTATATACTTGTGTGTGAGATTCAAAATTGGTGCACTTTTGTCTTCTGCCATACTTTTTCATTTGTGTAAAAGAACAACTTATTTGTCTTCATTTTATGAGCAAAAATATATGTCTAGACACGGGATTAGCTAGGCATTTTTGAAGCATGACTAGAATGTATCTGGGCTAGGGTTTCTTAGTATAATTATAGAAATGATGTTTCTCTGCCTTTTTCGTTTTGTGAACAGATTTTTGGCAAGTTATATGCTGATATTTTGAAATTTGAATTGGCGCACATTTATGCAGTTGCGTGTTTATGTGCAGCTGAGACTGTCTTAGGTTGTTTAAGTTTGAACTGTTTATGGACTATGACATGCATCCTGGAAATATTGTTTTAGCATTTAAAGGTGATCCAGGGCATAAATCCGCTGAGATGAAAGGATGAGCTATGATTTTTTATATGCTGCTTCCGTACTCATTTTCTAACTTTAGAGATGAAACACATGTATCACCACATTTCTTATCAATTGGCATCGCATTTTGTTAAATGTTCCTACAATCTTAGCTTTCTCCATTCATTGCTTCATTTTTTTGATAGTTTCTGCATATTTGGTCCTTAATTTCAGGATGTACTTAATTATTTAGAGAAAGCTTTTGGTGTTAGTCAAGGCGAGAATGGGAGTAGCGTGCAGCAGCAATCTGCTAACTTAGTGGGGAAGTCTTCTTCTGTACCTAACAGTTCGTTGATTTCAGATGCTTCTAATCAAGAGTCTTCTGTTAGTATAAATGCTTCGGAAAAGCCTTTGTCCAGAACATTATCAGAGGAGACACTAGTCGACTATGAAACTATGCTATCAACTCTGGACATTGGTGGACAGGATGCAGTAAGAGCAATGGGTTTTCCATCTTCAGTCGATCTCTCCCGGAGTCCGATTGATAAGACCATCACAGCTGTTGATTTCAAGCTTAAGTTGCAACTGTATAAGGTTCGGTTTTTGCTTCTGACTGGAAATTTGAAGGCAGCAAAGCGTGAAGTCAAGGGTGCTATGAATGTTGCACGAGGAAGAGATTCGTCCATGGCTCTGCTCCTAAAATCCCAGCTTGAGTATGCACGTGGCAATTACCGCAAAGCTATTAAGCTTTTGATGGCTCTTGGGCTTCGGACAGAAGCTGGAATCTCTAGCATGTTTCTTAACAATCTAGGATGTGTTTATCACCAACTGGCTAAATATCACTCAGCCACCATATTTTTTTCGAAGGCACTGTCTAGTAGTTCATCAATTCGAAAGGAGAAGCCTTTGAAGCTATCTAGCATCTCCCAAGATAAATCTCTTTTCATTGCATATAACTGTGGCATACATTACTTGGCGTATGGGAATCCAATACTTGCTGCCCGGTGTCTCCAGAAGGCTCTTTTGGTTTTTTACAACCAGCCTCTTTTTTGGTTTCGACTTGCTGAGTGCTGTCTCATGGCTTTGGAAAAGGGACTATTCAAGACTGGCGATGCTCCTGATGAGACTATTAAGCTTTATGTCGTCGGCAAAGGAAAATGGAGGCAAATAGCTGTGAAAGATGTACCAGAAAATGGGCTAACAGATCTGATTGAGAATGATTGCTCTCTTGGCAGCGATGGACAGCTTAATCTCTCTCTGAAACTTGCTCGCTTGTATCTTTTGAATGCATTGCACATATTAAATGAAAGTGAATCAAGTCAAGCCCATTCAAGTTTGCCTCCCGATGGTTTCTTGGATGGAACTGAGTTGACAGAAGAAACAATTTCCTGGAACTCAAACCACAGAACATTACCTGGTATAGATGCCAAACCATTAAATGCGGGCTTAGGGCAGCTTAATGCGAATGGAGATGTAAAAGACCAGAAGACAGGAACAAGTCAGGAAGTTACGAGTGGTTCTCTCTCCATGTATGAAGATAATCGCAGAAGACAATTGAGTCTAATGAAGCAAGCCATTCTTGCTAACCAGGCGTATGTGGAGTTAGAGTTGGAAAATCCTATGGAGGCCCTGTCATACGCTTTGTCTATCTTGCAGCTTCCAGATTGTTCCAGAATATACACTTTTCTCGCTCATATGTATGCAGCAGAGGCTCTTTGCTTTCTGAACAGGACCAAGGATGCTGCAGAACATTTGTTGGTTTATATGTCGGAAGGAAATCAGATTGAATTGCCATATGGTGAAGAGGATTTTGAGCAATGGCGAACGGAACGAATCTTTGATCCTGAAGAGACAAATGGAGGTACAGTAACTGCTAATAATTTTTCTTCAGAGGAGACTCAAGTTCTGATGTTCCTTAAGCCAGAAGAAGCACGTGCAACCCTTTATGCGAATCTTGCGGCCAAGTCAGCCTTGCAAGGTGAACTCGAGACGGCTCAACAATTAGTCGCACAAGCGTTAGCCATGCTACCCGCTAGTCGAGAAGCCACTCTAACTGCCGTCTATGTACATCTCATGCTGGGGAATTCACAGGAAGCTCTTGCCAAGTTGAAACAGTTTAATCATGTCAGGTTCTTACCCTTCACCTGTACTTTGGATAAATCTTCTTAGTGGCTGAAGTGGTGGTGGCCTTTTATGTTCTCTGTCCAGTCCATTGCGCCTTAGTGGGTAGTTAGAAGTAGATGGATAATCCTCAAGAGGATGTGTAACATGGTATAGTTTGTCTTACAGAATAAATCTGTTTTGTTTTTAATTTTTAAATTTTAGGCTTTATTGTTCCGTGGTGTGGCTGTGTTTTGGTTAGTCCAGATGCCCACCCCCTTTTCCCATATTTGAGGTGTAGTTCTGATTCAATTACTGTTTTAGTAGTTTAGTTGCTAGTGGAGAGATGGGGAAGTGAATTTGCTCTTTTACTATAAAAAGGACATTGAAATTTTTTCTTTCTCCTTTTCACCAATATCAATTTTAAGAGGTCTTCTTTCGATGACTTTTCTTTACGGTGGCTTCTATCCATTCACTCTATGGCAGATCGAAGGGATGTATATACGCACATGATGTTGGTTTTGATTTTCTTGGTTTCGGCTTCTTCCTTTTGGGGCTTTAATAGAAGAGTTGGTCCACTTCTTGTAATGACTCATCTGAAAGCTAATTCTTGGTCCCAGGCGGGAACACAATCTCTTTCTTTTATGTTATGTGAAAAGATCAAGTTGGTTCACTGCTCAGAGTGCCGTACACTGCTTTAGTCCTATGATAATGTCAATCACTGTATCATTTTGGAAAAGTACCTGTTGATTCTTACCGCGTCCAGTCGATATAAGGTAGGATTCATTTGTGTTTTTTAAGTTGGAGGAACTTTAGGTGGTTGCTCGGGCTTTGGTTGAATGGGCCACTAGTATCTGTTCCTTTGCCATCATAGATGGATGAGCAGGTTAAAGTGTGTTTCATAGCCAATTTGTGTAATTGTCAAACTAGTGCAAGCTCAGAGCATGTTTTTGGCCAAAAATCCAATGAAGCATTTATCTTTTATTTTTTTTAATTTCTGGTTTTTTGGCATCTGCTAGGTTTGATAGTTCTGACATTTGGTGTCCTAATAGCAACTTCGCCTTATCCCCATTTTACATCGCGGTCTTAAGGTGGCATGCGATAGTTACACAGTACTTCGGGCACATTCTTCTACTTTCATCCACCATCAAGTTGGAGCACACTGTAGATTTTCTAAGTTTTCCTCCAAATGTCAGGCTTCTTAATTGGCCGCGCTTGAGATTTATCTACAGTCGCTGTATCACCAGCAAATAGCGGATTAAAGAATACTACTGTGCATATGCTTAGCTAGCTCGTTCGATTACCCGAGGGAAGATGAGAACATTATTCTAGTTCATGCCGTGTTTATCGTCTTCCGGTTCAAGTAATTTTGTTAACTAGGAGTTTATGTGATATTGATATGATGGGTGGTGAATAGTCAGGCGCATGAGATGAGCCAGTTAAGAAAGGGGCAAGTGAAGATAGGAGAAAGATATATATGCAGAGATGAGAATGCAATGAAAGAACTTTTGAGATAGTCGTTTGATTTTAGAAGTAGAATATGATTTCACAAATGAGGTGTCACTTAACTCTTCGAGTCTTACAGTTGGATTGGAGATGGCTTGTGAAGCGGTTTGTAAGTACGAGAGCCACTCTTCCCTCTTAAGGTCATCATTTGCGTTAGAGATGGCAATTTGTGTCGTTGCGTCATTATCGTGTCTCATTTTAAATTTAGGTCTAATTCGAACGGACACCGTTTTGACAATTGTGCCACATTCTTGAAAGCCATACACAGCATGACTCGTCACGTTTAACATGTGCAAGCTATTATCTGTAGTGTAAACGTGTAAGAATGTGCTTAAACGCATATTAACATGTCTAAATGTGTCTAAACGTGTAATGAACGACACGTCGACTGGTTTTATCCTGCATGCCTAATTGTGGCATGTATGGGTTGAAAAGTTAAACCGCGAATAAAACGCCGATGAAACTAGTCCTGTATAATCTGGGTTGATCCTTTAGTATGAGCCCACTTGACCCCATGGATTCTACTAGATCGTTACAGATGATGGGGAAGCATTTGACATTTGTTTAGCACAAGGAAATACATGTCGGGAGATCGAGATTTCTAATATGAGTTATCGAGTACAAGAGGGTCCAAACATCACTATTTATCTGAACAGCAGCTCTCTCTAAGGAGGGTGGGTGGCCAAGCCCATGGTGGTTGTGCCGGCTAGAGGCGTGTCAATGGCGGTTTGAGCTACGACGGCTAAGAGTTGCAGCGGGCTGTAATTCGCAGAGGACCAAACCATCAGAGAACAGGAAGAGGAAGGGGAAAAGGGGCAAGGGAAGAGAGGAGTACGGAGAAACAACAAGGAAGAAAAACATGTAGCCATCGACATACAACATGTTAATCCGTCTTCCTTGTAGGGACTAAACAAAACGATGTGGATCTACTTTCGAAAAAGTTTACCAGTGAATCTAGAGCATCACCCCTCGAAACTCCTACTTGCAAATGATCCGGTTAAGTGCTTTAGAAACTCAACACTACCCAAACGCTTATGTAAGAAGCTATTCACGAGAATCACTGAGGTTCGAGGCTGTTTTCAGCAAAATGGGCTCTTTCTCTTTCTTCTTGTTGAGTACATAGTTTCTGATGCCAATGCGTAATCCAGTCCGGCCCCCCTTCATGACCCCGACGGGTCCATCCCACGTCGATCCATCTTTCATTTTCTTTTCACTTCCCTAGTTCTCTCTAGGGTGACCAGTTTCAGGTATCTTATAGGCTCCACCTGAAACCTAGAACCTATCATCGGGTACAGGTTTCTCATTTTTTGGAACCTGAAACCTAGAACCTACTATGTCACAGGTTCCATGGTCCAATAGGCTTTTTTTTTTTTGATTTCATTTTTAGGTAAACAAAATGAAAATGAATGCAACAATACCAAACAAACTTATCATTCACCAAAGAGAATACAAAAGACTATTTTTCTTAGCATCATGATTCAAATAAATATAATTAAAATAAGAAGTCATTGCCCGAATCGATACGCAACAGAATTCACGAGGGATTAGCATGTCGATCAATACAATATCCATATCCAGGACCACAAACAAAATTGGAAGCAGGAAAAAGGAAAGAAAGATGAGCTTTTTGGTTCTCAAACATCCATGAAAATTTATTCCAAATTCTGACCACCTAAAATAAAAAGAAACAACAATTATAGTTGATAACTTAATAATAAATTTAAAATTGAAGTGTCGCGTATCAATTATTTGTAACTGCAATTACAACTTTTTCTTTTCTCCTTCCACCATCCATTATCACCATGATTCTAACTATGCAACCATCAAGCTTAAGATGTTTCTTGAAAGAGTGAATGGCGAAAACAATTGACCTCACTAAAGAACAAAAACTTGGCATAGATACATGAAAATGACTACCCAAACATAACAAGTTAAGCAAATCAATGAGCATGTGAACAGTGGGTACTCCAAAACCATAATAAATCAAAGGTCTAAACAAACCTTAGGAAATGTTTTATGTGACAAGTTAAACAAAGCAATGAGCATGCGGACGGAGATGAGAATTTGAGAGCGAAGAAGTGAGAAGTAAGGAGTAGTAAGAAAATTAGGGATTTTAGATTTAGGGTTCTCGGTTTCCGGTTCCATTCCCGGTTCTCGGTTCCGGTTCCCTATTTTGGTTCCGGTTCCTGGTTTCGGTTCCGAACCGAGAACCGAACCGGAACCGGTGGTTCCAAAAAAAATGGAACCGGGAACCGAAACCTCCCTCCCTAGAACCGAGAATCGAACCGGACCATTGGTTCTACCGTGGACCCGTCCTCACCCCTAGTTCTCTCACTGCCTCTATGGGCAGCGCTGCGTAGATAAAGGAGAATACGATCCAAGTATTTGAAATGTTTTCTCTTAGTGGATTCTAATTTAGAGGGTTTTAGCATGTAATAAGAAGACTATTGGGCTGGTGATTTTACGGGGAAAATTGTCCAAAAAAAATGCCAAACCTATTGTATGGCGGCCAATTTAGTTTTTAATCTTTTGGCAATTTGCTAATTTAGTCCTTTCAGCCAATTTTGACCGGAAATCGCTGATGTGGTGATTTAGTTAGCGCCGGCCATCCTACGTGGCAGAAAGAAAAAGAGAAAAAAGAAAAAAATTTAGAAAAATAATTAATTACAAAAAATTGACCATGTCAATGTCGGCCGTGTCATGTAGGATGGCCGATGATAACTAGATCGCCACGTCAGCGATTTCAGGCCAAAATTGATTAGAATGACTAAATTGACAAATCTTCAAAAGGTTTAGGACTAAATAGACAAATAGTCAAAATGTTTAGAACTAAATTGGAACAATTGAAATGTTTATGACTAAATTAGCACAATCAAAAATTTTATGACGGAATTGACTACCGTACGATAGGTTTATAACTTTTTAGATAATTTTTAATGATTTTATGATCTTTGGGTCACCAAGATCGAGTCTTAATTAATTGTTGATGATTAGTAGGTGAGATTCGGTATTAATGCTCGAATGATTCTAAATTGGAAGGGCATGATTTCCTTGTCGCACAATAGACTAAACCCAAAAACTTTAGTACATATGTTTGGATTGAATGGTTCTAAATTGAAAGGTCATGACGTCCACGTTGTGTAACAGACTAACCCTAAAAACTTTAGTATAAGTTTGGGTAGGAATGTAAAAATCCAAAAGAAAAATACCCTTACGCCCGTCACTTTTATTATTTAAACAAGGGATAAGTGCACTGAAAGTCCTAAAACTTGTCACGAAAGTGCAATTGAGTCTTAAAACTTTCAAAAAGTGCAGTCAAGTCCTAAAATTTATTATCAAAGTGCAATTGAGTCCTAAAACTTTCATAAAATCCAATCGAGTCATAAATTTTTCAAAAAGTGGAAAGACTTGATTGGATTAATTTGACAAATTTTAGGACTTAATTGTACTTTTTGAAAGTTTTTGAACTCAATTGCACTTCATAACAAGTTATAGGACTTAATTGCACTTTTTTGAAAATTCTAGGACTCAATTACACTTTTGTGACAAGTTTTGTGACTTCCAATGCACTTATCCCTTTAAACAATGAGTTCCACAATCGTTTGATGAATACTAATCCTATTAACTATTTCGGGCATATTCGTCAAAAGATATATATCCATCTTACGTTGAATTGATTTTTTTCTCATTAACTTCTTGTTTCTTCTTTGAGTTTTCGTGGAAGCGATTCGATCTTTTGTTTGATTTAATATACCATAAGGGACTTGAATTGATAAGTTTTTGTTTTGGATATTGTATTAGTAATATATTCCGTTAATTATTGGTTTTCTAAAAAAGTCTCTTTTCTTTTTTTGTTAAATGATAGAGTAAAAAAAGGGGAGAATTACATTTGGCCCGAGTACCTAGGATTGTGGCAAGTCACCACCTGAAGCTCTAATTTTCGCAATTTACAGCCTTACTTTTGAAATTGGTGGCACTGTGCCCTCTAGTGTTGATTCCAGCCAAACTTTTGTCACATATTTGACCAAGTAATCGCACATAATTAGTTATGAAGGTGAATTTGGTCATATATCATCTATACATGCGAGAAAAAAATAAGGACTACTAAAAAATATATTTCAAGACTATATATGGATATGAATTTGGCGTTGACTCTAGCCAAATTCTTGCTAGAACTTTAGTCATAAGCTCTGACATGCAATATAATTCTGAATAATTTTCCTACTTTTTTATATGTACATACTTATATGACGCATTTGCACTAAGTAATCAATCACGTACCGTCACATGGTCAGAGCTCCAAGTAGAATTTGGTCGGACCCGATGCTAGGGGACACATTGCAACTTGTTTCTAAAATTTGAGGGACAAATTCAAAAATTGATAGGCTGACGTCAACTTACAACAACCATAAAAGCTTGGGGGTAATATCTATTTTGCTCGATAAAATAGATTGCTTTCGTGATTTAGAGTTTGAGAGAGAGAGAGAGTTCTCGTATTTTCATTTACCATACATTTCACAAAGTGAATTTTTTTTCTTCCACCCCCTTAAACTAATAGTCCAATCACGCAAACCTACAGAGAATCCTTAGTTTATAGATTGGGTTGCGTTTTCCTCCATTTTTTGTCTTGGAGGAAATTTTCTCTAATTTCATATCTGATTGGTGACTTCTAAACATGGACATCATCCGCATGTAATATTAACTGAAAATATGGCCGTTCTATCTTATGTACCTTGTTTTGTTTGTAGGACCAATGTCACTTCTCCTATAATTAGCAAATAGCCAGGCATAATGTAGGGCGTGCGTGGAGATGGATGCCAAAAGAAGAGCAATTGGAGTCTCTTTCGCAAAAAAGTTTTCGTCGATGTAGAAATAGCTTTTCGTTCCCTCTCTAAAGTTGGTAACTGCTAATGCATCTCTCTCTCTCCAAATAAAACTGAAAAAAAAAGAGAAAAACTGTTATAATTTAACAAGTTATACGTAATGATTCGAGCAGCGTTTTGTACTAAGTGGTTCAATATATACATTCATACTCTTCGATTTCCATCTTGAATACAGTAGACCATATTCGATAAGTTGATAGTTTCAATATATAGCGCGGCTAAATTGGAGTCAACATGAAGGTCCTTCCCAGATGCATGCATCGAGAGGAATATGTTAGGGATGTTATTTCATATTGACATATCGAAAGCTTCTTATGATGTTAGATGAGTGAGTTTCCTCATGTAAGGTAATGAATGGACGAACTCTATTAAGATTCACATTTAAAAATGTTCCACTTGTTGGTTATAATTCTATGGTACGTAGTACATACACTTGGAAATAATTATGCTGCAAAATTGACGTAGTTCGTTGTGCTGATCCGTGTAATAGAATTTCACATATGTTTGCCATACCATATGACTTCTCCCTCAAGCTGCCTAAGCGAGAATGTTGATTAAAATGAATAACAATTAGTTGTGTAGCGATGTATGCGGACTCCAAATATGAAGGTTCCCATTGATTCTAAATGAATTTCCATATTAAATTGGTTTAGGAAGTTAATTTACAAGGTCAGGTTATAGATTCTTATTGCGTGTACTTGAAGTTCGCTATATGACTTTGTAGATCAGTTTTGAAAATCAGAGGGTATATTCTTAGCATTACTAAATCTATCCTTGACCCTTGTTTTGCTGACGCAAGAGATGATAAATCTAAATGCTGCAAGAATCTTAGATCCAACAACGTACAATTGATATGATAGTTGACCAAAAAAAAAAACAACAATGAAATTGATGAACAAAAGAACTGATTCGAATCTTTCTTGCTTCAATCAGTCAACTAGGAAAAAGAAACACACCCAGCAATCATTTAAGGACAAATGCTTGAAGATTACAACCCAACATCCATCAATGACGAATCAAGAAGGGAGAGAGAGAGAGAGAGAGAGAGAGAGAGAGAGTTCGACATCCTCTCATGTCGAACTCATCCGCGTGAACTCATCCGCGTGTCCGGCAATCTAAGCAACCTGAAAAAAACACAAAAATATTTGAGAAATTTAATGAGCAAACAGTAGTTTAGGCCAACGAGCATTTAAACCCAGAATGTCCTGCGTATGAAGAAGATATTTCACGAGAGAGAAGAAGGGTACATTCTAGGAGTCACGTGACCATTTCTGTCACGCACTTTGAGGTTTGTGTCCCCCCAATCAGAGTCCATTGTTGGAGAGAGACATTTTCACGGGGTAAAAAAGAAGGAAAATGTGGGTCTCATTCGCTTGGGGAGATGACAATTTAATTATAAAGTTTGTACCCTTTCCATCACCTATCAAAGAATTATTTTCCCTGCCACACTGGTTGTGAAAATAGTGTTTTCTTGTTCTTTTTTTGGACATCATAACCAGCTAACACAACTCATGCAACCTTTCCAAGGAACATTTCTCACTGTACTTTTTTTCTGGGTTCACTCGTGTTCTCTTTATCAAGAGAATGTTGTGTTGTCCGTAGATGAATCTCTCGATAAAGCTATAATACTATAACATAAACACATTCATATATTATCAGCAGGATGTACGTGGTCTCTCTATTGCCAACGTTAGCGTGATGAACCGATATTCAAGACACGCTGTATCTTCACAAGTTACTTCAAGCAAAGAGAAAACAAAAGATGGTTAGGGTTCTTGAGATATAACTTGGGATAAATACTTAACTTGGATCTAGAGAGAGCAAGTGTAACCGGGAGGAGGAGCCTTGCCACAAGTGAGCAGGAGCTGAAGAGCGAGAGGGACATAAATGCTGAGGTTCAAGAGCTTGAGCTTGAGGGTAGTGCACAAGCACACTGCCGCTTCGAGCTCGACAAGCCCTTTAAGCACTGGGCAACACTCATTCACCAACGGGTCGCCAAGCCCTATGTGCACCAATCCTCCCAGCAAGTCCACACAAGCCCCTAACTTGAGTGAGTCGATTGGGCACGTTGCCGGGGTCGTCGGTGGGGGCGGGCAGGGCTTGGTGACGGGGGGAACAGTGATGGGAGGGACGGTGATGGGGGGTACGGTCACGGGGGGCACCGTGATGGGCGGCTTAACAATTGGGGGTAGGGTGACGGGCGGCTCAACAATTGGGGGTAGGGTGATGGGCGGCTCAACAATGGGGGGTAGGGTGATGGGCGGCTTGACGATCGGTGGGAGGGTTATAGGTGGTTTGACAATGGGGGGCAATGTGACTGGGGGCAATGTGACTGGCGGCTTGACGATCGGCGGCAATGTGATGGGCGGTACAACAACGATGGGCCCCTTGCGGTGGTGCTTGTGGCCAGGCTTCTTGGGCTTCGGGGCGTGCCTGCTGCAGGAGCCGCAGCCGAGGATGGGGGCGGCCGAGGAGAGGCAGAGCATGAGGATAAGGAAGAGGGCATGGATCTTGGAGGAATCCATGGCTGCCTCAGAGAGAGAGAGAGAGAGAGAGAGAGGGTTTATGGAAGGTGATGAATCATATTAGTAGAGAGCACTGATATATAGGAAGAGGGAGGAGTGGAAGAGAACAAAATCCATTAATTAAGAGGCACATCACGTGAACTTTGGGCAGGCTCAAGGGGCAGCTGCCAAAATTTGCTAGTTGGCAAAACTGCCTTTCAAGTGCATGAATCCATTGGAAATTTATTAATCATCATTTTTAAATAATCGTTCGTAACTTAGGTACCGCATGATAACCATTCTGGTTCTGTCCAGAACTGATTTTTTATTCCCAGAATCAATTTTGGACCAGAAACCCGTTTGTTAACGCAATTTCATTTTTCTATTTCTGGGACAAGTTTTTGTTCCAGAACAGATTCTGAACCAGAAATCAGAACAAAAAAAAAGTTGGTTTTCTATTTCTAGACAAAAAATGAGAATCATTTCTGAGAGAACTCTTTCTTCAAAACACATGTTCATCTGGAAGTCACGATCTTTGAGGTGAGAAAAAAAAGCAAATAATCAAAAATTTCAAAACTTCACATAATGGTTTAAAATCTGTGGCTACCCACTTTGAGCGAAATTTAAATTTTTTTAGGTACCGAAAAAAATAAAAAAATCAAAAATTTCAAAATTTCACAAAATGGCTTTGAATACCTATGGCCACCCACTTTGAGCGAAATTTAATTTTTTTTAGATGCCAAAAAAATAAAAAATAATCAAAAAATCTAAATTTTAAAAACTTCACAGAATATCTTAGAATACATGTGGCCACCCAATTTGAGCGAAATTTAATTTTTTTTAGATGCCGAAAAATATTTAAAAAATAAAAAAATAAAAAATTTCAAACTTCACAGAATGGCTTAGAATACTTGTGGCTATCCACTTTGAGTGAAATTTAAATTTTTTTTATGTGTCCAAAAAAATAAAAAAATAAAAAATTTAAAAACTGTACAGAATGGCTTAGAATGCCTGTGGCCACCCACTTTGAGAGAAATTTAATTTTTTTTAGATGCCAAAAAAATAAAATAAGAAAAAAAGCAAAAATTTCAAAACTTCACAGAATGGCTTAAAATACCTGTGGCCACCCACTTTGAGCGATATTTTATTTTTGTAGGGACCTAAAAAAATAAAAAAAAAGCAAAAAAGTAAAAATTTTAAAACTTCACATAATGACTTAGAATACCTGTGGCCATCAACTTTGAGCAAAATTTTAATTTTTTTAGGTGCCGAAAAAAATAAAAAAATAAAAAATTCAAAACTTCACAGAATTGCTTAGAATACCTATGGCCACCCACTTTGAGCGAAATTTAATTTTTTTAGGTGCCAAAAAAATAACGATAAGCAAAAAAGCAAAAATTTCAAAACTTCACAGAATGGCTTAGAATACCTGGCCACCAACTTTGAATGAAATTTTATTTTTTTAGGTGCCGAAAAAAATAAAAAAATAAAAAATTTCAAAATTTCACGGAATGGCTTTGAATACATGTGGCCATCCACTTTGAGACAAATTTAATTTTTTTTAGGTGCTGAAAAAAATTTAAAAATCAAAAATACCATTTGGGCACCTAAAAAAATTAAATTGCACTCAAAGTGGGTGGCTAGAGGCATTCTAAGTCATTCTGTGAAGTTTTAAAATTTTTGATTTTTTTGTGTTTTTATTTTTTTTCGGCACCTAAAAAAATTTAAATTTCACTCAAAGTGAGTGGCCACAGATATTCTAAGTCATTCTATAAAGTTTTGAAATTTTTGATTTTTTGCTTTTTTTTCACCTCAAAAAATTAAAATTTCACTCAAAGTGGGTGGCCACAGGTATTCTAAGCTATTCTGTGAAGTTTTGAAATTTTTGAGTTTTTGAATCTTTTTAGGCACCATAAAAAATTTAAATTTCACTCAAAGTGGGTGGCCACATATATTCTAAACTATTTTGTGAATTTTTGGAATTTTTGACTTTTTGATTTTTTTTTGGCACTTAAAAAAATTTAAGTTTCATTAAAAGTGAGTGGCCACAGGTATTTTAAGTCATTCTATGAAGTTTTGAAATTTTTGATTTTTTGATTTTTTTTGAAAAAATTCAACAAATTTCCTATTTTCTAGAAAAATCTGAATTTTTTTTTATTTTTTGGAAATTGTGATGAATTTTTCTAGAATTTTTCAATTTTTTTGGATTTTTTGAATTTTTTTGAGATTTTTAGGAATTTTTTGGATTTTCTAATTATTTTTATTCCATTTAAAAAAAAATGATTTTTGTTCCTGGAAATAGAATTTCGTGTTGTTTATCAAATGGGTTTTTGTTTCAAGAAATAGAAATTTTGTGCTGTTATCAAACGGGTTTCTGTTCCAGAAATAGAAATTTTTGATCGTTATCAAACGGGTTTCTTTTATCAGAAACTCATCCTGAAACCAGAAATAGTAAAATCTATTTCTGGTTCAGGAACTTATTCCAGAACAGAATGGTTATCATTCGCTATCTTAGTGAGCGACGAGTGATTTTACTTCGGGGGTATAACACTGAACCGTAGGTGATAGACTTCGAGTAGTGACTGTTCACGTCCACGTGATTAGTCTTTGCGCAATTCAATTTGTATTTATCTCGTTGATACCCTTTAATCTCTTGTTATGCGATCTGCTTAATTTTCTTTGCTTTACATACGATAAAATGTGGGACCATTGAAGTGGATATGCTTTTTATTATATGATGATGATCGGAAGCGGAACTCGCACCTTCCTTGCTTGCGCCGGTTATGGAAGATAACTCCGCACGGTTGCTAGGAGGGCCTTGCCCTTAGCCCGAGATAACTCCGAGGTGCAATGCAAGCCAGAGGATTTGAACTTGCATCGCATGGGTGGGATTGAAGTACCGTGAGCAGTTGCCCTTTATCTCATGAGGCGACTTTTTTTTATTTACATGATCGGCTTATTATATGGGAAACTTTTAGGTATTCTTGAAACACGATTCCATCTTAGTCAATTGCAACATACCATTTGTTTTTTCAAAACCGATAACACTTGATAATTTATTTGGGCGAATAGATAATGTTATTTCCTTGAAATGCCCACGATATCTTTAAAGGTTAGAAATTCATTATGTATCAACAATAATTAACTACGAATTCACATATCTCAATGCAATGTGCATATACATTCTATGAACAATTCGAACTTATCGTCATCGTTCAAAATGTACATACATTTACGTATGGTTCCTTTCTTTATAGAGAGGATACTTGCCCAGCTACATTTTAGTACACCAATCAAATCTCATATAAGGAAAAATAAATGAACTTGCATTTCCATCGAATGTGCATGAGGAGCTCTGGGAGTTGAACTTTGTAATAGAGACGACAATTCGATCAGTCCACAATATAGATACACACTATCACCCTAATTGTAAAGAATACATTTTAGCCTTGCAATGGAGGATTACAATTACTCAATTTATGCTTAAAATGCATTTTTTGTGACATTCCGAAATTTCGCCCATTTGGGATTTATGAAATAGCTGATTTTATTAATGTACTTGTAGGTAGTCTCGCCTGGAACTGATCATTCCTAGGAAACTAACCATTAGGGAAAGGCTAATTAGGGATTTAAATTCGTACGACTAGAGAGAGTCGATCGTGACCCGACTCTCGATCAGAAAATCTTCGAGGTGACATTTTGAGCCAATGAGGGCCGATCGTAGGATAGTGAAGGGCCGATTCGTCACTGTTACACTAGTGGATCACGGGTGATTCCGTTTGACCACGAAATGAATTGACGAACGATGCAGAATCTATACTGAACGATCGTACCCATCGGAACTAGTAATTGATCCTTGCGATTTTATTGACAATTGAGGTCGCCACGATTTGAACGAACTTGCACGTGACTTGATTCAGTATCAGTCACGGGTCGATTCTTCGAATTTCCCTGAAAGCCGCCCGTTAGTCTGAGATATGCACAAATTACATTATATAGAATTCAATTATTAAATTGAGACCAAATTGGGCATCGAAAAATTAGGAAGTCACGGCAGAACGTTAGGACGACGCTGCGGTTGTAAAGTGCAATTTTGGATGTGCCCGAATCCTTTAGAAAAATTCAATTTGGGCAAGAAAATGGGAAAGTGACCATTTTACCCCTAAGGATTTCTAAAGGGCTAGTTTTATAAAGCAAGGGCATTTTGGTAATTTTGCCCTAAAATTTGGAAAAGACACTTTTGCCCTTGGACTTTTTGAGAAATTCCAAGATTGCCCTTGGATATTTTGGATGAGATTCGATCTGGGCCGTCGATTTCAAGATAAGATCGAATCTAGACCGTCGGATGAAAAGATTAAAGAGGGGCATTTTGGTCATTTTACAAAATTGGGTCAAAACTTGGTAATTAAGTCAAGACCCATTTCTCTCTCTCCCATTCTCGGCTCCACCTCCCTCTCTCCCTCCTGATCTCTCTCTCTCCCACCGTGAGCTTCCCCACCGCCGGACGCCGCCCTCACGCCGCCGTGCCGCGCCGCGCCACCGCACCGCCCGTCCGCCGAGCCCCACCGCGCCACCGCCGTTCTCTCTCTCTCTCTCTCTCTCTCTCTCTCTCTCTCTCTCTCTCTCTCTCTCTCTCTCTCTCTCTCTCTCTCTCTCTCCCTCTTGGTCTCTCTTGGCCGTGAACTAGCCGAGCCGCCCAAGCCACCGCCGTGAGCCGTCGTGAGCCGATCGCCACCGCCGCCGCAAGCCGCCGCCGATCGACGCCTGTTTCTCTCTAGCCGCTTGAGTCTAGAGCCGGGTAAGTTCAATCTAAACCTCGCCTAGTTTTTCGGGTAAATTTGGACCCGTTTAGACGCTGTTTGATAGAAATTAGGGGCTGAACGAGATAACAGGCCGTAGGATTGAATTCGGGAAATTTTGGAGGAATTTTAGAGACCGAGTGTTGGCTGTGAATGGCTGTTCGAGGTGCTGTGGTGTGCTGTTGGGTACGTGGATGGTACCGTTAGGTCCGGCTCGGAATTTTATGAAAGTGCCGTGAAGAGCCGGGAATGAAATATTGTGATTTTAAGTGTGAAAATGACAGATTGATGGCTGTGCTGTGCGGTTCTATGTGCTGTGATGTGCCGATGGACATATGGTTTGTACTGTTAGGTCCGGCTCGGAATTTCGTGAAAGCGTCGTGAAGAGCCGGGAGTGAAATATGGTGATTTTGAGGGCGAAAAAGGGTGATTGATGGCTGTGATGGGTTGTGTTATGTGCTGTGGGGGTGTTGTTTGTTGTGTGGTTGGTACCGTTAGGTCTGGCTCGAGATTTTGTGAAAATGCCGTGAAGGGCATGAACTGATTTGATAATGTTTAGGTGTGGAAAAATGCCAATTTGTGTGTTGATCGTGTGTTTCGTGATATGACGGTGTGGTTGTGATGTATTGGGTGCAATTGTGTGCATGGAATTTAATGAGAATGTGTGTGAGCTTGAGATTGGGATCGGGCCGAGGCATTATAAACTCGGGTCGCGATCACGTAGGCCTGTCGCATTTGGCGCAGGCTGAGGATCGAGGAAATGGGAAATGAGATTGGCCCGAAGCATGATCAGCTCGGGTGAGAATGAGATCGGGCCGAGACGTTCTAAAACTCGGGTCGCGATCACGTAGGCCTGTCGCATTTGGCGCGTATTGAGGAAGTGTGAATGTGCGATCGGACCGAGGCGTGTGATGCTTGGGGCGCGATCGAGTGGGCCGAGGCGTGTTGACGCGGGCCGGGAAAGCGATCGAGTGGGCCGAGGCGTGTTGACGCGGGCCGGGAAAGTGTTTGAGCAAATGTGGGTTCGACGAGTGGATTGGAAATGTGGTGTGATTGATGTGTGAATTGATATGTAGAAAGTTCGTATATTGTGGCATGTGCGTGCGAAATAAATTGTTATGAGTATGGACTAATGTGCAGGTTGCGTGTGCCGAGAGTCCAGGTATGTGTGCTTGTGGATTGTTGTTTGTGGATTGGTTGGTTACGTGTCTGGATGTGTCTGGAATTACGTGGTGGCCTAGGTAGGGTTTAGGTTGTGACTTATTGAGAAGTGTCTCATGGTTGTTTCAACCAAACCATTTCAGAGCACCCGCCCGAGCCTTGAACCTTCCGCCGCTACCGCCGCAGCGTTTTGGGGATCCCGATGCACACCGAGCATTCAGGAGTAGAATATACCTTGGCTGCAAATCCCTTTTGAGGTCGAGGATGCGATCTGTAGAAACCAGTTGGTGTGCGTGTATTATAGGTTTGATATTAAATTGGTGAGTGTTTGATGTGAATAGTTGGTGGTGTAATCAGGAAATCCGTTCAGGTGTGTACTATCAGTTGATGTAAATCTGAGGAGTGTTGGAAGTATTTGGTTGTAAAGAATTGGATGTTGTATATTTATATATCGAGGTATAGTATTCTGTTTGGTGGTTTAGTAGTTTGCTTCTCCCTGGTTCTCCAATATTATTGTCTGGGATAATATGATTTGTTTTCGCCGCGAATTTACTCTGATGGAATCTTTGGGTCAGCGACGATTTCCTGGGACGTCGCACTGATTCGACCTGAGTAAGGGATGCCGCGCGCTCGATGGGGTTTGGGGCGTGACATTTTTTTTGTGATAAAAAAATTGAAAGTGCTTATAAACAGTGAGAAGAGTTAAGAGTAATAAAGGATCTATGACTACGTACTACCCTCCAAAAAAGGAGCCTCATAAAAATTGCGTTCGACATACTAGGCCTACAAGCATCCCATCAAATAACGAACAACATACCCTTTCATTAGAATGCCCTACATCCTTCATATGTATTTGGGTTAATACCACGAAAAATCCCAAACTGGTACATCTATGATAATTTTATCCTAAACTAATTTTTTGACCATGAAAAATCCCAAATTAGTTTACCTGTGATAAATTTACCCAAAACTAATTTTTTGACCGCAAAAAACCCCGAAATGGTATATTTGTAACAAATTTATCCTCCGTTAGTTTCCATTAAGTTGAATTTACCACAAAAAATCATAAATTGGGACGCCTGTGACAAACGGAGGGTAAAACATAAAATTAGTATATCTGTCAATTGCCGCGTGTCATTAAACTAAACAATTTGACAGTAAAATTTAACGGAAATAAATTGAGGGTAAATTTGTCACAGGTATATCAGTTTGGAGTTTTTGGTGGTCAAAAAATTAGTTTAAGATAAAATTATCACAAGCGTAACAGTTTGGGGTTTTTCGCGGTATTAATTCTATGTATTTTGGTCTTATCTTCTTGGCACTATATCGGTGAAGTCAAAATAGCACACTTCTCTAGCAAAAAAATGAAATTGTTTGACATAATCGTACTTATAAAAGTAGTAACCGCATATATGGTAGCCTTAAAAATAACACTAAGACGTAATCAGCAGGTTGCGATATTTACGGCTCTTGAAAAAATAAAATTAATATTTGACCAATAAGACTGGCTTATTTTTCATCTGAACGATACCTAGTTCGCATGAGGCTAACATTAATACGCCAGAAAATTAGTTATTGCGACTATAATTGCCCACTTTGATCAATCAATCCTAAAATGAGCAGCATATGATTAAGCACCTCATTCCTTTCAAGGTAATAAATCTTTTAATTTAGTCTGTAGCCAACACCGATTTCAAAGGGAATATATGTCAGATCTAACATGGAAGAAGAAACAAAAGCCCGTTAATTTTCTTTCCATGAAATGTATCATGTACCCCACGTCACATGCACTTCACATGCGCAAACCCTAACTTGTATATGAAGCTTACAACACATTGAAGACTACATATCATTACCCCTTCTCTCATGTTCTCCCATTTACAGCTTCCCACCAAAATCTTTCTCCAGGAAAATGAATTGATAGATAAAAAATATTTCTTCCAATTCTGTGTTGTCATAGTCTAAGATATGCCAAAAGTGACTTCTTCGCGTTGGAAGATATATCTATCACAGACATATATTTTGTACAAACCCTAACCAGTGCGACTTCATTCATTCATGCGTGTACACACGACTAAAGATGGTAACAAAGATGGAAATCTGTGTAGGGCTCCATGCTTGAGCATTTTGGAGTTACACATCGCAATGCATGTGAGGGGACCAGCTTGGAGCAGGAGATATTAGAAATTGCAGGGGTGTGTTCACGTGTTGAGAGATATGGGATTTGTTTATAATATCAATATTATTCCCTCCCACAAGAATAATAGTGTTGGTGATATTAAATAATTTATATCAATGACGTACTATTTTTCTTGATCCGGTTATTTTATATTGGTTGGAAGTTTCACCATCGGGTTCGACCAACAACAGGTCTACTTGGTACGTAGATCAAGTAATAGGTTATGTTAGGGGTGAGCGGTTCCAGGTTCCTTCGAGGTTTCACCTAGAACTTGGAACTTACCATCGGGCACTGATTCCTCATTTTTTGGAACCTGGAACTTACCCGTCGGAACTTGGAACCTATCCTGTCACAGGTTTCAGGGTAGGTTTCAGGATCTAACATGTTCTTTTATTATTTATTTCATTTTTAGTTAAAGAAAATGCAAATGAACGAAATAATACCGAACAAGCTTGTTGTTCACCAAATAGAATACAAAAGACTAGTTTTCCTAGTATTACGATTCAAATATACAATTAAAATGAGAAGTCATTACGTGAATCGATACTAGGAGTACGTGGTTTCATGTTCTGTACATGTTCCACCTTGAACCTGTCCATGAGAATAGGTTTATCATTTTTTGGAATTTGGAATTATCACAGGTTCCAGGTTGGTTCCAAGGTCGACCTATGTTCCACCATTTGCTGCTTCGATCCACTGACCACAACGTGTATTTAGACACACGAAAAATATGAAACATTAACAAGTCAAAAAATGAAAGCTCAGACTAGTGTTTCTAGATTATATATTCATTATCTAACGCCATAAAACATCACAAGATCACGTGAAGACAATGATCAAGAAAAAACGCAAAAAAACTTGTTTAGGTTTCAGGTTCCAGATTCCATCTACCTAGAACGTGGAACTTACCCGTTGAAACATGTTCTCCAATTTTTGAAACCTGAAACCTACATGTTCTCACCAGTCAGGTTTTCAGGTCCCAGGGTAGAACCTAGAACCATGCTCACCCCTAAGCTCTGTTTAACAAAACTCTCTTAGGATGCTCGTGTGACATTCGTGGTAGGTCATTGAGGAATATTAAGCTTATAAATATATTTTATTTTTGGGTCGTCTCGTTATTAGAAATTTCAAGAGGAAATGGGCCTTCATTTTTTACTCCAGCAGGATCAAATTGCTATATTTCAAGCTGTATAATTAGGGTAATATCACTGGTGATTTAATTGAAAATGATCGCTTGAATCACTTACAAAAATGAATGATCAAAAAAATATTTTCATCGTCCACAAAAATGATTAGATATAAATTATTGTCGATAATGAAAATATTTTTTATTGGCTAATTATTTCAAACAATACAAGTGATCATTTTTTGGAAAATATTTTTCAAATCATTCATTTCTCGTGAAATAAACAAAACTGTCAATTAAGTCACCTCAACTGTTTTATTGACATAATGAAACCACAAGTAATCTGAACATTAACAGATGTTCAGTCACATTCATTGTAACAATAACCATGCACCAACCTTCCTAAGAAATTTTTGATAGGTGCTTTCTTTAAGGCGAATGTCGAATCACACTTAATATTTGGAAGTGTTTTGCCAGCATAACAGTTTTTGGATCATTGTAAGAGTAGCAGTATGTTGGAGTCACAAATTCTTGAAGGAATGGACCATAATAATTTATAATAATTTATTATTTATTTTTTTATAGTCCAAAACATATTATCAATCTTATAGATGATTAAAGATTGACACACAATCATTTCTCTGTTTGGAATTATAATCTGCTTTCCTTCATATTCACAAGACTTCAGTCGAAAAAGCCAACTATTAAACAGCTAATTAATGCAGATCTGTGCAAGCATTAATCATGATAAACCTTCTGGTGGCATTTTGTTTTTTGTGCAGACTCGCTAATTAATTGGAAAGCGATGAATGTCTACTTTACCCCCAATTTGTTCTATCCGTTTGTCCTCTCTTAACTGTCTGTTTAAACTAGGTCAAATTAGGAGGCAGAGCACAGTGTTTTCAAGGCCAAGAGATGAAGAAGAAAGAAGAGAGATGGGTATGGAACAACACAGTAAGGCAACCATGTGACGAAGAAAGTGATCTTTCATGTACGTCACCAGCTGATCAGATTAGAGAGAGAGAGAGAGAGAGAGAGAGAGAGAGAGAGAGAGAGAGAGCAGAATCTCATGGATGCACAACCCAACAAAAAGCAGAATCTCATGGATGCACAACCCAACAAAAATCCATCCGCCACCTCTCAATGACAAACACCAGTTCACCCAAGTCACGGATGCACACAAAGACACCATCTTTGAGACCACATGTCCCCTCTCTCTCTCTCTCTCTCTCGTATTAGGGACTCGTGTTCAAATAATTCTTAATTGCTTTTGTATTTTAATTTTTTTGATTTTGTTAAGGTGACATGGCTCCCAAGTGGACGCTATGTCTGCGCCACGTGTCTAACATGTTATCGTTTCACCAAATTCTGGCCAAAGTGCATGACTTGCAAACGAAAAAAAAGTTCAGTGCCTTAGGTAATTGAAATCAATTAGTGGCCCAATTGCTGCGAACACTTGAAAACATTGAGTAAGATCAAACTCATCATCTTTTGACACATATACACTGTTCACTTATTTTTTTTTTCCCAAGAATCATATTCAAATAGTGTCAGTTTCAAGTAATAGTGATCTAACATTCTTCTTGTAAAAAAGAATATCAGATTTTCTAAAGTTTACAAGAGTGCGATCAAATCTTAAAATTTTCTAAATAAGTGCAATCAAATCAAAATTTTATCTAAAGAACGGAATCGAATACTTTCTTTTGCTTTGTTTATTTTGAGTGATAGAAAAATTGAATGTGACTCTTTTTCCAACTAGTCTTGGTTTTGATAAGGCACTAATGTGGTTTCAAAAGTAGGCTAAAGAACGGAAAAGTAGCTAGCAACCCTTTTGCTGGGTCCCCACGAGAAGCAGCCAAACTTTTCATGGCCAGCGGTTTGGGCTTATGCCTCAACTTGAGCAAGTGAGGGCCTCTTTGAGCTCCCTATCACCTGGCAAGGGGTTGGTTGATAAGGGTCAATTGATCCTCGCATGACAATCGTTATGGCCAACTAGGATGGCGGCGCACGGTGGCACCGCCACAAGCAAGGGCTTGCCCTCATGGCAGGGCCCGTGGTCCTCGTATGAGTGGCTGCAAGAGGGTTGGTCTCCCTTGCTGTCCACATAGGTGCTGCGGCGCGGCCCCCTTTCCCCATCTCTCTCTCATTTTTTTTCGGGTTTTAGTTAATTTTGCTGATTGGTGCCTACCATTGAGTATCCTCGAGAATATTAAATGACGCATTGGAGCTGTTTTGTTGCTCCAAATGAAGGTAGCTAATAGGAGTACCTGATTGCATTTCTGATTGTTTTTTTCAAACAAATTTTAGGACTTTATAACACTACTTTAAAGTTGTCCAACTTGATTGTACTTCATTTTGCTACAAGTGTTGGGAAATTTGGTTGTCATCCCTTCACAAAAACCAATTACAACCAAAGACACTTGTATTCGCTAAAACATGACTAGATTGTCAATCATCACGAATCACAATCCACCGGTGCGTACTACTATCTCTAAATCTTAATATTCAATTAATTACCCATAAAGAATCTAAAATCACCATTACCAGGGAAAAAATTCTCACCATCAACCACCAATACAAAGCCAAACGGGAGAAGGCGGAGCAACAAGATTCACCACAACAACAAAGAACAATTCTAGAGAGCACCCGCGTTTCGTGCAACATCATTGCTTTTAATTGAGCACCGAATTCTTCTGTCGAACAGGACAATTCTGCAGCATTAGTTGGACTGTCACATCTGTTTGTGTGTGTAGTAACTCACCATCAACCACCAATACAAAGCCAAAAGGGAGAAGGCGGAGCAACAAGATTCACCACAACAACATAGAACAATTCTAGAGAGCACCCGCGTTTCGTGCAACATCATTGCTTTTAATTGAGCACCGAATTCTTCTGTCGAACAGGACAATTCTGCAGCATTAGTTGGACTGTCACATCTGTTTGTGTGTGTAGTAAAAAGTTGATGAAGGCTTGGATTTTCACTGGTCACCCAATTGGGCTCTGATCTCCTCCAGTGAATGAATGGCTCCCAATGGAGCTTTGTCTTCCGCAACGATGTGTGGGGGTTTGAGATGTGGTGGTCGTGCTTCCTTCTTACAAAATTGACTTTCAGACAAAGTACAAAACAACCACGGGGTTTCTCAAGTTGTATTGGTATTCCTCCTTTCTTTTTCATTGGTCAGAGAATCTGTAGTACAATGGAGGAAAGGATCAATGCCCCTCATTGGACGTGGATGGCACGTGGTCTTGGCCGTGTTGGGATTGTATTCTTGGGGCTAGGAATGATCTTTTCGTTTTCGTTTTCAGATGAACTCCCTATGAGGATACGTGGTCGGAAGCGTTTTCTAATGATGTTCTGATTAGGGGAAAAATTTACTTTTCGCTTGCATGCTTTCATGATTTTTCTAATCAACTCTCTATAGTTTTAATCTTTCTAATCAAGTCTTACTATTTGCGTAAATTAGCTAATCAGGTCTTTCGACATTAACTCTGGCCAAATCCAGTTGACATGTCTGTCGGACAAAGTCAGAGTGCGATGTGGGTAATATTTTGCCAATATTGATGGCCACATAAATTCTACCATGGGAAGAAAAAGAAGAAAAGAAAAAAAGGCAAAAGTATCTTTTTTTTTTCATGGCAGCATACGTGTTGGCAAAATGTTGTCCATGTCACGTCGTCGAACAATAGCTTTGGCTAGATTTGGCCAAATTTAGTGTTGGAGTGTCTCAATTAGACTATTTGACGAGCATAATGATTTAATTAGAACAATTAAAAGTAGTGGGACTTCATTAGAAAAAGCGAAAAAACATAGGAATGAAAAGTAATTTTTTTAATTAATTCCTATTTCAGTTAGTTGCTCTGTAGTTCTCTTAAGATGGAATGAACTTTGTTTCTTCGGTATGATTGGATATAACTCTAATAGATCATGTACAAAGAATGTCAAGATTTAGACCGCTTGTCTTGAATATGGACCTACAACTTATAAACTGTCACTTTCTTGGCTATATATTCAACCTAGAGGGGGTGAATAGGGTGATTATCAAAACTTGAGGTAAAATTGCTGCAAAAACAAGTTTGAAGGTGCATAAACATTTAAATATATGCAAGAGTAAGCTGATGAAATCAAGTGCAGTATACTTTTATGAAATAAATATGGAAATAAGTAGAGAGGGATAGAAGATGTTATACACAGAACTTATAATGGTTCGATTTAGATTAAGCCTACGTCCACTTTCCGGAACTAACAACCACCAGGCTGGCATCTACTAATAATCTTTTGAGAGGTTACAAAGTAGCTTGAGCAGCTTTTACCCAAAGCTGGTAAATCACACTACCGAAACCCAAGCACTACTGCAATACTCGTACACTTTTCAAGAGAGATTACAATCCATGACAAACACTCTCGGTAAATGAAGTTCTTGCTTAATAACTCAACAAAGTATAAGTGTATCAAAGAATAAAGCTTTCTCAGTTTGTAGTTGTTCGCATTATTCGTGTTTTCTCGGGCATGCATTGATCTTCTTGTATAGTCTTCTTCAGTATACAAGCTAGCTGCTTGACAATCTTGAAGAGGATCAATTTAGCTGTTGAAGATAAACAACACAATCACTAGGAGAATTGGTTGTCCATACAATCAAATCTTCCTAGCAATTGTGTAGTTTTCACGAATAGAGTTGCCTATATTAAAAAATCCCTTTCATCAAAGTGATTGACAATTGATTGGATTCTCCTTCATGTATCTCTTATGGAGTTCTAGGATGTGGCTTGTGTTGTCAATATTCCTTGGGACTTAGATTGGTAGTCAAAGGAAAATCCGAGTCTTCAAATCAGAATGTGTAATCACATGACATGTACGTTCATCTCATGTTATATAAAGAGCTGCTCATATCAGCGATCCGTGAGTCTATCCAACCATTTCGCTGGTAGTAGGGGTGTGCAAAAGAACCGGGACCCGCTCGGATCGCCCGGAACCGGACTGGAACCGGTCCGGTTCCTGGTTCCAATTTTTTGGAACCGGTACTGTTTGGGCCGGTTCCCGGTTCCAGGTGTGGAACCGCCCACCCGGACCGGACCGATAATATAATAATAATATATATATATATTTTTTTAATTTTTAATTAAAAAAATTTGACCAAAAAAATTAAAAAAAAGAAGAAAATTTGTTATCATGTCTAAAGCTCTTGTGTAGTTGGGATACCTTGGTCATTTTTCCCAATAATTAATGGGTACCCACTTGATTTATGGATGATGTGGTTAATATAATCGATCATAGTGTAGGAATTGTATGAAAAGTTATGTTATTTTCCTTTTATTCTGTTGATCCGATGTTGGTCCACAAAATTTTTTTTTATTTGTCTAGGAAAACTTGTTGAGACCGGTTCCATGGACTCGCCCAAGAACCGGACCGGACCGGTGGTCCGGTTCTCGAGCGGGTCCATGGAACCGACGGGCGGTTCTCGGTTTCAATTTTTGGAACCGGTCCTGTAGTGGGCGGTCCACGGTTCCGGGGTGGGAACCGCCCACCCGGACCATGCACACCCCTAGCTGGTAGCTGAACAATACACTGTTCACCTAATACCTCCAAGTTTCCAAGAACTTCCCGTTTCTCTGCCTTGTTCACCCTCTATTGAGGTCCTTTCAGTCTTCACGAGTATTTCCACTTGGTATTTCGGAACTCAATAATGATGATATAACTTCCTTATATCAGTCTTACCTGAAAAAAAAAAACATCATTGCATTTATCAAGTAATAACAAAAATTAGATGATTATGTCAACTTCACAATATCATAGAAGATGTTCTCAACATTCTTGAATAATGTCATATTGCTTCGTTATGCACTGCATAACAGATTGAACATGTATCTTCCACTCATAAGTTGTCGCTTCTCTTGAATGTTTCCTTATCTTCACTGTAAGATTCGAAGAACTGAAAAGTTTGCGCCAAATTCGGAAGAACTGCGTAAATCCAGGAAGTTGGACTAGAAGAACAAGAGCATAAATGAAAGATCGCGCCTCTTCTCATCAGACGTTTTTTTTTTCACCATGATCTGCATGCATCTTGAGAAGAGAAATGCTATATGCACTAAGAAATCCCACTAGAATATTTCTTTTATTAAGTGATAACACAGGATTTAATTCAGTGTTGAAACAAGTGGGACCCGTGCTATGAATGATTTAGCTTGTTTAAACATCCAATATGAAGTTATTGCATCATTTAGTAAAAGAATTTCAGTAAGTTTTCTTAGCACATGTAGCATTACTCTTTATGAGAACATACCAACTTAGGGAAGCCATTTCTCTTCTGATCTTTCCCTTCATCCACTAGATATCAACTTTGTTTGGCTGAATTGGGAAGCGTATTAAAGTCAGAAGAGGATTCTGCCTGATTCATCGCGTTGGTTGGGCTAAGCTTGACGAATATAAGATTTTTGGGCCCCATAGTTAAGAAAAAAGCTCATAGAGCACACTAACTTGCGAATATGCCCACTAACAGTAATCGCATGATCTCACTCTGCAAAATACAAATGTCCTTCGGCAATGTATGCTTATCTGTAGCCTCTCTTTCTGGACAAATACATTGACTTGGGCATTGGAGATTCTCGGTGGACAAACGTCCGACCGCTTAATTTTTTGGCGGTGCGAATCTTTCAAAGCATTTGGGTCGATCACCGTTTGGTTGAGGATCCGCCCAGTTTGTGCGTCAACAAAGCTTATTTTTACTAAATAGATTCTTATCATACTGGTCTCCTCCTCTTAACATGTTCTTAACATGTCAAATTATGCAACGGGGCACAACATTTACTGAAAGGTCTTGAAACGAAAACTTCCCAAACTCAAGACTGTCAGCGTCAAGAAAACTTCTAGATCGAGGTGTTAGCATTCACAAACATACCATCCATTATCTGGTGATAGTTATCTTATTTCGAGAAACTTGCCTGTTTCTGGTGACTGTCTATCTTATTCAGCCAAGAAGGCTCTGAAAGTTCTATCGTAATTTGAACCAGCCAATGAGAGAATCAGATTACAATGTTTACCAAACTTGATGAGTGTAACTTCAATCAGAGCATGATGGTTCAGAAACCTCTGCATTGTGATCGACTTATGGGTGACTTGGCATGATGGTTCAGAAAACCTCTTTCCTTGAAAGACCACGCCAGTCCAATGTAATCCACGTCTCACGATCAGAAAATGTTAGCAAACATTCAAAAAAACACCGGGTACACCTGCAAAAACAGCTTCTTGTTGAATGGACAAAATGCCGACACACTGCATAAACTCAAGTGGATGCTCAATGTCAGACTCTTGAGAATTGAGATGACATAGACAGTAGTCTGTGCCCTTGCTTCCGCCGTTAAAATCTCATCCAGAAGAAGTTAGAATTGCTTCTAGATATCATCTAGTTAGTATCTTCTACCATCAGTTTTGCCCACTTCACAGACATTGGCACGGAAAGACAAACATCTTCTCCTCTTAGATCTAGTCATCCATGACAGCATAACAGTAGGATCAAGGATTGCGCGAGTTAGTAATCTTGTTAGATTTTGGAGGAGCTTTTGCTGAAGATTTTAATGATCACAATCATTTTTGGGACATCCCAAAATTGTCTACTTGTGCTTGTTTCTTCTTCATTTCTCCTTTTGGTTTTTTGCACGTTTAAGTTATTTAAGAAATCTTGGTAGAATCATTCATTTACCTAGATAGAACTAGTGCTTGCTCTGTATGACCAAAAAATTGATAACAGTAACAGAAACTGACTCTAAAGTAGGGGTGAGCAGTTTCTGGTTCCTTACAGGTTCCGCTTGGAACTTGGAACCTATCCTCGAGTACAGGTTCTTCATTTTTTGGAACCTGGAACCTACCCGTCGAAACGTGGAACCTGGAACCTACCCTATCATAGGTTCCAGGGTCGGTTCCAGGTTCTAACAGGTTTTTTTTTTTTTTTCTTGTTTCATTTTTAGTTAAACAAAACGAAAGACTAGTTATTGAACAAACCACAAAGATTGTAAACGTGTAAAGAATAAAGAGTGGCCTGTTACATAATGGATTTGTTTATCATTTGCAACTAAGAATGAAAACTCTCATCAAAATCAAGATGGATCTTACAAAAAAAGAACATGACATCATTTGTGGTATATGTAAAAAATACCAATAATAACAGCCATATATGTTGACATATATGTTGAGCAAGATTGAAAATGATGGCCTGAGATAGATGTCATCATCCGCTTTAACGTAGAACTCAGCATCAAAAAGTGCATAGGCGGTTTTGAAGAAAGCCAACCTGCAATTTAAAGCAGATGAGAGAGAGAGAGAGAGAGAGAGAGAGAGAGAGAGAGAGAGAGAGAGAGAGAATGGTGCTCACATTTTGTAGGGGAGCTTGTTGTACTCCTCTTCTATATCCAACAGCAAGAAGTCATCATACTGTGCCACTTCCCTTTTCAATTCCATCATCTTCGCCCCATCATCACTCCTACCAATGACAAATCTAAAAACTAATCCAGTGTCTTCCTCCAAGCTGCAATTTTGTCCATATACTCACAATCAAATCAGATTTTTCACATATACCACAAATGATAAAGCATAAATGAGCCGAGATCAATTACCACAACCACATCCGTAGTAATAACAATTCCTAAATATTCTACGTTAAAGCCATCGGAGAAAGACCGAACGAGATAAATTCTTCATAGTAGCAAGTTTCCTGGTGACATAAGCTATACTCATGATTTCAAGTTTGCTTGCATTGACCCCAACTGGATCTAAAAAGATCACCCTTTTCCCCATAATCACATCCCAAACCTACCCATAAGAAAATTCTCAACAAAAGAAGCAGACACAACACAAGGGCAAAATCACATAACCCATATTCCCCTCCAAGCTCCTCTAGACTAGAAAAGATATCAATTTCTCTACCAAATCCATAAGTAGGGGAGAATTGAGTAGTATTCAGATTTTCCTTGGAAATATTGTTCAGACTAGGGTAGCACAGACAAAGCTATCCTCTAATTAGAAAATACAGATGCCCTTTTACCCATTAGGATGAATTGATTTTGTGTGGCAATGTTGAGTTTTTTACTTGTTAGATTGTGAATCACTAGGAAAGAGGCGAATAGAGTCAAAGTTTACACTCTGCTTTTTCACTTGATTAATTTATATAAATCAGAGTTTACACTCTGTTTTTCCCACTTCTTTGGTCCCATTCATTTAAAACTGAAACCAACTCCTGCAGGCTGCGGCTATAAGTCAAAAAGTAAGGAAAAATAGATAGAAATGCTTTATCTATACTAATACCAATTCGGAAAAATTAGTTCAAAGCAAAGAGATATGGCCATGGCTATATCTATACCCATTCAGATGCCCTTTTGCCCCAAACGAAAAATCAACTCAGCCATTACAACAATTTTAGCAAACAAACAAGTAGGAACAAAACTCCAACTTCAAAGTGCTCTAACAACCGCACGAGCCAAATTGACAGAAAACCTAGAGTCGTCAACAACGCAACACCAAATCGGCCACTGCCGTCACCTCATCTGCAAAAATGAACCAGAAGGAGACGAAGAAGAAATTTGGTTACCTGATTCTTGAAGGTAGCAGAAGACGAGGTAAGCGAAGTGATGGAAGGGGCTCAGCGTCGCGGCGGTGGAAGAGGCTCAGCGTCGCGGTGGAACGCGGAAGGTTCAGTGTGACGCTGCCGATGAGAGTTTGAGAGCTGAGACTGAGAGTGAAAAGTGAGAAGTGAGAAGAAAATTAGGGATTTTACAATTATGGTACCCGGTTCCGGTTCCGGTTCGGATCCTATAGGAACCGGGAACCGGCGGTTCCTTAAAAAATAGAACCGGGAACCGGAACCTCCCTCCTTAGAACCGGGAACCGAACCGAACCCGTCGGTCCGGTTCTTCGGTTTCCGGTTCTATCCTGGAACCGTGCTCACCCCAACTCTAAAGTATTGGATTACCAAATTTAGTTGGAGAATTTTGACCAGAAAAAAAAGTTAGTTGGAGACTGACAACAATTTCATTGTCAATGTTGTAGAAATGACTCCTCGTGGGGTAAAAAAAAAAAAGTGACATCTAACTAATAGCTAACTAGTCACCTGCCAGTGCCACCGATCCCAGACATAGATTAACGCTATGCTGGTCCTGTATTTTCATAAATGCGCAAAAAAAGTATCATATGCATCGGAAACAATTTTTTAAGTTGACAAATATCTTTTACTGAAGATGTTTCCATGTCGCAAGCAATCGCAAGCAATCTGATATTCACAAAGGGAATGACTTAACGAATGGACAGTTTCCAAATGGCAAAAGGACACTATAAGTGTCATAAGTTGTGTACGGAGATCACTTTGGTGCCATAACTTTTTTTCGGATCACTTTGGTACCAAGTCGGAGGAAAAACGATCACTTAAGTGTCATAAGTTTTTTTGAATCACTTCAGTGTTAAAATTTTTGAAAAACGATCACTTAAGTGCTAAAAGTTTTGAAAAACGATAATTTAAGTGCTAAAATTTTTGAAAAACGATCACTTAAGTGCCAATCTCCGGCGAGCCACGTCAGCTTCATAAATTAATAAAAAAATGCCACGTCGGATTTCCGGCGAAAAGTTGTGTACGGCACCGGAGTTGGCACTTAAGTGATCGTTTTTCAAAAATTTTAGCACTTAAGTGATCGTTTTTAAAAAATTTTAGCACTGAAGTGATCTAAAAAAAACTTATGACACCAAAGTGAGCGCCGTACACAAGTTATGGTACTTGTAGTGTTCTTTTGCCGTTTCCAAATAAAGCAGAGTAGATCCACACGCAAACAGCATTCCTGTTTCCAGGAAACTTGTCCCTCGACCACAGTGCACTTGAGTTTATCAAGAAGAGTGCAAGTTTCTCTTGGAGCCATCGATTTAGTTTTTGTACCCCTAACCATAATGCATAGAGATCCATTCAGCTTTTCCTGACTCCACGTCTGCATTATCCTGCAAGACAATGTACTTCTCCTGTCTGCCTCCAAAGACTTCTCACTTGAAAAACCATAAGGGCTTGCAGATACATTCTAATATGCATATGGAACAATCAACACTGTCGTTCTTCTTCGTTCAATCTTCCAAATCTGAACAATCAATGCTGTCATTCTCCTTCGTTGTATCTTCTGGATCTTCGTTCATTTTCTAGAACAGGAAAAGATAAATTAGTCTTCTACCTTTATGGGAGGACAAGAAAATACAAATATGATCTAATCAGCATGCCCTAAAGTCCAAACATTACAGTCGTTTGCTTCACAAGCATTCGTGAACCATTGGGGAAAGCCAGTCACACGACCGAGTGTATGATGGTACAATCATCGGGCATGAGAGGATCGATGATTGCTTAAGATAAAAATGTGCCGATTGCAAAGTCTACTGTCGCTCGCATGACATAATTGATCCGTAGTTGCAATAACTACTGTCAAGTGGGCAATACGACCCATTAGTGAGTTACCATCCCACTAACAATTGAAGGTGCAATGCACGTTCTTACACCAACGTGTCAGAGAGCCCGCAATGTTGTTGTGCTAAATATGTACACTGCTCATCTTTTTTGGTACACGTTTATTTTCTTTCCACGAAAATTCTGAATAAGTATTGGTTGGTGTGGCTTTCTTTTTCAATTTTATTTTTTCAGAAAGGCACCTCTCGTTAATGAATCTAATTTTAGGTGCAGCACACAGTTTTATTTATGTATGAACTGTTCATGATTAACGAGGCAAGTGTGTTGGAGGAGAGAGAGAGAGAGAGAGAGAGAGAGCTATATATAGGGACAAATGGAACAGGGGAAACACAGTACTTGGATGTTGCACTCGTGTGGTATCCATGTGTTGGATAGATCAGTCAACCTTTCCAAGGAATTACACCAGATAACTTGCAAACTCTCCACGAACACGAGAAAAAGGAAAAAAAAAAAATTCAGTGAGCCATGAAAAAGTTAAAAAAGTGAAAAAAGATATACCAAAACTGAGTTAGTTTTTTTTTTTTGGTAAGGAATCCAAAACTGAGTTAGTTTCGTCTTTATTTTTCTATAAACTTTTCTCTTTTTATGTTAAATTTTAAAGGAAAAATGTAGTTGTTTTAGAGAAATCTATTCGAACAATCTTTCGCGCGCGGGCACCAGACTTTTATCTTTGGTTGGTGAAATATTGACATGATCGGTTTCATGTTTATATAAAGGATCCTTATAATGTCAATTGCCAGCGTAAGAAATAATTTACGTACGCTCTATTGGATGGCTGACATGTGAAAGAGTTAATAATTATCTCGGGTGTTTACCTTCTAGACTATCCACTAAGTGCGTCTATGCGTTTAGATTAACAAGGCTACTCCATGCAAGTAGAAATTCTCTGATTGAAATTTAGTTTTGACTCAGGTGATATTTTAGGATCTCATCTTCTACCTTAGAATCATTTCTCCACTTTAGCGATTCCCACGCAATTAAAAGAAAATTTTGGGTTACTTTAGTTTTAGGAGACATTTAGTATTTTCGTTTTATCACAAAGTTCTCAAGAGACTACATTTTATTTTCTAAAAACGACCTTAATTTCATTGTGCAATATTTGAGCTCTTCAATATTTGAGACTACATCGAGTTCACTAAAGATGAAATTTTCATCCAACACACTCGAGAAAACGAAATTTTCTCACTTCACCGACGCAAGAAGAGTTTTGGGTCCATAGAAAGGTCCATGCACATGAGAAGAGAGGTGCGACATGTGCCACGAGAGCGCAAAACGTGGAACGTCTATTCATTCTCTATTTATACGTCCCACGCACACAAATGAATTAATACAAGCGAGAGAGAGAACAGAGACAGATAGGGAGACAAGGAAGCCAATGGAACCAGGGAAAGAAAAGTCATACCTACTCCATGCGTTTCCGAAAAATAAAAGTTTGAAAAAAATAAGTGAAGGGTACAAGGAAGGCACACCTCGTTGAATGTCTTCCTGAGCCATCTCTCTTCATTGATTGAATCTTAAACGAAAGCGAGTATAATATCTTGCATTTCCTTGGTATCTTTGTGTTGGATACAGTAGCCAACCTCAACGATGGACAACTGAAAAGAGACAACTTATGCAAAAGCTCCAATTCTTCAAGGCCCTCAAGAACCTGTAGCCCATTGCACTCTTTGATCCATAAATCCTCCAGCTTCTTCGAGTTTGATAAACCACACAACGCTCCTAGGGAATGGCACTGACTAACTTCAAGTTTCTGCAATGATTCCATCGTACTGAGAAATTGAATTTCAAGTACCTTCGGGCAATATGAAACTCCCATTTCGCGGAGCTTCCTCAAGCTCGATGAAATAATTGACAATCCCTCGAGAAACTCGCATGCTCTCACGTCCAAATCTCTCAATAGTTCAAGCCCATCGAGTTGAATTTTCCTCAGTGGACAGCGATAAAGACACAATCTGGTCAAATATTTCAAGTTGGAAAGTTGTGGTCCAACAACTAGTAAGTCGAAACTATCCATGCAAGATAAAGTGAGATCTCTAAGTTGAGGTAGGCAACCCAACTCCGTCAATGGCACAGGAATATTTGAAAGGCCCCAGCTCAACTTCTTCAGCTTGGATAACTTTCCAACCCATTGCAATGGAAGACTTTGCATCGGGCTTGCCTGGGCAAATTCTTGTCCAAGGTTAGACAGATGCAATTCCACCAGATTCGTGAGGTTACTGAGATCCGGAACTAACCACAATGATGTCGATCGAACAAGTAGACAGTTCAAACTCGAGGGTAGCTTTGGCAACTCTCGAAGCTTATTGCAATATGTTATATCCAGCTTTTGGAGGGACGATAGGCCACCGATTTCAGTGGGAAGTTCGGCTGCAAGTTGGTAACAACGATATGCATTGAGCTCCTCCAACCTCTCTAGCGTTCCAATACTGGTAGGTAACCTCCTTATCGGACTACTTTCCATCCTCATCACCTTCAGTTGCTTGAGGTTTTTTATCGAATTAGGTAACTCAACAATGTTTGTCCTTGAGATATCCAACGTCTGTAATGATGTCAAGTTGCCTATTGATTTTGGAAGCTCCCCCAAACTTTGACATTGACGGAGTGAAAGGAACTCGAGTTGCATAAGCTCTCCAATAGAACTTGGAAGTTCCACAATTGGCGTCTCTGATAGATTAAGGAATAACAGGTGTTTTGCATTGTCAATAAAATCAGGTAAACTTGTAATTTTTGTGTGTGATATATCCAACTCAGACAATGATACTAATTTCCTGATAGAGAACGGAAGTTTCTCAATTTTGTTGAACTGTCTAATAGAGAAGTGCTTTAGACTCACCAGTTCTCAAAATCTCTTCAGGCAAATTTTGAAGGCTCGTACACCAAATAATGTCTAAGTGAGTAAGACCTTTTAGCTTCCGAATAGAGGAGTCAACTTCTTGCAGGTTTTGACAGTAATGGAGAGACAATCTCTCCAAACTTAGGCATTTGGAGAAGTCTGGAGTCTGTTTCAATCCACTACAATATGAGAGTGAAAGAGCTTTCAATTTGTTTGCCATCTGCAAAAGTCGCTGAAATAGTATTAGTGAGGATCAAAGAGAGAATACTATGTTGTGAGGACATAAGTACAAATTCACACCTTCAAAATGTTCCATCCACCCCAGTCTTCACTATTTTTAAGGTTTGAAAGTTTGAAAACTGCTAAAATTTTCAAGTGCAGATTGGCCATTTTACGATATAGAGGAGGATAATCCCAAGAGAGCCATCTTAGCTCCAAGAGATGATTGTTGATGTCTCCAACAAAAGTCCCTGCTCTTAACTCGAGGAATTTCAAATTCGGCATCCTCTCAAGTTCTGCATCCACAATGCTGATGGGATCCCAAGAAAGTTGAACTAGATTGAGTGCTTGAACTTTATCCTTTCTCTGCCAATAGAAACCATCAATGAGTATGAGCTTGCAAACATTGAATTTTTCCTTCAGAATGGCCAAAGGAAACTTTCAAATGGGAAGCATGAAAGTAATTGTACAGTTGATACTGTGTGGATCCTACTTTTACTTTACCTCTTTCGACCTTAGTACTTTTAGAGCTTCTTCACCATTCCAAAACCTACTGCGCCCTGTCAAATTCCGGGTACATTCTTGGCGAACGATGTCTCTTCCAAGGTCTCTCAGTTGATCATGCATTCATATAAATTCACCATTAACAATTTTAATTAGACACAAATCAGTAAGTTCTTCCAATGCGATATGTGGGAATAGATCGCAAGCATCCCAGAAATAGGTTGCGCTTGATTTCTTTTCATTTATGAAGAAGCATGCGATGTCGAGAAAAATTTCTTTTTCCATATCTCCTAATGCATCGTAACTTATCTTCAACGTTTCTCAGACTTCATTATGAGGTGCTTTCTTCAATCTTTCTAGCATTTCTTCCCATATTTTTGTTCCTTTACGATGAAGAGAGGAACCTATGACTTCAAGAGCCAATGGGAGTCCCCTGGTTGAAGATACAACTTCTCTAGAGAGACTCTGATGAGTGTCAGGAGGAGAGACGCTTCGAAAAGCATGCCAAGCGAAAAGCTCTAGCGCTTTATCAAGATCCATCTGCTTTACTTCATAAGCTAACATTCCCATCTCTTCATCTAGAATGCGCTTATCCCTCGTTGTAATAATAATCCTACCCCCAGAACAAAAAGCGTCAAGCCTCCCCATTAGTTTCTTAAGTTGTTCTTTCTTGTTTAGATTATCTAGAACAACAAGAACTTTCTTAGAACTAGCTCTCCTTGTTATGCTATGTATCCCTTCATCAGTGTTACTAAAATTGTCTATAAATCTAAAATCAGAGATGTCGGATGCCAATTGTTTCTGCAGATTTACGGCAAAAGTACATCACAAGTGCCATGACTTGTGTACGGCGATCACTTTGGTGCCATAATTTTTTTTCGGATCACTTTGGTGCCAAGTCGGAGGAAAATCGATCACTTTAGTGACTTCGGCCAAAAAGCTGACATGGCATTTATATTAAAAAAAAAATGGTCTGACTTGTACACGGTGAAAATTACATGGCTTTTTTTCGAATTTTTTAATTTTTAGAAAAAAAATAATAATTAAAATAATTAAAAAAAACAAAAAAAAAAAGGTGTTGCAGCAGCGGCGAGGGAGCCCTCGCCGCTGCTGCCGCCAAGCCACCACCGCCGGGAAGGGCCGGCGGTGGTGGGCGCGCAGTGGTCGGCGAGGGTCGCCGGCCCTTGGCCCGGGCTTGGCAACCCTCGCCTAGCCCGGCGAGGGCCGGATCCGGTGAGGCGAGACCTCGCCGTCGCACGGGTCGCGACGGCGAGGTCTCGCCTCGCCTCGCTAGGCGAGGCCACGCCTCGCCTTCGCCGTCGCGACCCGGGCGCGGCCTTGCCCGACGAAGGCGAGGCGAGACCTCGCCGTCGCGACCCGAGCGATGGCGAGGTCTCGCCTCGCCGGATCCGGCCCTCGCCGGCGAGGCGCGAGGGTCACCGGGAGTCGGCGAGGGTTGTCGAGCCCCGGCCAGGGGCCGGCGACCCTCGCCGACCACTGCGCCCACCACCGCCGGCCCTTCCCGGCGGTGGTGGCTTGGCGGCAGCAGCGGCGAGGGCTCCCTCACCGTTGCTGCAGGGCTTTTTTTTTTAATTAATTAATTAATTAAATAAATAAAATATAATATTTTAAAAAAATACACGTCAGCGGGCTAAACGGCGTCGTTTTTGATTTTTAATGCTGACTGGACCTCTCCGGCGAGCCGTGGACCTCTCCGGCGAGCCATGTCAGCGCCACATCGGATTTCCGGCGAGCCACGTCAGCATTGGCACTAAAGTGATCGATTTTCAAAAAAGTTGGCACCAAAGTGATCCGAAAAAAAGTTATGGCACCAAAGTTGTAACATCCTGAATTTTGATCTGTTATCGGGATCAATAAAGTGTGTATTAATTCTCGTTTGATTTTAGTAAGTGTCGCCCGGACTTGATCAATCACGGGATACTACCCAAATGGGAAAGGCTAAATAGGATCAGGTACGTGGACCAAGGACCCGATCGCGATTGAGTGCCGAGTTCGAGAAACATCGAGGGAATATTTTGGACCAATATGGGCCGATCTTAGGAAAATGACGGATTGATATAGTCAGATACGTACGATCGGATCGCGGGTGATTCCGCACGACCGAAAGTACGCCTGACTAACGAACCCCGATTTTAATCCAAACGATCGCGACCCCCGGTACTAGTGATAATTCCTCTCGTTCTCTCGAAATTTGAGGCCATCATGACTCGGACAATCCTAGGTCGATACGCGTAACACCTAAACAGCCGCCCGTTAGTGAGAGGCCCTAAGACTTCGAAACGAGTTATTTTGATCGCAATATTGAGCCTGAACTTCGATATCAAAATTTCAAGGGTAATTACGACTATTTTGCAAGACGGACGTCATTTTATAGTGGCCACACATGTTTGGGAGTAATATGGATGAAAACGGAAATTTCGACATAAATTGGGGAAAATTACAATTTTGCCCCTGGGGACTTCGATGTCCATTTCTGAGGCCAAGCGAGGTTATTTTTCGAGGCCGATGCCATTTTTGGGTGGCCACGCATACCGGGAGTCGTTATGGACAAAAATAGGAATTTCGACAAAAATTGGAAAAATAATATTATTTTATTCTCGAAACTTTACAGTCAGTTTTCGAGAGGTTAAAGAATGAATTTCGCGGATCCGACGCCATATTATGTTGGCCACGCACATATGGAACACGTATGTGCGAAAATTGGAATTTCGGTTCGGGATTGGAAAATTACAAAAATGCCCCTAGGCCATTTTTGAGTAATTCCGAAAATTGGTTAATTTTTGGGATTTAACCAAGGTTGGTTAAGGCTAAACCAGGTCTGGTCAGCTTGGGTTAAGGACAAATGACCATTTTACCCCTACATTATTGGATTGGATCAAATTTGGGCCATTGGATTAGGGGCAAAAGTGTCAAATGCTATGGATTAATGACACTTGGATTCCACCCACACTTTGTTGACCTATTTGACCAGACATTTCTCTCTCTCTCTCTCTCTCTCCCATTCTGTTCTGATCTGCCGAGCCATTCTCCTCCTCCCCTTCCCCGTGAATTTCTTTTCCCGTTTCTGTTTCTGGCGTGCACGGTTCTGTCCATTCTGGTACTGTTCACACCGGAACAGTACCAGCCGGAGCTGTCCCCGCCGAGCCAGCACCACCAGCAGCTAGTTTCGCCCAAGAGCAGCCACCATCAGCCCCGGTTTCAGCCAAAGCAAAAGAAAAACAGCAGCAAATCGCCTCCGTCGGTGTCGCCGCGGACCGCCGGCTTGCACCCGGAACGCCGCCGTCGATCCTTACCGCGCGTCGGTGATCGACCGCCCGTTCCCGTCGTCCCGAGTCGTTAATAGGCGAGTATAAACCCCTAAACCCCTAATTAGTTTAATTGTGCATTTTTAGGGGTTAATTAGGCCTAATTGAGGGTTAATTAGGCTTAATTGTGTGTGGGACGTTTTGTATGAGTCATTAGGACCTAATGAGATGATTTAATGGTGGATTAAGGCCTAAACAGCCCCTTGTTCTGGTACTGTTCACAAAGTACCGAAAATGTGCATATTTGTCTAAATTTTTCACTAATTGAATTCAATGATTCAAGGCTTGGAATTAGACAATTCAAGTGTTAATTAAGCTTATTTGAGGCTTAATTATGTATATTTGATGGTTGGATGATTAGGGTAAGTGATTAGGCCCTAATGAGATGGTCTAAAGGTGGTTTAGTGCATATGTGAAATTCGGTTCTGGTACTGTTCACCAGGACCGAATTGCACTTTTTGGTTCAAATTGAGATTTAAATGGTTCTTTGACTATGGTTTGAGTTTGGATATTCTTGGGGGTTGATTGGGACTTGAATAAACCCTATTGAATGACCTCATGATTGTAAGATCGATTAGTCCAAGACGGGCCTTAGGCGCATTAGATTGATTTGTGTAATGAATGCGCGGAATGAACTTGGAATTGATTGGATTAGAATAGAAATGCTTGGGTATGCCAAGAATGAGAGGAATATGTCTAATTTGAGCATGGTTATGCTTGGTGTTTTGGCATCGATAATTAACTTTAAATTCCCGGGCACGTGGTTTACAAAAGTACGTTGTGGTATGATTGAAATTGGGTGCTTAATGTACATGTATGAATTTTATCCAATGTTGGCCTTCGGGTCGGGCCTACGGGTCGTTATAATCAATTGTGGCCTTTGGGTCGGGCCTACGGGTCGATTTATCAACTGTTGGCCTTCGAGTCGGGCCTACGGGTCGTTTTATCAACTGTGGCCTTCGGGTTGGGCCTACGGGTCGTTATAATCAATTGTGGCCTTCGGGTCGGGCCTACGGGTCGTTATAATCAATTGTGGCCTTCGGGTCGGGCCTACGGGTCGTTTTATCAACTGTGGCCTTCGGGTCGGGCCTACGGGTCGTTATATCCAACTGTGGGCCTTCGGGTCGGTATAATTGCACTTGACTTATATTGATATCAAATGCCTAACCTGCAGGGCTAAGATAATGTATAAGGCGGTGAGCCGGGAATGTATTAACGTTGTTTTACCGGTTCATTGGTTGATGCGTTTTATTTACCCTTCTGGAGGTGCACATTAGCCTAGTTTAGGATTAGTGGTTTGTACTTGCTGAGATTTCTCACGGTTGTGGTAAAACCGACATTTCAGATCCCCAGCCATGAATTTTGAGGCCGAGCCCGAGACAGAGTTTGAGGCTATGACTTCCGAGGAGAAGCCGGAGCAGTCCGAGAGTTCCTCGGAGTCGTCGAGCTCCGATCCAGACTGGGAACCGTAGTTTAGGTCTCAGCCTTAGGTGTGAGGGCCGACCCCCTTTTTGACTGTAGCCTCTAGTGGTTAGCCAATTCCCCTAGGCTACCGATCCCGTTTTGTACTCGTGGCCCTTTTGTTGTATTTCTTGTTTATAATGGATATTGTATATATAAGTGTTATAATGAATGTATATGTTGTTTTTAATCGTTTGAATTTTGTTGGCTTGTGCTACTCATGGTTGCTTTTAAATTGTCTGGGTGTATATATATAATATATATACGTCGTTTCCGCATGTGGCGTGTTTTCTCTGATTTGGGTTTTCGGGTCGGTGACGTAACCTGGGAGCGTCGTACCTTATTTCGACCTATACGCGGATGTTCATGCTTCGTGGGGTACGGGGCGTGACAAAAGTGATCGCCGTACACAAGTTATGGCACTTGTGGTGTACTTTTGCCGCAGATTTACTAGGCCAATTGTGTTTGATTGTTCTCGGATGTCCTCAATGAAGCTGCATCGGCCATCAAAGCGAGGACATAATTCATTGAAAACAATCTTAGCGAGAGTAGTTTTACCGATCCCACCCATTCCATGGATTCCAACGGAACGCACACCAGTGCTGGAGTCATCATCTAACAACTTCATTATGGCTTCTACTTGTTCGTCTACCCCGACCAATTTGGTGTCCAGAGGTCTTTGTTTCACTTTAAGCTTATGCAGAACCTCTTTCACAACGAGATCAATGACTTCGCCGTGTCTGCCACAAACCAAATACTTTTAGTAAAAGAAAACACATAACAATCTCACTACCACTACCTAGCAGATAGCATTTGAGTAGGATTACTATTTCAAGTCTCGGGTTAATTCTATAAAGCTAGAAGAATTTTGGTGTAATAGACTCCGGAGGATATGATTGGTGCGATGCCGATAAACTTACAATTCCACCTATTTCTAAGAAAGAAAGATGTTTATATGTGGTCCAAATTACAGACATCATTCTAGAATTAGATCATATTGACTCATATATTTTATATGAATGTTGAACCACTCCAGCTTGTTTTCACTACCATTTACGAGAAAATAAGAGAATAGCATTTCGACTGAATCTTGAAACGAGTTCCATTAATAAGCATTTACTTACGCTTTCCCTTGTACTTCCCATCCCTTGATCTCAGCCACTTTTCTCAGAGCCGCCTCCCACCGTTGCCTGATCTCGCTGCCATGCCTCCGCTCGTGCTTCTCCAAGTCCTCCACGTACAGTTCCGTCCTGACCTTGACGTCAGAGGGCGTGACGTCAAAGAAGATGGGTAGGATCGCTGGCTTCCCGGTTGATTCGTTGAGCTCTGTCACACGAGCGAGCTTGCGGAGGCACCAAGGGCTCGAAGCGTAGCCTCTGGAGAGGACCGGTATGCAGATCTTGGAGTCGCCGACCGCTGTCAGGAGATCGTCGATCCGATCACCGGCATGAAGCTCTTCACTGTCTCTGTAGGCAATGATCCCCTGGCCGACCATGGTCCGGTAGAGGCAGTCGGTGAAGGTGTTGCGAGTGTCGGGTCCTCTGAAGCTCAGGAACACGTCGTACTGGGTCGCCGACGCGCCGGAACCACAGGGTGCTTCCATGTTTTTGGGGAATTTCCCTCGCAAAAGGTCTCTCGTCTCGCTCTGGTGTTTGCTTGCTCGGACTTGGAGCTGCGTCGCCGGCGGTGTTAAAAAGTAGAGAGCATGTGAATGCACAAGCCGATGTCTAGGAATCCGTCAAAAGCCTCTTGCTTTCGGCCAGGATCGCACAGCGATGCTTAAATGAAAAAGAGAGGACACTGACAACGTCCCTGTTCAGACAGGGACGTATGTCGCTGTCAAGGTCGACATATCTTTCCCAAATTCAACTTTATTATATGGGTAAGTTAAATTCATTTCTTCATCAAACTAAGCTGGGGAGCCGAACCCAGTACAAGTCACAAACAAGTGATTAATTTCAGCAAACCATTGCAGATAATACTAGCAAACTGCTCAGGCAACAACATCAGCTCCAAGCAGAACATGAATAGTAACTGCCCAAATATCCAAGACAGTGTTACTAGAGGCCAAGCACGCCTATTCACGATCGGCTAAACTGAACCCGCCAGTTGGATCTTTACGGCCAATCCCAAATCAGAATCAACATTTTGCTGCAGCAGCTCGTGTCCTTCGACACTAAGTCTCCCTGCAAACGTAAGAGACTTCTCGTCACAACGTCAACGGGAGGTGTAATAATTGAGAAAAAGGGGGAAAAGGAAAAGGAGAGAGTTTAGTCAAAAGGAGGGGAACATGCGGGACAAGGAAGAAGAAAATGAGGGCATAAGAAGACAAAGGAAAGAAAGAGAAAAAAAAAAAAAAAGGAGAGAGAGAGGGGAGAGGGAGACGTAAAGAAGAGAGGAAAATAAGGGAGAGAGAATGAGCGTCGCAAAGCAAGAGAGGAAAACGGAAGCGCAGCAACTGTGAGAGGGAGGAAGCCGCACGGTCGCTTTCTCATTTTTGAACAGTGCATGAAACCGACCTGTTTGGAGAATTTTAATCTGTTCAAATGCATTGCGCGCTTCAATCCGAGTCAAATTTGGATTTCTTGAGCCGTGGAAGCTTGATTTTGGTTTTTGTTGGAGAAGATTATCTAAGTTTGATCGGTTCGACTTCTTATGCTCTCTGTTCATATTGTGCATGGAGGAGGGTCTTCTTTTGGTCTTTTATATACACTTGCGGGGTCAATTAGCCCCGCCAAAAAGAAAAAAAAAAGGTGGAGTTCCTCTCCTTTCAGCCACACGGAGGAAGAGGAACACACGGTAATCTTTTTGTGTGCGAAGAGTTTACATCTTGCATCTTCTGTGTGTAGACGTAAGTGTTTCGAGCTAATTCTCCGTAGCTCTAAACACCGTGGGTTTGGATGTAACCTAGCGCTGGGAGGGGAAGTACTTGAGCTTGTGGACTATTGTACTTTGAAATTCTCCATTTGATTAGTGGATTATTTACAACCGACTCTCCCCGTGTAGCAGGACTCAAACTGAACTACATAGATCTCTTCTGTTCTTTTTTATTCCTCATTGATTTACTTGGTTATTTCATTCTCTCGCGTTGATTTGATGGCAAGATTTGATTAGCTTTTGCATTAATTTTACAACAAATAGTTTAAAAGCTAAGGCTATGATTTTTTTGGTTTTGATTTGTAGCTTTTGTTTGTTTGATCGTTGTCTAGAAATTTTGTCGTTGCAATTTTGTTTGAAGAAAAAATAGAAATTAAGAAGTTTAACAAAATGAACAACTTGGGTGGTGAAGGGAGATGCGCGCACTAATAATAACCAAGGTTCGACCAAGGCATTGGATGGTAAAGCTCAGTTGCTAGAATGCCGATAAAGATGAGTTTATAAAGAGGGTAAACAGTATAATTCTGTTGAATCTATCTGATGATATGTTAATAGAAGTGGTCGAGGAGAAAAATGCTGCAACGTTGTGGACAAAACCTTTAGACTCTCTATGTAACGAAGAGTTTAAATAATTCCCATATATGTTAAAGATAATTCAGTTTCAATATGTTGAAGGCACTTCCATCACAGTCCACTTAGATGAGTTTAACACACTCATGATGGATTTGAAGAATGCCAGTGAGATCACACAGGACCAGGATAGCGTGAGAGGATTGACGATTGCTTAAGATAAAAATGGGCCAATTACAGAGTCTACTGTCACTTGCATGACATAATTGATCCGTAGTTGCAATGACTACTGTCAAGTGGGTTGGATGACCCATTAGTGAGTTACCATCCCACTAACAATTAAAGGTGCAATGCACGTTCGTACACTAATGTGTAGGCGAGCCCGCAATGCTGTCGCACTAAATGTATACACTGTCTCATCTTATTTGGTACAAGTTTATTTTCTTTCCATAAAAATTCTCAATAAATAATGGTCGCTGTGGCTTACCTTGTCATTTTGATTTTTCCAGAAAGGTACCTCTCGTTAATGACTCTTATTTTAGGTGCAGCAGACAGTTTTATTTCTGTATGAAATGTTCATAATTTATGAGGCAAGTATGTTGGAGAAGAGAGAGACAGAGAGTTATATATGGGGGCAAATGGAACAGGGGAAACGCAGAACTTGCATGTTGCACTCGTCTGGTATCCTTGTGTTGGATAGATCAGTCAACCTTTCCTAGGAATAACACTTGGTAACTTGCTAACGCGCAAAGGACACGAGGACCAGGTGAGCCATGAAAAAGGAAAAAAAAGTGCAAAAAGATATACCAAAACTGAGTTAGCTTCATTAATTTACACACACACACACACACACACACACACACACACACACACACATATATATATATATATATATATATATATATCTTTTTACGTTGAATTTTAAAGGAAAAGTGTAGTTGTTTAGAGGAATTCTATTCAAACAACCAAGAGCAGTTGAGTTTCTGCATTTGTGCCCATGCACGAGTTTTTTTATTTTTTGATTGGTAAAATATTGACACGAACGTTTTCATTATATATAATTTTTTTTATTATGTCAATGTAAGGTATAATTTACGTACTCATCATTGGATGGTTAACGTGTGGATGATTATAAAACTTACTCCAGATACGCATGTCAACCATAAAATTCTGACAAAAAAAAACCATAAAATAATGAACGTTTCTTTTACGATAGACCTAATGATAATCCATAGATTTATATAAAGAGTATTCTAAATGAATTAATACATTCGAGAGAGAGAAGCAAGCAAACGGAACAAGCGAAAATGACGAAAAGTAATGCCTACTACGTGCGTTTCTGAAAAATAAAAATATATGAGAAAAAGTTAAGCAAAGTAGGAAGGCGCACCTCCATTGAATGTCTTCCTCATCCTGTAAAGAATCGTCTCTTTGTAGCACCTGCAGAAACCGTAATGATCTCCTAGTTTCGTGCAATTCTTTACTTCTAACTTGCATTCATTTGGTATCTTTGAGATGGATACATCAATCAAACTTTCCAACGATTCACACCCGTCACAATGCAAACTTCTCAAAAGCTCCAATTCATTAAGGCCCTCAACAACCAGCAGCCCATCGCACATTTGGAAAAGTAAAGTCTTCAGCTTCTTCGCGTTTGATAAACCCCACAACCCTCTCACGGAACTGGACCATCCAACGCTAAGTCTCTCCATTGATTCCATCGTACTGAGAAATCGAATTTCAAGTAGCTTTGGGCAACCTTGAACGCTCATTTCATGAGCTTCCTCATGCTTGATGAAATAATTGACAATCCCTCGATAAACTAGCAATTGGTCACCAGCAAAACTCTCAATATTTCAAGCCCATCAAGTTGAATTTCCCTCAGTGGACTGCTATAAAGACACAATCTGGAAAAATTTCTCAAGTTGGAAACTTGTGGCCCAACAACTATTGAGTCGAAACTGTTGGTGCAGGATAAAGTGAGTTCTCCAAGTCGAGGTAGGCAACTCAGCTCCGTTAACGGCACAGGAACATCTGAAAGGCCCCAGCTCAACTTTTCTCGGTTAGATAACTTTCCAACCCATTGCAATTGAAGAGTTCGCATTGGGTTTGATGCCTGAGCAGGTGCTTGTCCAAAGCCGTTAGACAAAGTCAATTCCACTAGATTCGTGAGGTTATTGAGATCCGAAACTAACCGCAATGATGTCGATTCAACATATAGATAGTTCAAACTCGAGGGTAGCTTTGGCAACTGTTGAGGCTCATTACAATTGTTTAAATTCGGCTTTTGGAGTCGCGTGAGGGATTTGATTGACGTCGGCACTACACAAACACAAGTATGTGATATGTCGAGAATAGTTAAACATGATAGTTTGCCAATTTCAGTGGGAAGTTCGCCTGCAAGTTGTCCACAACTAGAGGCATGGAGATTCTCCAGCCTCTCTAACATTCCAATACTGGTAGGTAACCTCCTTATTAGACTATGTTCCATCCTCATCACCTTCAATTGCTTGAGATTTTTTATCGAAATAGGTAACTCAACAATCTTTGTCCTTGATATATTGAACTCCTGTAATGATGTCAAGTTGCCTATTGATTCTGGAAGCTCACTCAAACTTTCACAGTCATCGAATGAAAGGAACTTGAGTCGCATAAGCTCTCCAATGGAAATTGAAAATTGCACAATTGGCGTGCGTGACAGATCAAAGAATGACAGGTGTCTTGCATTGACAATAGAATCGGGAGAAGAATAGCAGAAGTGCCAAAACTTGTGTACGGCGCTCACTTTAGTGCCAAATATTTTGAAAAACGATCACTTAAGTGTCAACTCCGGTCAGTTTGGCCGGAAATCCGACGTGGCATTTTTTTATTAATTTTTGAAGCCGATGTGGCTCGCCGGAGGTTGAGTCAACATGCTCAGTCAGCATGTACACATCAAAACGACGTAGTTTAGCATGCACACTTGGATTTTTTAAATATTTTTTTTGAATTTTTTTTTCTTTCTTTTCTTTTTTCTTTTTTTTTCTTCTTCTTCTTCGGTCATCGCCGGTGATCGGAGGCCGGCCACCGGCCACGGCCGGCCGCTTGGCCTCAGCGACAGCGAGGCCGACCTCGCCGTCGCTGGGTTTGGCGATGGTGAGGTCAGCCTCGCCATGGTTGGGCGAGGTCGAGCCTCGCTCGGCCATGGCGAGGCCGGCCTCGCCGTCGCCAAACCTAGCAGCGACGGCGAGGCCGGCCTCCGGTCATCGGCGGTGACGCAAGGTAGAAGAAGAAGAAGAAAGAAAAAGAAAAAAGAAAAGAAGGAAAAAATTTCAGAAAAAATATTTTAAAAATCGAATTATACACGTGGAAATGCCATGTAGACCGACTTTTTAAAAAAAAAATTCCAACTCGGTTTAAAATTTTAATTATAAAAGCCACGTATTAATTTGGCTGGAATTTCTCGCCGTTGGCACTTAAGTGATTGTTTTTCCTCCGATTTGGCACTTAAGTGAGCCGGCGAAAACTTTTGGTACTAAAGTGAGCGCCGTACACAAGTTTTGGCATTTCTAGTGTTCTTCTCCCCAATAGAATCATATAAACTTGTAATTTTGGTGCCTGATATATCCAACACAGACAATGATGCTAATTTCCCGCAAGAGTATGGAAGTTTCTCCATTTTTTCGCACCTTTTTAAAGAGAAGTGCTTCAGCTCCACCAGTTCTCCAATCTCTTCGGGCAAGGTCCAAAGATTCCGACAGTCAATAATGTCCAAGTGAGTAAGACCTTTTAGCTTCCCAATAGAGGGGTCAACTTCTTGCAAGTTTGGACAGAAATACAAAGACAGTCTCTCCAAACTCAGGCATCCAGAAAAGTCCGGAGTCCGTTTCAATCCTCCACAAAATGAGAGACAAAGAACTTTCAATTTGTTTGCCATCCCCAAAAGTTGCTATAATTTTATCAGAGAGGATCTCAGAGAGAATACTATGTCTATGTCGAGAGAACAAAAGTACAAATTCACACCTTCAAAATGTTCAATCCACCCCATTTGACGGTGTTTGCATGGTCTGAAAGTTGAAGAACTACTAGATTTTTCAAGTGCAAATTGATCATTCTGCTATGTCCACAACTAGAATCCCAAGAGAGCCATCTTAGCTCCGGGAGATATTGTTGCCGTCTCCAACAAAAGTCCCTTCTTGAGGAATTTCAGATTTGGCAACTTTTCAAGGTCTTCATTCACAATCCTGATGAGATCCCAATAATTTCCAACTAGATTGAGTGCTCTAACTTTATCCTTTCTCAGACAATAGAAACCATCAATGAGTATGACCTTGTAAACAGTCGTTCAGAATGGCCAAAAGGAAACTTTTAAATGGGTTTTAGGAAAATAATTGTACAATTAATACCATAAGGATCATAACTTTACTTTACCTCTTTCGACTTTACTACCTCCGGAGCTTCTTTGCTATTCCACAACCTACTGAGGCCTGTCAAATTATGGGTACATTCTTGGCAAACAATATCTCTTCCAGGGTCTTTCAGCTGATCATGCATCCATATAGCATCGCCATCAACAATTTTAATTAGACACAAATCGGTAAGTTTTTCCAATGCGATACGTGGGGATAAATCGCAAGCATCCAGAAATAGGATGCCATTGATTTCTTTTCATTTATGAAAAAGCATGCGATGTCAAGAAAAATTTCTTTTTTCCTATATCCTAATGCATCGTAACTTATCTTCAACTTATCCTGGACATGATTATCGGGTGCTTTCTTCAACCTTTCTAGCATTTCTTCCCATTTCTTTCTCCTTTGTGACAAAGATAGGAACCTATGACCTCAAGAGCCAATGGGAGTCCCCTGGTCATAGATACAACTTCTTGAGAGAGACTTTGATGAGTATCAGGAGGAGAGACGCTATTAAAGGCATGCAAACTGAAAAGCTCTAGTGCTTTATCATCATTCATTTCCTTTACTTTATACGCTAAGATTCTCTCCTCTTCATCTGGAATCCATCTATCCCTTGTTGTAATGATTATAATACTCCTAGAACCAAAAGTTTTAGGCCACCCCCCCCCCCCCCCTCCCCCCCACGGGTAGTTTCTCCCGTTGTTCTTTCTTGTCTAGATTGTCTAGAACAATGAGAACTTTCTTAGCACCACCTCTACTTCTTATGCTATTTATCCATGCATCGGAGTTGGTAAATTCTTCTACAAATCTAGGACCGAAGATGTTGGATGCCAACTGTTTCTGCAGATCTACTAGGCCACATCTGTTTGATGATTCTCGGATGTTGTCAATGAAGCTGCATTGGCCATCAAAGCGAGGACATAATTCATTGAAAACAATCTTAGCGAGAGTAGTTTTACCGATCACGCCCATTCCATGGATTCCAACCAAAAGCACACCAGTGCCAAAGTCAACATCTAACAACTCCATTATGGTTTCTGCTTGTTTGTCTACCCCAACTAATTTGCTGTCCAAAGGTCTTTGTTTCACTTTCAGCTTACGCAGAGCTTCTGTCACAACGAGATCAATGACTTTTCCATGTCTGCCACAAACCAAACACTTTGAGTAAGAAATCAAATAACAATCTCACTACTACTTCCTAGCCGAATAGATTGTCCCTGTTCAGAAAAGACGTTTGTCCCTGTCAAGCTCGAAATATATTCCCAAATACAATTTTTTTTACGGGTAAGTTAAATTCATTTCTTCATCAACTAAGCTGGGAAGCCAAACCCATCAGCAAACCATTACTGGCAGCTAGGTACAACAGATATTACTAGCGAACTACTCAAGAAACATCATTAGCTCACATGAATAGTAACTGCCCAAATATCCAAGACAGTTACAGGACCAGTTGTAATATTTGGGCCCATAAAAACCCAGCCATGTCTCTTAAAAGCCCAAGCCCAGCCAATTTATTTCTGCTTCAACAAATGAAACGCAGAAGCCAGCAGAATAAACGAAGAAAGCTGGAGAAGACGCGCGACCGTGAAGAAGGAAAGAGGGAAAGAATAGAGGATAGAGAAATTGACACGCGTAGACAACCCGGACACTCCAACTAGCCGAATCAACTATGAATCGCAACGCCTAGTAAGTATTCGAGCCAATTGTTTGTCTAATCGAAGTAATTTTGGAAGTTAAGGGTCATATTTCGGAATTATGTGTTATTCGAGCAGTCAAATCCGATTTTTGAGTTATTGAGCAATGAATATATATATAGAATTGGTAGTTTAGAGTGTTGCGGGGCTGTGGGATTTTACGGAACCCGATTTGGGTTTACAGTTTGCCGGATACGAATTTTTGAAGTTGCGCGCGCGTGGAGAACAGTGCGCGACCAGCGGCTTTTAGGCTGATTTTCATCGGTTTTCGGCTCGATTTTGGGTCGGCCAAGTTGGAGTTCTTGTAGTTCTTTGAATGGGCTTTCTTTTGACTATAGGCTCGCTTGGAATGGGGTTTGGTGGAGGGAGTTATGGCGCGATCAAGTTTCGCATTCAAGCTCCACGTTGCGGATGGCTTTAGATAATCGCTTTTGACTAGCGTTTTGTGGGCGCCTTTGACTTGTTTCTTTAGCAATTAAGCGTCGTTTAGCCGTTTTGTAGTTATCGTAGTATTTTACTTAGTTTTGACGTCGATTCTCGTTTAATTGTTAGGATTACGAGATCGTCGGTTCGAGTGAGCGTTGTTGTTTGGTTTTGAAGCATTCCTAGGTGAGTGATACTATTTCCTCCATGAATTTACAAACTCATATTTTGAAAATGGTAGCATTTTAATATAGTATGAGTTATTAAGAGTATGTTTCTTGTATAAATTGGATCGAAATTTTACTACCGTTTTAGTTGATTGAAAAAGGATTGAGAATGTTTTATGCAGTGGTCTAAAATGACCAATTGTAAATGTTTTGGTTAAATGTTTAGGGAAAGGAATTTCCAAAAGTAGTTCGTATTGATGACGAAATATTTTATGAAATGTATTTTAATTGATAAATGGAATTGTGAAAAGTTATGTGATTCGGTTTGTAAAACCGGTTTATGAAATAACTTTCTAGTGTTGATTGTGCGTTGTTGGAGAAATGTTTTGGTTGATATGGCTCATATCGCTATGACGAGAACCCATTGAGGGGGGAGTATCCATAATGTTAGGACGTCCTTTTAGGCCGAACCGCCGGCTATATAGGTGGTAGACCTAGCTAAGGGAGGTAAACTTGGTCGCCTTTGTCATGGTATTAAACATGACCATAATTTGATGATAAGCATCAGATTAGTCGATGGAATGGACCATCGATGTGTGATTGATGAGATTAATCAATAGAATAGACCATTGATGATTATTTGTTATTGTTGAATAAGTTTTGATGATTGATCTTGGACGTATAGATTTTTATTGGAAAGTTATTATATATTTTCAATATTTTACTTATATCGTATATTGAATTTGAGATGAGGAGTTATGATATTGTTTTATAACGATTCATAGTGAATGTTCGATCTGTTTGGAAGAAATGTATTACTCAAAGAGTTGTGGTTGCTCACCCTATTCCTTTCAATCCTTTTCAGGTTCTTTAGCTAGTGATGAGTAGTACAAGAGCGATATCCAAGAGGACTTTTGAGAGTTGACTTTTGGTTGGCTTGAGACTGCATCCTTCGGGTAAAAGGACGGCCATGTCATCCCCTCTTTTGCTAGAAACCGTAATGATCTCCTAGTTTCGTGCAATTCTTTACTTCTAACTTGCATTCATTTGGTATCTATGAGATGGATACATCAATCAAACTTTCCAACGATTCACACCCGTCACAATGCAAACTTCTCAAAAGCTCCAATTCATTAAGGCCCTCAACAACCAGCAGCCCATCGCACATTTGGAAAAGTAAAGTCTTCAGCTTCTTCGCGTTTGATAAACCCCACAACCCTCTCACGGAACTGGACCATCCAACGCTAAGTCTCTCCATTGATTCCATCGTACTGAGAAATCGAATTTCAAGTAGCTTTGGGCAACCTTGAACGCTCATTTCATGAGCTTCCTCATGCTTGATGAAATAATTGACAATCCCTCGATAAACTAGCAATTGGTCACCAGCAAAACTCTCAATATTTCAAGCCCATCGAGTTGAATTTCCCTCAGTGGACTGCTATAAAGACACAATCTGGACAAATTTTTCAAGTTGGAAACTTGTGGCCCAACAACTATTGAGTCGAAACTGTTGGTGCAGGATAAAGTGAGTTCTCCAAGTCGAGGTAGGCAACTCAACTCCGCTAACGGCACAGGAACATCTGAAAGGCCCCAGCTCAACTTTTCTGGGTTAGATAACTTTCCAACCCATTGCAATTGAAGAGTTCGCATTGGGTTTGATGCCTGAGCAGGTGCTTGTCCAAAGCCGTTAGACAAAGTCAATTCCGCTAGATTCGTGAGGTTATTGAGATCCGGAACTAACCGCAATGATGTCGATTCAACATATAGATAATTCAAACTCGAGGGTAGCTTTGGGAATTGTTGAAGCTCATTACAATTGTTTAAATTCAGCTTTTGGAGTTGCGTGAGGGATTTGATTGACGTCGGAACTGCACAAACACAAGTATGTGATATGTCGAGAATAGTTAAACATGATAGTTTGCCAATTTCAGTGGGAAGTCCGCCTGCAAGTTGTCCACAACTAGAGGCATGGAGATTCTCCACCCTCTCTAGCATTCCAATACTGGTAGGTCACCTCCTTATTAGACTATGTTCCATCCTCATCACCTTCAATTGCTTGAGATTTTCTATCGAATCAGATAACTCAACAGTCTTTGTCCTTGAGATATTTAACTCCTGTAATGATGTCAAGTTGCCTATTGATTCTGGAAGCTCACTCAAACTTTCACAGTCATCGAATGAAAGGAACTTGAGTTGCGTAAGCTTGCCAATGGAAATTGAAAATTGCACAATTGGCATGCGTGACAGATCAAAGAATGACAGGTGTTTTGCATTGACAATAGAATCATATAAACTTGCAATTTTGGTGCCTAATATATCCAACACAGACAATGATGCTAATTTCCCGCAAGATTATGGAAGTTACTCCATTTTTTCGCACCTTTTTAAAGAGAAGTGCTTCAGCTCCACTAGTTCTCCATTCTCTTCGGGCAAAGTCCAAAGATTCCGACAGTCAATAATGTCCAAGTGAGTAAGACCTTTTAGCTTCCCAATAGAGGGGTCGACTTCTTGCAAGTTTGGACAGAAATAAAGAGTCTCTCCAAACTCAGGCATCCAAAAAAGTCTGGAGTCCGTTTCAATCCTCCACAAAATGAGAGACAAAGAACTTTCAATTTGTTTGCCATCCGCAAAAGTTGCTACAATTTTATCAGAGGATCTCAGGGAGAATACTATGTCTATGTCGAGAGAACAAAAGTGCAAATTTACACCTTCAAAATGTTCAATCCACCCCAGTTGACGGTGTTTGCATGGTCTGAAAGTTGAAGAACTACTAGATTTTTCAAGTGCAAATTGATCATTCTGCTATGTCCACAACTAGAATCCCAAGAGAGCCATCTTAGCTCCGGGAGATAATTGCTGCCGTCTCCAACAAAAGTCCCTTCTTGAGGAATTTCAGATTTGGCAACTTTTCAAGGTCTTCATCCACAATGCTGATGAGATCCCAACAATTTCCAACTAGATTGAGTGCTCTAACTTTATCCTTTCTCTGCCAATAGAAACCATCAATGAGTATGACCTTGTAAACATTCGTTCAGAATGGCCAAAAGGAAACTTTTAAATGGATTTTAGGAAAATAATTGTACAATTAATACTATATGGATCATAATTGTACTTTACCTGTAACAGCCCGAATTTCGACGTAATTCCGGGATCAATAAAATTAACATTATTTCGCATTTCATTTTAGTAAGTCTCGCCCAGAGCTGATCACTCTCGGGATACTAACCAATGGGGTATGACTAACTGGGGAAAAACGATACGTGGACCAGGGACCCGATCGTGAATCGGACACTGATCACGAGAAATGATGAGGGAATATTTTGGGCCGACGTGGACCGATCTTAGGAAAAGTGATGGATTTGGTTTGGCCAAGGCCAACGATGTACAATCGGATCGCAGGTGATTCTGCCCGACCGAAAGTGCACGTGGCCAACCAGTCCTGAACTTGAACCGAACGATCGCGACCTCTGGGACTAGTGATAATTTCTCATCCTCTCAATGATCGGGACCGTCATGACTCGGATAACCCTAGGTCGATACGCGTAACCCCTAAATAGCCGCCCGTTAGTGAGAGACCCTGAAATTGGAAATTTAGCGAGTTTTGGTCACGAAATTGGACCCGGACTTCGATGTCGATTTTCGAGGGCCTGTGCGACTATTTTCGCGATTCCAACACCATATTATGTTGGCCACACACATTTGGGGTTGGTATCGTCGAAAAATGGAATTTCGACCCGGGACCGGAAAATTACGATTTTGCCCCTAGGCCTATTTTTGGGTATTCCGAATTTTGGGGATTTTGGAAATTAAATTTGGGGATTAATTGTGGATAAATATCAACCCCAAAAGATTGGACCAAAGCTTCATTTGATATTTTGGCTTGGATTAATGAGGACCAAGTGTTTTAGGGGTAAAATTGGAATTTGGAAAGTTTGGTCAAAATTTGATTATTTAAGTCAAGACCACACTCTCTCTCCTCATTCTCTCCCTCACCTCACGGCAGCCCCCTCCCCACCGAGAGCTCTCCTCTCTCCCTCACCGAACCATTTCCCCCTTTTGCTCGGCCGTGAGGATCACCGCCGGAGCTGCTCGCAGGAGCAAGCTGCCACCGCCGTGAGCCGCCGGCCAACCGTTCCCCCTTCCCGCTCTAGCCGAGTTAGTCTAGAGTTCGGGTAAGTCACGCCCTAAACTCTATTTAGGATATCGGGTATTAACGGACTCGTTAGACGCGGTTTAGGGTAGTTTAGAGGTTGATGGAAGTGATTATAGATGGATTAGAGGAGAGCTTGATCCCTTGTTGTGTTCATGATGTTCATGTGGCTGTTGGATGTTAGTTTGGACATGGTGGAATGAGTTTTGGAGGTTGAAACTCGGTAGAAATCAATTAGGGATTGAATCCGTGAGGTTTGGTGTGATTCTCGGATTCGCGGTTACTGTACCCGTCCGGTTTGCTATTTTTTTGGAGAATTTTTTGGGCCGAATTTGAGGAAGTTTTCTTCATGAAAGTTGTTCCCAACATCTTGAAGTATAACATATTTTAAATTTGGAATTTTTGGAGGCCATTTGGGTCGCACGAAAATCCATTTTCGGACCGTATTAAAACTGCCCGGAACACTGTTCATCCCGACCTTCTTGTCTTGCCGAATTTTTATAAAATTTTTCAGATCTATTTTCAATAAACTTCCTTCACAAAAGTTGTTTATGACTTTCTTTTCTATGACATATAAAAATTTCAAAGCTTTTCAATGTGATTTGGGTGTTGAAAGAAATGTATTTTGAGGACAAAATAGTCTGTTAAAGCGAACTGATTCTGGTCTGATTTCGAAGGACAAAAAGACATGGTTACAGATTGAACCGGATTTCGTGTTCTTCATAAGAAATGTTTATCAAGATGTTTTTTATGATATATACAAAATTTAGAATTTTTGGTGTTCATTTACTATTTATTTTGATGGGATTTCGGTCACTGTGTAAACTGTCCAGATTTACACTGATTCTATGGATGTTCATTTTTATGAGCGAGAAATTGTGTGTGACCGCGTGCCAAGTATGTGTGGCCGTGTGGCGTGATTGTGTGATGGTAATGTGTGTTGGCGTAAGGCATGCGTGGCGTGGGATTGTGTGGCCGTGTGTGATGTGTGACCGTGTGGCACGTGTGGTACGATAGTATGAGATGATTGGAATGGTTGGAAAAGTGGTACCCTGAGGCGTGTTCGTTTACGCGGAGTGAGTCCGTCCTGAGGCGTGTTCGTTTACGCGGGACGATGCCATCCCTGACGAGGTGACGATGCCCGGCCCGACGGGGTGACGATGCCTGACGAGGTCAGAAGACCGTTGGCCTGATGCGTTTTACGTGGGCGTGGTAGTGAAGGCAAGTTGAGTGTAGGATTCCGTCCTGAGGCGTGTTCGTTTACGCGGGACGATGCCGTCCCTGACGAGGTGACGATGCCCGGCTCGACGGGGTGACGATGCCCGGCCCAACGGGGTGACGATGCTTGACTAGGTCAGAAGACCGTTGGCCTGATGCGTTTTACGCGGGCGCGGTAGTGGTGGAAAAGTTGGGAATGAGCTGGACTTGGTTTGATGTGTGAGGATTGCGAAAGTTGACGCATGGCGTGAGTTAGTGTGCGAGTGTGATTGTATCGTGTGATGTAGTGCTCGATTATGGGTGAAAACTGCTAGGCATGGTATGGGACGTGCCCAAGTGGGTTTTGCTTTATAATCGAGGCACGCGCGATTGTGGTGCATTGATGCATGTGAATTCATATTACATGCTTTGGTGTTGCGACATGAATGATGCATCATTGTGGCATGTTGGCTGTATTATTATCTGACGTGCAGGGAGGTGTATGAACAATCTCAGGTAGGTTCGCGTGTGATTGTTAGTATGATCGGTTGTTTGTGTCAGGTATGTGTTGTTTGGAGGTACGTGATAGCCTAGGTGGGGTTTAGGGGTGTACTTATTGAGATGTAATCTCATGGTTGTTTCAACCAAATATTTCAGAACCCCGGTTTGAACTTTGAACCTTCCGCCGCCGTCGCAGCGTTTTGAAATACCGTTGCACACCGACATTAACGTGGTAGAGTACCCGACAGACAAGCAGGAGACTCAGGAGGATTCAGATTCAGAGGACGAAGAATCAGACTCGAAGAGGACGCCAAGTAGAGGGCGTAGGAGCAAGTGTAGGGGTTGTGAAATAGGCTTTTGAAGCGTACTATTTTGGTGATAGGGTACCCAGGTTATCGATCCTTTTGATATCGGTGGTATGTTGTGTGGCGGTGCTGTGTGCTTGTATATATGTGGTTTTGTAATTGTGGATATTATATAAGTTTGAATGAGAAAGGAATATGTGCATTCTCCCTAATTACCCCAGTTATTATCGTCCGGGTATTGGTGGTTTCCGCTGTTGATATAAATCTCTAATAAGTTTAATTTGGGTCGGCGATACCCTGGGATGTCGCATCATTCAACCAGAGAAGCGTGTCGCGTGCTCGAAGGGGTTCGGGGCATGACATTACCTCTTTCGACTTTACTACTTCCGAAGCTTCTTTGCCATTCCACAACCTATTGAGCCTTGTCAAATTCTGGGTACATTCTTGGCAAACAATATCTCTTCCAAGGTCCCTCAGCTGATCATGCATCCATATAGCATCGCCATCAACAATTTTAATTAGACACAAATCGGTAAGTTCTTCCAATGCGATACGTGGGGATAAATCGCAAGCATCCAGAAATAGGTTGCCCTTGATTTCTTTTCATTTATGAAAAAGCATGCGATGTCGAGAAAAATTTCCTTTTTCCTATATCCTAATGCATCGTAACTTATCTTCAACTTATCCTGGACATGATTATCAGGTGCTTTCTTCAACCTCTCTAGCATTTCTTCCCATATTTTTTCTCCTTTGCGACGAAGATAGGAACCTATGACCTCAAGAGCCAATGGGAGTCCCCTGGTCATAGATACAGCTTCTTGAGAGAGACTTTGATGAGTATCAGGAGGAGAGACGCTATTAAAGGCATGCACACCGAAAAGCTCTAGCGCTTTATCATCATTCATTTCCTTTACTTCATACGCTAAGATTCCCTCCTCTTCATCTAGAATCCGTCTATCCCTTGTTGTAATGATTATAATACTCCTAGAACCAAAAGTTTTAGGGCCACCCCCCCGGGTAGTTTCTCACGCTGTTCTTTCTTGTCTAGATTGTCTAGAACAATGATAACTTTCTTAGCACCACCTCTACTTCTTATGCTATTTATCCATGCATCGGAGTCGGTAAATTCTTCTACAAATCTAGGACCGAAGATGTCGGATGCCAACTGTTTCTGCAGATCTACTAGGCCACATCTGTTTGATGATTCTCGGATGCTATCAATGAAGCTGCATTGGCCATCAAAGCGAGGACATAATTCATTGAAAACAATCTTAGCGAGAGTAGTTTTACTGATCACGCCCATTCCATGGATTCCAACCAAAAGCACACCAGTGCCGGAGTCAACATCTAACAACTCCATTATGGTTTCTGCTTGTTTGTCTACCCCAACCAATTTGCTGTCCAAAGGTCTTTGTTTCACTTTCAGCTTACGCAGAGCCTCTGTCACAACAAGATCAATGACTTTTCCATGTCTGCCACAAACCAAACACTTTGAGTAAGAAATCAAATAACAATCTCACTACTACTTCCTAGCCGAATAGCATGTGAGTTGGATCATTATTTTAAGTGTCAGGTAAATTCTATAAAGCCAAAAGAATTTTGGTCCAACAGACTCGAAAAATTATGACTGGTGTTATGCCAATAAACTTACAATTTACCCCTATTTCTGAGAAAGAAGATGTTTATTTGCGGTCCGAATTACATATGGCATTCTAGAATTAGATCAAATTCGTTCATATAACTATTACTAGCCAAAATGGCCCTGCTTAGGTATGAGAATTGGTGAATTGGCTCTGTTTTTTTTTTTCCTTTTGCTTTTCTGGTGAGCAATGAAATTTACCACTCATATACCAAAAACCAGTTTGTATACGACACACGGACCAATATATTTCATATCGAGTTTTGAGCCCCTCCAGCTTGTTTTCACTGCCATTTACAAGAATCCATAGAGAGGAGCATTTCAACTGAAGCTTGAAAAAGTTTCATTAACAAGCATTTACTTACGGATTCCCCTGGACTTCCCATCCCTTGATCTCAGCCACTCTTCTCAGAGCCACCTCCCACTGTTGCCTTATCTTGCCGCCGTGCCTCCGCTCGTGCTTCTCCGAGTGCTCCACGTACACTTGCGTCCTGAGCTTGACGTCGGAGGGTGAGACGTCAAAGAAGATCGGTAGGATTGCTGGCTTCCCAGTTGATTCGTGGAGCTTGGTCACACGAGCGAGCTCGCGGAGGCACCAAGCACTCGAAGCGTAACCTCTGGAGAGGACTGGTATGCAGATCTTGGAGTTGCCCACCGCTGTCAGGAGATCGTTGATCCGATCACCGGCATGAAGTTCTTCGCTGTCTCTGTAGGCTACGATCCCCTGCCTGTGCATGGTCTGGTAGAGGCAGTCAGTGAAGGTGTCGCGAGTGTCAGGCCCTCTGAAACTTAGGAACACGTCCTACTGGGTCGCCGACAAGCCGGAACCACTGGTTTCTGCCATGTTTATTTTGGGGGGGCTTCCCTCGCAAAAGGTCTCTCGTATCGCTCTGGTTTTTTGCTTGCTCGGACTTGGAACTTGCGTCTTCGGTGGTGTTTAAATGTAGAAGAAATCATGTGAATGCGCGAACCTATTTAAAGGAATCCGTCAAAAGCCCTCTTCCTTGAAATGGAACCCACACGAACGTGCGAGAATGGACGTTCGAGCTTTTGACCTGGATCGGCCTCCGATGCTTAAATTAAAAAAGAGACGACCCTTAGAACGTCCCCGTCAGCTCCAAAGATTATTCCCAAACACAATTCTTCTTGTGGGTAAGTTAAAATTCATTTCAGACTTTTTGAGATCGAGGATAGGCCGGAGAATAAAAACCGGTGACATTCGGCTTGCAGAACAAGTCTTGGACAACTCAGCCGATCACTAATGATAAGAATATTTTAGTTAAATTAAAAGTCAAAAGAAAATTCTCAAAAATGCTGGTGGTTCGCTTGACATAACATGAGAGGGATTGTTACTATTAGAGAAAATTTTAATTAAAGGCATGAAGTATCATCATTTTTTTCAAATAAGAGCCTAAAGTGATCAAATCGTCTTAAATAAGGGTCTAAAGTGGCCAAATTGACTCAAATAAGAACTTTTGGCCGACCGGTGACTATTCCGGTCATCGGAGAAAGGAGTATTTTAGTCCAAAAAATTGTAAGTATATTTTTTTTTTATTTTTTTGACTTTCTTTTTCTTTTCCTTTTTTCGTTTCTTTTCTTTTTTCTTTTTCCTCTCCAGGCCATCGCCGGCGACCTCAGCGGGCATCGGCGGAGGGTCGCCCTTGCCTGGGCGGGCGAGAGCCGCCCTCACCTAGCCTTGCTAGCCCAGGCATGGGCGAGGCTTGCCATCATCGGTGTCGGGCGAGGGTCGCCCTTGCCTTGGCTATGAGGGTGACCCACGGCCTCGCTTGGCCTCGCCTGGTCTCTTGACATTTACTTCCACTTCCCCTCTAAAATCCATCATGTCACATTATTGGAAGACCTATTTCTTCAGACGGATGCTTCTGAGTCAAACGCTCATATATTCATCATCTTTCTTCGCGAATTACATCATCTTCAACCTTTTGCTCGTGAACTCTTTTTTCCATGGCACTAATCACCAAGGCTTCGATTTTTACTATTAGCGTCCCTGAGTTATCTCCAAAAGAATAATAGCTTTTTGCCCATTTGTTAACATATAAGGACTTATGTGCTCAACCTCTAATGAGGCGAAGATGTGGTATCAAATGGGTGCCTCATTAGTAACATATACTGAGACTAGCACCGCCTCGTTGAGGTCTCTGTGAGGGCGGCCAAACTTTCCATGGCCACCGGTTCGGGCTCATGCCCCACAATGGGCAAGCGAGGGCCCATTTGCGCTCCCCATCAACCAGGATGGTGGTGCGAGGTGGCCGTGAGAGGGTTGGTCGTGTGCTAGGGTGCTTGCCCTCATGGCAATGCCTATGGTACTTGTGTGAGTGGCCGCGAGAGGGTTGGTCGCCCTCGCTGTCTATAGTGGTGCAGCGGCGCCACCCCATCTCCCACCCTTCTCTAATAATTTTTCGATTTTTTTGTCCATTTTGCTAATTGGTGCCTAGCATCGAGTATTCTCGAAAATATTACACAAAGTCGCATTGGAATTTCTTTTGTCGCTCCAAATGAAGGGTTCTAGTAGAAGTATCCGATAGCATTCTTTGACAAACTTTAGGATTTTATTACACCATTCAAAAGTTTTAAAATTTGATTGCGCTTTATTCCGCTATAAGTGTGAGAAAATTTAGTTTCCATCCCCTTACAAAAGTAAATCACGATCGAAGACCCTTGTTTCCACTAACATGACTAGACCGTTAGTGGTCACGAATCTCATTCCGCCATTGTGTCCTACTCTTATTAATTCTCTGAATTGATTCAGAAAATTATCCATAAATAATCTAAAATCACTATTACTGAGAAAAAAATTCTCACCATGCACCGGAGCAAAAAGTTTCGCCCCAAGAAAGAACAATTCTAGAAAGCACCCACGTTTCCCTCCATATGAACTCAATCTTTGCGAGAGAAGCGATTCCTTGGGATGTTTTGATGGAAAAAAAATTCTACTTTTCCCCTCTATATTTAACAATATTTATAATCAACTCTCTATACTTTGTAATTTTCTTAATCGAGTTATTTGACTTTCACAAATTGTCCTATCAAGTCCTTCCAACACCAAACCTGCCAACTCCAGCTGATATGACTATCGAGATGGCATCGCAGCGTAACATTGACAATATTTTACAGCATGGATAATGGATATCACCATGTGATGTGGACAACATTTTGCTAATGTTAACGTCCACATGGATGCTAACATGGAAAAAGAGAGAAATTACAAAGTAACTCATTTTTATTATCCATGGACAAAATGCTGACACGCACTGCGTAAACTCAAGTGGATTATCATCTAATTAGTCTCTTCTAACATCAGTTTTGCCCCCTTCACCGACATTGGCACAGGAAAGACTAATATTTTCTCCTGTTGGATCTTGTCATCCGAGACAGCGTAATGCTAGGGCCAAGGATTGCGCTTGTTAGTAATCTTGACAGATTTTGGAGGAGCTCGTGCAAGATTGATTTAATGATCACCGTTTGGGACATCCTTAATTGCCTACTTCCGCTTGTTCTTTCTTCATTTCTCCTCTTGGTTTTGTTGCACTCTTCAGTTATTTGAGAAATTTTGGTAGAATCATTCATTTTACCCGGATAAAACAAGTAGCTTGCTCTGCATGACTACACAATAGATAGCAGTGACAGAAACTGACTCTAAAGCACTGGACTAACAAATTTAGTTGGAGAAATCTGAAATGTGAGGGGAGGAGCGGGACGGGGCCGGATTTGTGAATTTCGAAAGGCGCTCTCTAGGCTCGGGCTCGGGGGTTTCCATCCAACGGCCTGTACGAATCGATCGGACGGTGCGCGTCCCCGTTTGATGATCATGTGCATTCGTGCATATGTGCCTTCGTTGTTTTCAAGTGCGGCTACCTAATTTTTTTTGCATTTTTTTTAAGGTTGTTTTTTTGTTTTTCTTTTTTTCGCAGGTTTGCAATTCTTTGAGGTTAGAATGGACTTTATGTTTGGTACCACAGAGTAAAATGAAGAAAGGATAGAACGGCACGAAATGGAGAATTTTACATGCTTTTATTAGGTGAATCGAAAGAATGGAATGAACGGATTTTCTTTTTGTTCGCGGGTAAAGAAAAAATGATCTGGGAATGAACGAGGAATAATAATTCCGATGAATTTGACATAATTATTATAAGTATTCTTCTTTTATTTTTGGAGTTAGGCCTTCTTTTCTTTGTTTTCCAAGTGAGGCATGATGATCTTGTATTTGGCATTTTAATCATTTGTGGTTGCGAAAACTCCGTATGATAATGTTTGGTTTGTGGCATCTGATTGCACTGCTGACATCTATATCTGCACATCTTCGCAATCAAGAAGACAAAATTAAAATTGAAACGGAGGGAGATGACCTCTATCCATTTTTACTGGAGTCGCTATATTTTGAATACTAACCACGTTGATCGCTTGAAATTTACGGGCTGCCTTACCGCTGCTAACCGAGAGAATCGCTCTCATAAACTGACTGACGTCCATAAGACTCTCTTCTTCCAGACCTCTCTCTCTCTCTCTCTTCATATCTTCCGTTCGAAGCCAAGCGGATCGGCATGCGTACAGGTAGGTGGTGACCGAGAGAAGCGCTCTCATCTCATCTAACTGATAGCCGTTCTCTTATGAAGGAGATTTTTGGGCATTCGTGAGGGGATACGATTCACACCCGAGAACACCAGAGCAAATAAAAAATCTATCAGAAACCGTTTCTGTCTCGGTCGCTGGCACCAATTCACACCAACACCTGCCGTTTACCACCTCCGATCGACATCCCAATCGATAGTAAGAGAAAACAGAGCATCAGTTTTGGAGTTGCAGAGAGTTCCTTGAAAGCTCTTACTGGTTTATTTGATTTTGCAGACCTCCATCATCATCGACTTCAGGCGACTTACAGCCCTTGCATCCATCACCGTTCGCTTCATTCAACTCCATGCTGCGACCTCTCTGTTCGCCCCTGTTCCATGGCGGGGAAGTCGGCAAAACTCAGATCTCACCCGAGATTTCTTCCCCAGCGCTGGCCATCAGCGAAGACGCTACCAGGACTTCAGTTCTTGATTTGATCATTGTTCGTGACCACCTACTGCATCTCCAAGGTAATTGCATCTCTGCTCTGTTCTGCTAGGTTGAGTCCGAGTAATTTGATCGAAGTCTGAGAGGAAAACGATACCGATTGAGAGGATCTAACGGCAGTCTAAGGTAATCACCTTTTGCTATTCTTTTTCTTAAAGCCGATCGGCCATCGCTGCTTGTATTAACCTTTTGCTAGATCGAAATGAGTGTCTTCTGTTTTGGATGTACGAGAATAAAAACAGAGGCTGAGAATCTAATTCTTGCTAGCTTGAAAATCGTACATGTCAGAGCTTACAGCCGTGATTGCGATTCGTCCGTGATAGTTTCATGTTGAACCGGTTTTGATTTCCACTAATTCGTCATCGTTCGTTAATCACTTTAGAGCTGATTTCCGAGAATCTCAATTTTAATATGCCTCACATGTTTGCGTATGCGTTTGTCTTAACATATTAGATCGCGGATTGTGTTTTGCCGAATGCGTCTTCTCTGTGTAAGTGTCATTTGAGTGAATGCATTTTCGGTATATGCAAATACATCCGTTCTCTTCCTACATGTGTTCTGGGTGTACACGTCTTTTCTTTGTATGTAAATGACACTTGCTTCCAAATGCATGGGTTCTATGATGTGAATAAATGAGTTCCGGCAGTGCAGACGCGAGTGAGTGGATGAAGCATGACGAGCGAATTGACCAAGAATGAAAGACAGTTGTAATGAAGGTTTAAGATATAAAAGATCGTTAGCGTTTCTCTTAGATCTACTTTGAGGGAATAGTTCATCTTTAGCATTTAATAGCATCAGTGAAGACCTTTAGTAGGAAATTTCTATTAGTCAAAATTAAACTTCGGTTTCAATTTTAGGGACTTCGAAGTCTTGGGCTTTCAACTTTGCTAACGATGGTAATTTCCCAAAATGGTCCAATTTTTTTTTATTAAACACTCAGCTTTTTCATAAGGGCTGTTAAAAGTCTAAAGTTTTTCGGGAAAGCTGAACCAAATGCACTTTAAAACACATATATCTTTGCGAACAATTTTCCATACTATGAATCAATCTTTTGCAATTTAATTTTGTCGCAAAAAAACAATTAGGTTATGTCTTAGTCATTTCACTTTTTTCGTCTAGCTTTACTATTGATAAAAATGATAGACTACCGCAAATGGTCAGCTTTTTAATGTATAGGAAATGAAAAAAAGCAAAGAAAAAAATAATTATTTTTGGATAACATCACAACCTTTTTTCTTCTTTTTTTAGCCAAGCAAATTAATTTTGGATATAGTCCATCGCACGTATTATTTCTCATTATTCTTATCTTATAATCACATAAATTAGGAAAATAAATTCAAAGAAAAAGGGAGGAAAATAGGGCACAAAATATTTTTATTTTTCAAAGTCTTGTATATATAGTTAAGATTTACGTGGGAACATTGTGATAATAAATAAGATTTTCCTTTTTATTTTTTGAATTTGGGAAAACATAGGAGTAATGAGTGAGGTGTTGGTACACATAAAGAAGGACTTGAAAATAATTAACATGTAGGTTAAGTCTTCAGAGAATGCTTAACGTGTTGCCATCGCTCCTCAGATCAGCGATGGCAAGGTGAACCTACAATTGGATTGGCCGCCGCTACATGATTGAGTTGGCGGGGGCCATTTTCTTCACCTTACCCCTCCTTTTGGGCTTCGATCCCAACTATGACTCCTTCATATTGGGCCACTTCACTAGTGATGGCATTGGCTATACCCTTACGATTGCTGACTACATGGCCGAGGTCTTCCTTGCCTTTCCCCGCGACTTCCTCACCTTAAACTCGCTGGAAAAGGTAGGGAAGACCTCAGCGATGTAGATGGCAATCATAAGGGCGTAGCCAACGCCAAGACTGGTTAAGCAGCCCAACAGGAAGGAAGCATAGTTGGGGCGAAGCCCATGAGGAGGAGCTCAGTGAAGAAGATTGCCCTCGCCAACATGATCCTGTAGTGACAATCGATCCAGTTGGAGGTCCGCCTCGCCATCGCTGACCTGGGGAGTGAGAACATGTTGAGCATCCCCGTCATGGCTTCATATGCATGTGGGTTATCTTCAAGTCCTCCTTTATGTGTACCATTGCCTCACTCATCACTTCTATGTCTGCCCAAATTCAATAAAAAGAAAGGAAAGAAAATCTTATTTATCATCTCAATGTTCTCACGTAAATCTTAACCATATACAAGTTAAAAAAATAAAAAATAAAAAAAATTTGTCTCCTATTTTTCTCCATTTTCTTTGAAATTATTTTCCTTACTTATATGGTTGTAAGATAAGAATGATGAGAAATGATAAGTGTGATGGACTTTATCCAAAATTATCTTGCTTGGCTAAAAAAGAAAGAACAAACTTGATGATATTATTCGAAAATAAGTATTCTTTTTTTATTTTTATTTTTTTTTGTTTTTTTCATTTCTTGTACATTAAAAGGATCACCTTTGGCGATAGATCTGTCATTTTCATCGATAATAAAGCTAGACAAAAAAGTGCAATGACTAAAATATAGTCTAATTATTTTTCTTTGCAATAGAATTAAGTTGCAAAAGATTGATTTATTGTATCAGGAATTGATTCGCAGAGATATACGTGCTTTAGGTTGCGTTTGGTTTAGCTTACTCGAGGGACTTTAGCCTTATATAGTTCATTGTGAAAGAGTTAAGAGTATTTGATAAAAAAAAATTTGGATCACTTTGGGAAAATGCCATCAATGGCAAAGCCAAAAGCCCAGGGTGCCTTGGGCTTCAAGTATTTTCGAAAGACAACAATGATAATAATAGCATGTCCAAGCACTACGATACGTGAAGCGGTAAGCAGATAATAGCGTATCATTTTGTTGGTGACAGTAGAACATTGGGTTGGATTTGACATGGCTCTTTTGTTAGGGTGGCATGGCTCACAGTTGGACGCCATGTTCGCCCCACATGTTTGTCATGTTAACATGTAACCAAAACCATAGGGCAAGTATACGTTCTCTATACTTGCCCTTCTGTAGGGCAAGTATAGAGAACACGACTCACCTTTTCTTCCAATGCGAATGGACAGGTAGCATCTGGCACAATATTCTTGCGTAACATGGGATCAGGCGTAATGCATGGGGATGGAATGAGTAGCTTCAATGGATGGTTAGAGCAACAAGAGGCAAAGATTTGGCAGCGAAACTCCTCAAAGTATCTTTCCTAGCGACTGTATATTGCACTTGGATGGAGCGCAACCATAGGCGGTTTCAAAACAATCCAACTAACATTCAGATTATTTTGGCGAAGGTGCAGAAAAATGTAAGAGGTAGAGCTTCGCTATACCAAAAAATCAAACCTTCGCAAGCTAACTTTGTTTTAGCTACTTTATGGAGACTTCCTACCTCCATATTCTCGAATTATTAGTGCTAGTTATAATGCCGGGGTATGCCCCTAAGCTGCTGTACATCATCTGTTATATACTACTAACATTTTACACCAAAAAAAAAAACATGTAACCAAAATCTGACCGAGGTGTATGAATTGCCAAAAAAAAAAAATGAAAGTTCAGTGCATTAGGTGATTGAAATCAACATTTAGTGGCCCAACTGCAAATACCACCCAAGTTAAGTGACCATTGATGAAATTTATCCCAATGCGAACACTCAAAAACATTGAATTAGACCAAGCTGATTATCTTTAGATGCATATACGTTGTTCACTCCTATTTTCCCTATAATCTATGGAAATAGTGTCGTTTTAAAGTACTAATGATGGAACATTCTTATTTTCTAATTCTTGTAAAGAAAATGTGATAAAGTCTTAAAATTTTCAAAAAAGTACAATCAAGTATTTTCTTTTAAAACGCAATCAAGTATTTTTGTTTGCTTCGTTTATTTTGAGTGAAGGGAAAATTTGATTTGGCCTTTTTCTAAGGACTCTTAGATCTGATAAGGCGCTAATGCGGCTTCAAATGAGTGGCCCCTTAGCAAGTCTCCGCGAGGGCGGCCAAACTTTTCATGGCGACCAATTTGAGCTCATGCCCCACCCCTGGGCAAGCGAGGGACTGTTTGCACTCCCATCACCAAGCAAGGGTTGGTTGATAAGGATTGATTGATCCTCACCTGGTAGTCATGAAGGCCAACTCGGATGGTGGTGCGCGGTGGCCCCCCACGGGCAAAGGCGCTTGCCCTCATGGCAGGGCCTGAGGTTTTCGTGTAAATGGCCGCGAGAGGGCCCTTGCTGTCCACAAAGGTCCGGTGTCGTCACCCCCCACCCCGCTCTCTATTTGTTCTAGTTTGTAGTCCATTTTTCTGATCGGTGCCTAGCATTGAGTATCCTAGAAAGTATAATACAAAGTCACGTTGGAATTTTTTTGTCGCACCAAATGAAGGAAGCTAGTTGAACTATCCGAGTGCACTTTTTTTGGACAAATTTTAGGGCTTTATTACACAATTTAAAGGTTTAAAATTTAATTGTACTTCATTCCACTATGTGTTACAAAAAATGCTCACCATCCACCACCAATACAAAGCCAAAAGGGAGAAGGCAGAGCAAGAAGATTCACCCCAACAACAAACAACAATTCTAGAAAGCACCGACGTTTCGTGCGGCATTATTGCTTTTAATTGAGCACCGCATTCTTCTGTCGAACAGGACATTTCGGCAGCATTAATTGGATTTTGTCACATCCCTTTGTGCGTGTAGTAAAAAGTTGATGAAGGCTTGGATTTTCACTGGTCATCCAATTGGGCTCTGATCTCCTCCAGAGAATGAATGGCTCCCAATGGAGCTTTGTCTTTCGCAACGACGTGTGGGGGTTTGAGATGAGGTGGTCGTGCTTCCTTCTCACAAAATTTACTTTCAGACAAAGTACAAAACAACCACGTGGTTTCTCAATTTGTATTGGTATTCATCCTTTCTTTTTCATTGATCGGAGAATCTGTAGCACAATGGAGGGAAGGAGCAATGCCCCTAATGGGACGTGGATGGCACGTGGTCTTGGTCGTGTTGGGATTGTATTCTTGGGGCTAGGAATGTTCTTTTCTTTTGCGTTTTCAGAAGAACTCCCTGTGAGGATATGTGATTGGAAGCGTATTCTGGTGATGTTCGAATCAAGGGAAATTTTACTTTGTGATTGCATGCTTTCATGATTTTTTTAATCAAACTCTAGGTTTTAATTTTTCTAATCAAGTCTTACTACTTGTGTAAATTGTCTAATCAGGTCCCTTTGACACTAACTCTGACCAAATTGTTGACATGTCTGTCGGACAAAGTTAGAGTGCAATGTGGGTAACATTTTGCCAATGTTGACGGACACATGGAATCTACCATGGGAAAAAAAAGAAGAAAATAAATATAAACAAAAGAAGTTTTGTTTCATGGTGGTGTCTATGTTTGCAAAATGTTGTCCATGTCATGTCGTCGAACAACAGCTTAGGCTGGATTTGGCCAAATTAGCGTTGGAGTGTCTTAATTAGACTATTTGATGAGTAGAAGGATTTGATTAGAACAATTAAAAGTAACGGGACTTGATTAGAAAAAGTGAAAAAAGAATAAAAAATTCCTATTTCATTGAGTTGCTCCGTTGTTCTCTTAAGATGGAGTGAACTTTGTCTCTTCGGTATAATTGCATATAACTCTACAGGATCAGGTATAAAGAATGTCAAGATTTAGATTGCTTGTCTTGAATGTGGACCTACAACTCATAAACTGTCACTTTCTTGGTTAAATAAGCAACCTAGAGAGGGTGAATAGGTTGATTATCAAAACTTGAGGTAAAATTGCCGCGAAAATAAGTTTGAAGGTGCAGGAATAGTTTGATATATGCAAGAGTAAGCTGATGATATCAAGTGCAGTATACTTTTATCAATTACATACGGAAATAAGTAGGGAGGGATAGAAGATGTTGTCGCAACTTTTATAGTGGTTCAATTTAGATCAAGTCTACATCTACTCTCCTAAACTAATAGCCACCAATAGGCTAGTATCCACCAGTAGTCCTCTGAGAGGTTAAAACGTAGTCTGTGTTGCTTTTACCTAAAATTGGTATATCACACTACTTAAACTAGGGGTGAGTGGTTCCCGATCTAGTCCGGTCCAACCCAAGAATCAGGAACCGGACTGGTTCTCAATTTCTAGGACTGGGGACTGGATCGGCTAGTCATGGGAGTGGTCCGGTCCGGTTCCAATGGGATCAATATTAAATATTATTTGTGAACTAGGAATCGATTACTCCGTTCTTTCCTTTGTAGTTCTGATTTGATTCCATAAGGCCATGGAAAAAATTAGAAAAATATATAATATATGAAAAAATTGAACAATTGGTTCCAATAGGACCAATATCAAATATTTTTCATATATATATGAAAAAATTAGAAAAATATATATTTATCAGTCCGGTTCAATCCGGTTCCCACCCTAGAATCGAAAACCGAACCGCCCGAAAACCGGTTCCACTCTTAGGAACCGGGAATCGGACCGATATTCCTGAGAACCGGACCAAACCGGTCGGTCCGGTCCGGTCTCGGTTTGGGCGGTCCAACTTGCTCACCCCTAATTTAAACCCAAGCACTACTGCAACACTTGTATATTTCTCAGGAGAGATCACAAATAATGACAAGTACTCTTGGTAAATGAAGTTGTCGCTCAATAACTCAACAAAGTATAAGTGTATCAAAGAATAAAGCTTTCTTAGTTCATAGTTGTTCTCGTCATTCATATTTTCTCGGGCATTTGTTGATCTTCTTATATAGTTTTTAGTATATAAGCTAGCTATTGGACATCTTCAAGATGATCAATTTAGTTGTTGAAAATATATAACACAATCACCAAGAGAATTGGTCGTCCATACAATCATCTTCCCAGCAATTGTGTAGTTTCCACAAATAGAGTTGCCTATATTAAAAAAAAATACTTTTCACCAAAGTGATTGGTGACTGATTGGATTCTCCTTTGTGTATCTCTTCGGGAGTTCCAGGCATGTGGCTTGTTGTCAATATTCCTTGGCACTAAATTTTGGAAGTCAAAGGAAAATGTGGGTCTTCAAATCAGAAGGTGTGATCACATGACATGCACGTCATCTCAAGTTATATAAAGAGTTGCTCATATCAAAGATCCATGAGTCTATATAAGCATTCCGCTGGTAGTTGGCTTACATAGGGCCCGTTTGGTTCGGCTTTGGGGAAATGCATTTGGGGGAATGCAAATACCTTTGGGCTAAAGGGGTTTTCCGAAATGCAAGTAGCGTTTGGTAAGTGTTTTATAAAATCAACTTGGGCTAAAGGACTTTTGCTAATTTTTTTTTTTTTTTAAAAACTCCGGTGGAGCTACATCGCCGGCCACCGCCTCCGGCCAGATCTGGTCACCGGCGACCACCGCCTGGGGTCGCGCGACCCCCGGGCGGTGGTCGCCGGAGTCGGGCTAGCCCTCAGGCAGCGGCCACCGGCCGCCGGACGTCGGTTTGGGGAAGATGAACAGTGTCGATGAATAGCGCAAGTTGCATTCCGCAAATGCAACTTCCCAAAGCACCTTCAGAGGTGCATTGGCCAAAGGTCCCTTGGCCAGCATTCCAAATGCAATTGCATTTCCCCAAAGTGAGTAAAAAAAATTGCCAAACGCCATTTGCATTTGGCCAAGGAACTTTAGAGGCCAAATGAGCATTGAGAATGCTGAACCAAACGGGGCCATACACCTTTCCATTTGATTTTCCTCAGTACATTGGTGATTAAGGCTCCATAGAACTGTTCACCTTATGGTACCTCCAAGTTTCCATGAACTTCCCGTTCCTCTGACTTGTTCACACTCTATTAAGGTTTTTTCAATCTTTACGAGTCTTTGCAGCTGGTATTTCAGAACTCAATAATGGTGATATAACTTCCTTGTATCCTGAAACAAAAACAACATTGACATTTATCAAGTAATAACAAGAATTAGATGGTTATGTCAACTACAAAACATCATAGAAGATTTTCTCAACATTCTCGAATAATGTCATATTGCTTCGCTATGAACTGCATAACATATTAAATGTGTATATGTTAGGATGCACGTGTGAATTGTGTTAGAAAAATCCCATATCAAAAAATTGATGTGGTGTAGAGCGGTTAATATATCCTAGTTGGTCCATAATTTATTGGCTTAAGCGAACGACTAAAGGTGGGTCCAACTGGATATGTTAACAAGTTTGGACTTAGGCTCCCTTTTGGTGATCTCTCTGGAAAAAATGAATTGGGTTTCTATTGTGTGCTCCTAACAATATCTTCCACTCATAAGTTGGACTAGAAGAACAAGAGCATAAATGAAAGATCGCGCCACTTCTTATCTGACGTTTTTTTTCACCATGATCTGCATGCATCTTGAGAAGAGAAATGCTATATGCACTAAGAAATCCCACTAGAATAGTTCTTTTATTAAGTGATAACGCAGGATTTAATTGGGTGTTGAAACAAGTGGGATCCGTGCTATGAATGATTAGGTTATTTAAACATCCAAATGAAGTTATCACTCATTTAGTAAAAGAATTTCAGTAAGTTGTCTTAGTACATGAAGCATTACTCTTTATGAGGACATTCCAATTTAGGGAGGCCGTTTCTCTTCTGATCTTTCCCTTCATCCACTAGATAATTGCATCTCTGCTCTGTTCTGGTAGGTTGAGTCCGAGTAATTTGATCGAAGTCTGAGAGGAAAACGATACTGATTGAGGATCTAACGGTCGTATAAACATACTTTGATGCCAGTCGTTGCAGATAATCACCTTTTGCTATTCTTTGGTTTAAAGCCATCGGCCATCACTGCTGGTATTCACCCTTTGCCAGATCGAAATGAGTGTCTTCGGTTTTGGGTGTTGGAGAATGAAAACAGAGGCTGAGAATCTAGTTCTTGCTAGCTTGAAAATCGTACATCTCAGAGCTTACATCCGTGATTGCGACTCATCAGTGATAGTTTCATGTTGAACCAGTTTTGATTTCCACTAATTCGTCATCGTTTGTTAATCACTTTAGAGCTGATTTCCGAGAATCTCGTTGTTAATATGCCTCACATGTTTGCGTATGCGTTTGTCTTAACATATTAGATCACGGATTGTGTTTTGACGAATGCGTCTTCTCTGTGTAAGTGTCATTTGAGTGAATGCATTTTCGGTATATGCAAACACATGCGTTCTCTGTCTACATGTGTATGCTTGTGGCCTTGACAATGGGTGGCCGTGGCAGCTTTATTCAAGTTGATCACGAGAGAACGGAAAAGAAAAGAACATATATTCAGGCAAACCACTCAATTTGTTAATTTTTTTATTAAAGTTTTCTATAGGCTGATTTTGCGCCTACATAGCCCCACATCAGTGCTAAATGTCCTTAAATTGCACAATAAATAATTCGAAACAATAAACAAGGTCACACCATATATTTTCATTACCTAAAATCGACACACTTATCAAATATACTTGATTGCACATTATGACGAGTTCTGGAACTCAATGGCATGACATAACAATTTTGGCGAACCTCATTTGTGGAGATTGTCACCTCAACTGTTTGCTGAGGCTGCCCTGCTTCTGAGCTACTGAAGTCTACAGTTATTTGCGCTTTTTTCTTCAGAAAACTGTGAGAAAACCTTTGTGAAGACAAGTGCTATGGGTTGGAGTTGGAAAGCAGGAGTAGGGAAACAAAATTACTTTGGAAAAGGAAAACAATTTTCAAATCACAATCTGCGGCTTGTAATTCTTAACTTAAAAGCTATTGCCATTAGCTGGAAGTATTGAGAGCAAGCTGCTGAGGATATTTTTAAGTAACTTCTGAGGTCTCTTGTTTCTCTTAAAATGGGCAGATTTATCTTGGCTGAACTGCAGACCATAACTCGAACCGCGCCCATCACGAGGGATTTGCATTTGGTATGGTGAACTTCATACTAGCTATTTTCTGTGTGATTAACTGCTGCTATTGTGCAGAAACTAGTGGAGGGATACCTACTAAGAACTGCTCAGAGAAGAGATGTATTAGCCCATATATTAATATGGCGTCTGCAGGTTTGCGAATATTAATGTTTTATTTTTCAAAATTGTCAAATGGAATCGACGAAATATGTTCTTGCTGTGCTTAATTTTTGGTTGTTTTTTAAATGAGAGCTGTGATTGTCTAACTGGCAGGGCGAGACTTGTGCATCAGAACCAGGGAAAGAAACTGCTGTTTCTGTGCAGGTGAAGCCATGCCTCTTGCCTTTTGTGAAATGTTTTCCATGAAACTCTGACTTATGAAATTGTCGAGGAGGATTCTCGTATGTCTTTGCTCCCACAGCTTGTATCGAAGAATTTCTAAAAGAAAGAGGGTTCGGCTGCTAATAACTAATTTAAACGTTCGAGGGTCCATTCTTTATATCAAACTTTCTGCAATAATTTAGAATCGTGAGAATTGATGACAAGCGTCGTGAAATTATCATAAGAAAAAACTCTATTCCTTTTATTTCTGGAAAATTAGGAATTTCTCGGCATTTCCATAACATTAGACACGCTGGAATTGCGTGCATGACCAACTTTCAGGCGGTTCATTCTTTTCTTTGTTTTCCAAGTGAGGCATGATGATCTTGTATTTTATCATTTTAATCATTTGTGGTTGCGAAAACCCCGTATGATATTGTTTGTTTTGTAGCATCTGATTGCACTGCTGACATCGATATCTGCATATCTTCGCAATCAAGAAGACAAAATTAAAATTGAAATGGAGGGAGATGACCTCTATCCATTTTTACTGGAGTTACTATATTTTGAATTCTAACCACGTTGATCACTTGAAATTTACGGGCTGCCTTACACTTCGTTCCAAGAAGCCCCACTCACCAACTTCGTTACACTTCGGAACCGAGAGAATCGCTCTCATAAACTGACTGACGTCGATAAGACTCTCTTCTTCCAGAACTCTCTCTCTCTCTTCATATCTTCCGTTCGAAGCCAAGCGGATCGGCATGCGTACAGGTAGGTGGTGACCGAGAGAAGCGCTCTCATCTCATCTAACTGACAGCCGTTCTCTTATGAAGGAGATTTTTGGGCATTCGTGAGGGGATACGATTCACACCCGAGAACACCTGAGCAAGCAAAAAATCTATCAGAAACCGTTTCTGTCTCCATCGCCGGCACCAATTCACACCAACACCTGCCGTTTGCCACCTTCGATCGCCATCCCAATCGATAGTAAGAGAAAACAGAGCATCAGTTTTGGAGTTGCAGAGGGCTCCTAGAAAGCTCTTGCTGGTTTATTTGATTTTGCAGACTTCCATCATCGTTGACTTCAGGCGACTTATAGCCCTTGCCTCCGTCACCGTTCGCTTCCTTCAACTCCATGCTGCAACCTCTCTGTTCGCCCCTGTTCCATGGCGGGGAAATCCGAAAAACTCAGATCTCACTCGAGATTTCTTCCCCGGTGCCGACCATCAGCGAAGATGCTTGCAGGACTTCAGTCCTCCGTTGGATCATTGTTCGTGACCACCTACTGCATCTCCAAGGTAATTGCATCTCTGCTCTGTTCTGGTAGGTTGAGTCCAAGTAATTTGATCAAAGTCTGAGAGGAAAACGATACTGATTGAGAGGATCTAACGGCAGTCTAAGGTAATCACCTTTTGCCATTCTTTTGCTTAAAGCCGTTCGGCCATGGCTGCTGGTATTCGCTGTTTGCTAGATTGAAATGAGTGTCTTCTGTTTTGGATGTACGAGAATAAAAACAGAGGCTGAGAATCTAATTCTTGCTAGCTTGAAAATCGTACATGTCAGAGCTTACAGCCGTGATTGCGATTCGTCCGTGATAGTTTCATGTTGAACCGGTTTTGATTTCCACTAATTCGTCATCGTTCGTTAATCACTTTAGAGCTGATTTCCGAGAATCTCAATTTTAATATGCCTCACATGTTTGCGTATGCGTTTGTCTTAACATATTAGATCGCGGATTGTGTTTTGCCGAATGCGTCTTCTCTGTGTAAGTGTCATTTGAGTGAATGCATTTTCGGTATATGCAAATACATCCGTTCTCTTCCTACATGTGTTCTGGGTGTACACGTCTTTTCTTTGTATGTAAATGACACTTGCTTCCAAATGCATGGGTTCTATGATGTGAATAAATGAGTTCCGGCAGTGCAGACGCGAGTGAGTGGATGAAGAATGACGAGCGAGTTGACCAAGAATGAAAGACAGTTGTAATGAAGGTTTAAGATATAAAAGATCGTTAGCGTTTCTCTTAGATCTACTTTGAGGGAATAGTTCATCCTTAGCATTTAATACCATCAGTGAAGACCTTTAGTAGGAAATTTCTATTAGTCAAAATTAAACTTCGGTTTCAATTTTAGGGACTTCGAAGTCTTGGGCTTTGAACTTTGCTAACGATGGCAATTTCCCAAAATGGTCCAATTTTTTTTTTATTAAACACTCAGCTTTTTCATAAGGGGTGTTAAAAGTCTAAAGTTTTTCGGGAAAGCTGAACCAAACACACTTTAAAACACATATATCTTTGAGAACAATTTTCCATGCTATGAATCAATCTTTTGCAATTTAATTTTGTCGCAAAAAAACAATTAGGTTATGTCTTAGTCATTTCACTTTTTTTCTCTAGCTTTACTACTGATAAAAATGATAGACTACCGCAAATGGTCAGCTTTTTAATGTATAGGAAATGAAAAAAAGCAAAGAAAAAAATAATTATTTTTGGATAACATCACAACCTTTTTTCTTCTTTTTTTAGCCAAGCAAATTAATTATGGACATAATCCATCGCATGTATTATTTCTCATGATTCTTATCTTATGATAATATAAATTAGGAAAATAAATTCAAAGAAAAAGGGAGGAAAATAGGGCACAAATATTTTTATTTTTCAAAGTCTTGTATATATAGTTAAGATTTTCGTGGAAACATTGTGACAATAAATAAGATTTTCCTTTTAATTTTTTGAATTTGGGAAAACATAGGAGTAATGAGCGAGGTGTTGATATACATAAAGAAGGACTTGAAAATAATCGACATGTAGGTTAGGTCTTCAGAGAGTGCTTAACGTGTTGCCATCGCTCTTCAAGTCACCGATGGCAAGGTGAACCTACAATTGGATCGGCCGCCGCTACATGATTGAGTTGGCGGGGGCCATTTTCTTCACCTGACCCCTCCTTTTGGGCTTCGATCCCAATTATGACTCCTTCATATTGGGCCACTTCACTAGTGATGGTGTTGGCTATACCCTTCTGATTGCCGACTACATGGCCGAGGTCTTCCTTGCCTTTCCCCGCGACTTCCTCGCCTTGAACCCGCTGGAAAAGGTAGGGAAGACCTCAGCGATGTAGATGGCGATCATAAGGGCATAGCCAACACCAAGACTGGTTAAGCGGTCCAACAGGAAGGAGGCATAGTTGGGGCGAAGCCATGAGGAGGGGCCCAATGAAGAAATTGCCCTTGCCAACATGATCCTGTAGTGACGATCGATCCAGTTGGAGGTCCGCCTCGCCATCGCTGACCTGGGGAGCGAGAACACGTTGAGCATCCCCATCATGACTTCATCTGCATGCGGGTTATCTTCAAGTCCTCCTTTTTGTGTACCATTGCCTCACTCATCACTTTTATGTCTGCCCAAATTCAATAAAAAGAAAGGAAAGAAAATCTTATTTATCATCTCAATGATCCCACGTAAATCGTAACCATATACAAGTTAAAAAAATAAAAAAAATAAAAAAATTATGTGCCCTATTTTTCTCCATTTTCTTTGAAATTATTTTCCTAACTTATATGATTGTAAGATAAGAATGATGAGAAATAATAAGTGTGATGGACTTTATCCAAAATTATCTTGCTTGGCCAAAAAAGAAAGAAAAAACTTGAAGATATTATTTGAAAATAAGTATTCTTTTTTTTCTTTTCTTTTTTTTGTTTTTTCATTTCTTGTACATTAAAAGGATCACCTTTGGCGATAGATCTGTCATTTTCATCGGTAATTAAGCTAGACAAAAAAGTGCAATGCTAAAATATAGTCTAATTATTTTTCTTTGCAATAGAATTAAGTTGCAAATAATTGATTTATTGTATCAGGAATTGATTCGCAGAGATATATGTGCTTTAGGTTGCGTTTGGTTTAGCTTACTCGAGGGACTTTAGCCTTATATAGTTCATTGTGAAAAAGTTAAGAGTATTTGATAAAAAAAAAATTGGATCACTTTGGGAAAATGCCATCATTGGCAAAGCCAAAAGCCCAGGGTGCCTTGGGCTTTAAGTATTTTCGAAAGACAACAATGATAATAATAGCATGGCCAAGCACTACGATACGTGGAGCGGTAAGTAGATAATAGTGTATCACTTTGTTGGTGATAGTAGAACATTGGGTTGGATTTGACATGGCTCTTTTGTTAGGGTGACATGGCTCACAGTTGGACGCCATGTTTGCCCCACATGTTTGTCATGTTAACGTGTAACCAAAATCTGACCAAGGTGTATGAATTGCAAAAAAAAAAAAAAACGAAAGTTCAGTGCATTAGGTGATTGAAATCAAGATTTAGTGGCCCAACTGCAAATGCCACCCAAGTTAAGTGACCATTGATGAAATTTATCCCAATGCGAACACTCGAAAAGATTGAATTAGACCAAGCTGATTATCTTTAGATACATATACGATGTTCACTCCTATTTTCCCTACAATCTATGGAAATAGTGTCGTTTTAAAGTACTAATGATGGAACATTCTTATTTTCTAAATCTTGTAAAGAAAGTGTGATGAAGTCTTAAAATTTTCAGAAAAGTACAATCAAAGTAATTTTTCTTTTAAAACGCAATCAAGTATTTTGGTTTGCTTTGTTTATTTTGAGTGAAGGGAAAATTTGATTTGGCCATTTTTTAAGGACTCTTAGTTCTGATAAGGCGCTAATGCGGTTTCAAATGAGTGGCCCCTTAGCAAGTCTCCGCGAGGGTGGCCAAACTTTTCATGGCGACCAATTTGAGCTCATGCCCCACCCCTGGGCAAGCGAGGGACTGTTTGCACTCCCATCACCAGGCAAGGGTTGGTTGATAAGGATTGATTGATCCTCACATGGTAGTCATGAAGGCCAACTCGGATAGTGGTGTGTGGTGGCACGGGCAAAGGCGCTTGCCCTCATGGCAGGGCCTGAGGTTTTCGTGTAAATGGCCGCGAGAGGGCCCTTGCTGTCCACAAAGGTCCGGTGTCGTCACCCCCAACCCCACTCTCTATTCGTTCTAGTTTGTAGTCCATTTTTCTGATCGGTGCCTAGGATCGAGTGTCCTGGAAAGTATAATATAGAGTCACGTTGGAATTTTTTTGTCGCTCCAAATGAAGGAAGCTAGTCAAACTATCTGAGTGTACCTTTTTTGGACAAATTTTAGGGCTTTATTACACAATTTAAAGGTTTAAAATTTAATTGTACTTCATTCCGCTATGTGTTCCAAAAAATTCTCACCATCCACCACCAATACAAAGCCAAAAGGGAGAAGGCAGAGCAAGAAGATTCACCCCAACAACAAACAACAATTCTAGAAAGCACCCACGTTTCGTGCAGCATTATTGCTTTTAATTGAGCACCGCATTCTTCTGTCGAACAGGGCATTTCTGCAGCATTAATTGGACTTTGTCACATCCGTTTGTGCGTGTAGTAAAAAGTTGATGAAGGCTTGGATTTTCAGTGGTCACCCAATTGGGCGCTGATCTCCTCCGGAGAATGAATGGCTCCCAATGGAGCTTTGTCTTTCGCAATGATGTGTGGGGGTTTGAGATGTGGTGGTCGTGCTTCCTTCTTACAAAATTTACTTTCAGACAAAGTACAAAACAACCACGGGGTTTCTCAATTTGTATTGGTATTCATCCTTTCTTTTTCATTGGTCAGAGAATCTGTAGTACAATGGAGGGAAGGAACAATGCCCCTAATGGGACGTGGATGGCACGTGGTCTTGGTCGTGTTGGGATTGTATTCTTGGGGCTAGGAATGTTCTTTTCTTTTGCGTTTTCAGAAGAATATATGTGATTGGAAGCGTATTCTGGTGATGTTCTAATCGAGGGAAATTTTACTTTTCGGTTGCATGCTTTCACGATTTTTCTAATCAAACTCTAGGTTTTAATTTTTCTAATCAAGTCTTACTACTTGTGTAAATTGTCTAATCAGGTCCCTTTGACACTAACTATGGCCAAATTGCTGACATGTCTGTCGGACAAAGTTAGAGTGCGATGTGGATAACATTTTGCAAATGTTGACGGCCACATGGATTCTACCATGGGAAAAAAAGAAGAAACTAAAAATAAACAAAAGAATTTTTCCTTTCATGGTGGTCGTCTATGTTGGCAAAATGTTGTCCATGTCACGATGTCGAACAACAGCTTTGGCTGGATATGGCCAAATTAGCGTTGGAGTGTCTTAATTAGACTATTTGATGAGTAGAAGGATTTGATTAGAACAATTAAAAGTACCGAGACTTGATTAGAAAAAGTGAAAAAAGAATAAAAAATTCCTATTTCATTGAGTTGCTCCGTTGTTCTCTTAAGATGGAGTGAACTTTGTCTCTTCGGTATAATTGCACATAACTCTACAGGATCAGGTATAAAGAATGTCAAGATTTAGATTGCTCGTCTTGAATGTGGACCTACAACTCATAAACTGTCACTTTCTTGGTTAAATAAGCAATCTAGAAAGGGTGAATAGGTTGATTATCAAAACTTGAGGTAAAATTGCCACGAAAATAATTTTGAAGGTGGAGGAACAGTTTGATATATGCAAGAGTAAGCTGATGATATCAAGTGCAGTATATTTTTATCAATTACATACGGAAATAAGTAGGGAGGGATAGAAGATGTTGTTGCAACTCTTATAGTGGTTCAATTTAGATCAAGCCTACATCTACTCTCCTAAACTAATAGCCACCAATAGGCTAGTATCCACTAGTAATCCTTTGAGAGGTTAAAACGTAGTCTGTGTTGCTTTTACCTAAAATTGGTAGATCACACTACTTAAACCCAAGCACTATTGCAACACTTGTATATTTATCAAGAGAGATTACAAATAATGACAAGTACTCTCGGTAAATGAAGTTCTCGCTTAATAACTCAACAAAGTAAAAGTGTATCAAAGAATAAAACACGAATGACGAGAACAACAATATCTTCCACTCATAAGTTGGACTAGAAGAGCAAGAGCATAAATGACAGATCGCGCCTCTTCTTATCAGACGTTTTTTTTCACCATGATCTGCATGCATCTTGAGAAGAGAAATGCTACATGCACTAAGAAATCCCACTAGAATAGTTCTTTTATTAAGTGATAACGCAGGATTTAATTGGATGTTGAAACAAGTGGGACCCGTGCTTTGAATGATTAGGTTATTTAAACATCCAAATGAAGTTATCACTCATTTAGTAAAAGAATTTCAGTAAGTTTTCTTAGTACATGTAGCATTACTCTTTATGAGGACATACCAATTTAGGGAGGCCATTTCTCTTCTGATCTTTCCCTTCATCCACTAGATATCAACTTTGTTTGGCTGAATTGGGAAGCGTATTAAAGTAAGAAGAGGATTCTACCTCATTCATCGCATTGGTTGGGCCAAGCTCGACGAATACAAGATTTATTGGGCCCTTTAAGTAGGAAAAAAAGCTCATAGAGCACACTAACTTGTGAATAAGCCCACCAACAGTAATCCCATGATCTCACTCCACAAAATACAAATTTCCTTTGGCAATGCATGCTCCATCTCTAGCCTCTCTTTCTGGACAAATACATTGACTTGGGCAATTGGAGATTCTCGGCGAACAAACGTTCGACCACTTAATTTTTTGGCGGTGCGAATTGTTCAAAGCATTTGGGTCGATTACCATTTGGTTAAGGATCCGCCCAATTCATGCGTCAACAAAGCTTATTCTTACTAAAGAGACTCTTATCATACTGATCCACTCTTCTTAACATGTCAAATTATGCAATAGAACATCTAATGAAAGAACTTGAAACGAAAACTTTCCAAACTCAATACTGTCGGCATCAGGTAAACTTCTATAGATCGAGGTGTCAGCGCGTTCACAAACATACCATCTGTTATCTAGTGATCATTTTTTTGTTTCAAGAAACTTGCCCGTTTCTAGTGATTGTCTATATTATTCAGCCAAGAAGACTCTAAAAGTTCTATTGCAACTTTGAACCAGCCAGAAAGAGAATCTGATTACGATGGTTTACCAAACTCGATAAATGTAGCTTCAATCAGAGTCTTCCTGTGGGATCGACTTATGGGTGACTTGGCAGGATTTGTCAGAAACCTCTTTCCCCGCTCAGTCTCGAAAGACCCTGCCGGTGCAATGCTATCCAAGTCGCACGATAATGTGTTAGCAAACATCCAAAGATACACTGGGTACACCTGCAAAAACAGCTTCTTGTTGAATGGACAAAATGCTGACACACATTGCAAAAACTAAAGTGGATGCTCAATGTCAGACTCTTGAGAATTGAGATGACATAGTCAGTAGTCTCTGCCCTAGCTTCTGCAACTAAAATCTCATCCTAGAAGTAGAATTGCTTGTAGATATCATCTAGTTAGTCTCTTGTACGGTTGTACCATCAGTTTTGCCCATTTCACAAACATTGGCACAGGAAAGACAAACATCTTCTCCTCTTAGATCTAGTCATCCATCACAGCACAATGCTAGGATCAAGGATTGCACGTATTAGTAATCTCGACAGATTTTGGACGAGCTCGTGCAAGATTGATTTAATGATCAATGTTTGGACATCCCAAAATTGCCTACTTCTGCTTGCTTTTTTTTTTTCTCCCCTTGGTTTTTTGCACTCTTCAGTTATTTGAGAAATTTTCGTAGAATCATTCATTTAACCAGATTCAACGAATAGCTTGCTCTGTATGACCACCCAATAGATAACAGTGACAGAAACTGACTCTAATGCACTGGACTACCAAATTTAGTTGGAGAATTGCGATGTTTTCATTGTCAACTCTGTAAAAAATGACTCCTCATGGCATAAATAAAAAAGGTGACATCTGACACAAAGATTTAGGCGAACTCATTGCCAAATGAGGCTACTTCAATCGATTTCTGTCAATCGATAATCACAAATACTGATACCTAACTAGTCACCTGCCATTGCCACCGATACCAAAACATTGACTAACGCTATCCCACTGAGAAAAAAGTATCACATGCATCGGAAAACTGTTATCTAAGTTGACGAAAATCTTGACGATGCTTCCATGTGGCAAGCAATCTGGTCTTCTCTAAGGGATTAACTTACCTCAATCAATGGACAGTTAGTAAATCCTCAAAGCAGAGAAGATCCATATGCAAACTGCATTCCTGTTTCCCGGAAACTTGTCCCTCGACCACAGTGCACTTGAGTTTATCAAGAAGACTGCAAGTATTCTCTTGGAGCCATCGATTAACTTTTATACCCTTAAACATAATGCATAGAGATCCATTCAGTTTTTCCTGACCCCACGTCTGCATTATCCTGCAAGACAATGTACTTTTTCTGTATGCCTCCGAAGACTTTCACTTGAAAAAACCGTAGGGGCTTGCAGATACATTCTAATATGGAACAATCATTGCTGTCGTACTCCATCGTTGAATCTTCCAAATGTTTCTCCATTTCATCCTCCTAGAACAGGAAAAGCTGAATTAGTCCTCTACCTCTATTGGAGGACAAGAAAATGCAAATATGATCTAATCAGCATGCCCTAAAGTCCAAAAATCACGGTCGTTTGCTTCACAAGCATTCATGAACAGTAGGGCAAAGCCAGTCACACGACCAAGTGTATGACGGTACAATCCTCAGGCATGAGAGGATCGACAATTGCTTAACATAAAAATATGGCAATTACAGAGTCTACTATCACTCACATGGCATAATTGATCCGTAGTTGCAATGACTACTGTCAAGTAGGTTAGATGACACATCCGTGAGTTACCATCCCACTAACAATTAAAGGTGTAATGCAGATTCTTACACCAACGTGCCGGCGAGCCTGCAATGTCGTCGCACTAACTATATACTGCTCATCTTATTCAGTACAGGTTTATTTACCTTCCGTGAAAATTCTCAATAAGTGATGGTTGCTATGGCATTCTTTTTCATTTGGATATTTTCAGAAAAGTACCCCTCGTTAATGAATGGGATAAGTACACTGGAAATTCTAAAACTTGTTATGAATGTGCAATTGAGTCCTAAAACTTTCAAAAACTGCAATCCAAGTCCTAAAACTTGTCAAGAAATGCAATCAAGTCATAAAACTTGTCACGAAAGTCCAATCGAGTCCTAAAACTTTCAAAAAGTGCAATCAATGAAAGGACTTGATTGGAACAATTTGACAAGTTTTTAAGACTTGATTGCACTTTTTGAAAATTTTAGGACTCAATTGCACTTTCGTGACAAATTTAGGAATTCCAATATGAATCTTATTTTAGGTGCAGCACACAGTTTTATGGCAAGTATATTGGAGAAGAGAGAGACATAGAGAGCTATATATGGGGGCCAATGGAGCAGGGGAAACGCAGTAATATCATGTTGCACTCGTCTAGTATCCTTGGGTTGGATTAGATCAGTCAACCTTTCCAAGGAATAACACCAGATAATTTGCAAACGCTCCACGAACACGAGAAAAAGGAAAAGCACGAGTGAGCCATGAAAAAGGTGAAAAAGATACACCAAAACTGAGTTAGCTTTATATATACTTTTCTATAAATTTATCTCTTTGAGCTTCTACTTTCACACATGGGCACGGGATTTTTATCTTTAGTTGGTGAAATATTGACACGATCGTTGTCATGTTTATATAAAGGATTGTTATAATGTCAATAGCTAGTGTGAGAAATAATTTACGCACTCCCCATCAGATGATTAACATGTGAAAGAGTTAATAATCACCTTGGGTGTTTACCTTCTAGACTATCCACTAAGTGCATCTATGCGTCTAGATTAACAATGCTACTCCTTGTAGGCAGAAATTCTGTAACTGAAATTTAGTTCAACTCAAGTGATATTTTAGGATCTCCTCTTCTACCTTTGACACCTTTCTCCACTTACGAATTCCCACATAATTGAAAGAGAATTTTGGGTTAGTTTGGTTTTAGGGAACATCGATTATTTTCGTTTTACTACGAAGTTCTCAAGAGACTATATTTTATTTTCAAAAAGCGACCTTAACTTCATTCTGCCATAGTTGAAAAAATAAGTGAAAGGGTAGAAGGAAGGCGCACCTCGTTGAAAGTCTTCCTCGTCCTGTCAAGAATCATCTCTCTGTAATCCCTGTAACTGAAACAACGGCCATCAGTATCTGGTAAATTCGCGCAATACCATACACGTATCCTGCATTCATTTGGTATCTTCGAATCGGATACATCAGTCAACATTTCCAACGATCTACACCTGACCAAAAATAGAAAATCCAAAAGCTCCAATTCTTCAAGGCCCTCAATAACTCTTAGCCCATTGCACATTTCTAACCCTAAAGTCTTCAGCTTCTTCGAGTTTGATAAACCATACAATTCTCCTAGGGAATTGCAGCGTCTAACATAAAGTTTCTCCAGTGATTCCATTGTATTCAGAAATCGAATTTCAAGTAGCTCTGGGCAATGTAAAACTTCCATTTCACAGAGCTTCCTCAAGCTTGATGAAAAAACTGACAATCTCTCAAGAAACTCGCAATCTCTCACATTCAAAACTCTCAACAGTTCAAGCCCATCGAGTTGAATTTCCCTCAATGGAGAGCGATAAAGATTCAATCTGGACAAATATTTCAAGTTGGAAAATTGTGGTCCAATGATGACTGAGTCGAAAGTGTCCATGCAAGAAAAAGTGAGTTCTCTAAGTCGAGGTAGGCAACCCAACTCCGCTAATGGCACAGGAACATCTGAAAGGCCCCAGCTCAAGTTCTCCAGCTTAGATAACTTTCCCATCCATTGCAATTGAAGTGTTTGCATTGGGTTTGATGCCTGAGCAAGTGCTTGTCCACAGCCGTTAGACAGATGCAATTTCACTAGATTTGTGAGGTTACTGAGATCCGGAACTAATTGCAATGATGTCGATTGAACACTTAGATAATTCAAACTCGGGGGAAGTTTAGGCAACTCTTGAAGCTCATTACAATCCGTTAAATATAGCTCTTGGAGTTGTGTGAGGGAATTGATTGCCGTTGGCACTACACGAACACGAGTGTATGATATGTCTAGGATACTTAGAGACAATAGTTTACCAATTTCAGTGGTAAGTTCGCCTGCAAGTTGTTCACAGCCTTGGGCATCGAGCTTTTCCAACCTCTCTAGCATTCCAATACTGGCAGGTAACATCCTTATTGGACTATTTCCCATACTCATCACCTTCAATTGCTTGAGATTTTTTATCGAATCAGGTAACTCAACAATGTTTGTCCCTGAGAGTTGCAACGTCTGTAACGATCTCAGATTGCCTATTGATTCTGGAAGCTCCCCCAAATTTCGACATTGATGGAGTGAAAGGAACTTGAGTTGCGTAAGCTCTCCAATAGAAATTGGAAGTTCCACAATTGACGTGTATGATAGATCAAGGAATGACAGGTGTTTTGCATTACCAATAGAATCAGATAAACTTGTAATTTCCGTGTATGATATATCCAACTCATACAATGATACTAATTTCCCAATAGAGTATGGAAGTTTCTCCATTTTGTCGCACTTTTTAATAGAGAAGTGCTTCAGATTCACCAGTCCTCCAATCTCTTCGGGCAAATTTCGAAGACGTAGACAACAAGTAATGTCCAAGTGAGTAAGACCTTTCAGCATCCCAATAGAGTAGTCAACTTCTTGCAAGTTTAGACAGTCATCAAGAGACAGCCTCTCCAAACTCAAGCATCCAGAAAAGTCTGGAGTCCGTTTCAATATATTACATCTTGAGAGAGAAAGAACTTTCAATTTGTTTGCCATCTGCAAAAGTCACTGAAATATTTTCAGAGAGGATCAAAGAGAGACTACTATGTTGAGAGAACAAAAGTATGAATTCACACCTTCAAAATGTTCCATCCACCCCAGTTTTCGGTGTTTTTATTGTCTGAAAGTATGAAAACAACTAGATTCTTCAAGTGCATATTGGCCATTCTACAATCTAGAGGAGGATAACCCCAAGAGAGCCATCTTAGCTCCAGGAGATAATTGTTGACGTCTCCAACAAAAGTCCCTGCTCTTAACTTGAGGAATTTCAGACTAGGCATCCTCTCAAGTTCTTCATCCACAATGCTGATGGGATTTGAACGATGTCCAACCAGACTAAGCGCTTGAACTTTATCCTTTCTCTGCCAATAGAAACCATCAATGAGTATGAGCTTGCAAACATTCAATTTGTCATTTAGAATGGCCAAAAGGAAACTTTTGAGGGAAGTAGGAAAATAATTGTATGGTTGATAATGTATGGATCCTGCTTTTACTTTACCTCTTTTGATCTTACTACTTTAAGAGCTTCTTCGCCATTCCATGACCTACTGCGCCCTATCATATTCCCAATACATTCTTGGCGAACGATGTCCCTTCCAAGGTCTCTCAGCTGATCATGCACCCATATAGCATCACCACGAACAATTTTAATTAGACACAAATCAATAAGTTTTTTCAATGAGCTATGTGGGTATAGATCGCAAGCATCCCAGAAATAGGTTGCCCATGATTTCTCTTCATCTATGAAAAAGCATGCGATATCGAGAAAAATTTCTTTTTCCACATCTCCTAATGCATTGTAACTTATCTTCAACTTATCCCGGACTTCATTATGAGGTACTTTCTTCAACCTTTTTAGCATTTCTTTCCATATTTCCACTTTTTGGTGACGAAGATAGGAACCTATGACTTCAAGAGCCAATGGGAGTCCCCCAGTTGTAGATACAACTTCTCGAGAGAGAATCTGAAGAGCATAGGGAGGAGAGACATCATTAAAGGCATGCAGACTGAAAAGCTCTAGCGCTTTATCATGATCCATTTGCTTTACTTCATAAGCTAAGATTCCCTTCTCTTCATCTAGAATCCGTTTATCCCTTGTTGTAATGATAATCTTACTACCAAGACCAAAAGTTTCAGGCCCCCCCACTAATTTCTTAAGTTGTTCTTTCTTGTCTAGATCGTCTAGAACAATGAGAACTTTCTTAGAACCAGATCTCCTTCTTATGCTATCCATCCCTTCATCAGCGTTGATAAATTTTTCGACAAATCTGGAATCAAAGATGTCTGATGCCAACTGTTTCTGCAGATCTACTAGGCCATTTCTGTTTGATGATTCTCGGATGTTCCCAATGAAGCTGCATTTGCCATCAAAGCAAGGACATAATTCATTGAAAACAACCGTAGCAAGAGTAGTCTTACCGATGCCACCCATTCCATGGATTCCAACGAAACGCACACTAGTGTCAGAGTCAACATCTAACAACTCCATTATGGCTTCTACTTGTTCGTCTACCCCAACCAATTTGCTGTCCATAGGTCTTTGTTTTACTTTCAGCTTAAGCAGAACCTCTTTCACAACGAGATCAATGACTTCACCGTGTCTGCCACAACACAAACACTTTTAGTAAAAGAAAACAAAGAACAGTGTCAATACTACTTCCTAGCAGATAGCATTTGAGTTGGATCACTATTTCAAAGTGTTGGATAATTCTATAAAGGCAGAAGAATTTTGGTGTAATAGAATCCCCACGATATGATTGGTGTTATGCCGACAAACTTACAATTTCCCCCTATTTCTGAGAAAGAAGATGTTTCTTTGCCGTCTGAATTACAGACATCATTCTAGAGTCAGATCAAATTCACTCATATAACTATCACTAGCCAAAATGGCCCTGCTTATGCATGAGAATTGGTGAATAGTCTTTGTTTTTTTTTCTTGGGTGAGAAATGAAAATTTACTACTCATATGCCAAAAAAACGGTTTGTATATGATGCATCGACCAATACATTTCATATCGAATTTTTGAACCACTCCAGCTAGTTTTCGCTGCCATTTACAAGAACAATAAGAGAATAGCATTTTGACTGAAGCTTGGAAATTTTCCATTAATAAGCCTTTACTTACGCTTTCCCTTGGACTTCCCATCCCTTGATCTCACCCACTTTTCTCAGAGCCGCCTCCCACCGTTCCCTGCTCTCGCCGCCGGGCCTCTGATCGTGCTTCTCCAATTCCTCCACGTACAGTTTCGTCTTGAGCTTGACGTCGGAGGGCGCGACGTCAAAGAAGATGGGCAGGATCTCCGGCTTCCCGGTCGATTCGTTGAGCTCCGTCACACAAGCGAGCTCGCGGAGGCACCAAGCGCTCGAAGCATAGCCTCTGGAGAGGACCGGAATGCAGATCTTGGAGTCGCCGACCGCTGTCAGGAGATCGTCGATCCGATCACCGGCGTGAAGGTCTTCGCTGTCTCTGTAGGCGACGATCCCCTGGCCGACCATGGTCCGGTAGAGGCAGTCGGTGAAGGTGTCGCGGGTGTCGGGCCCTCTGAAGCTCAGGAACACGTCGTATTGGGTGGCCGACGCGCCGGAACCACCGTGTGCTGCCATGTTTTTGGTGGGTTTCCCTCACAAAAGGTCTCTCGTCTCGCTCTGGTGTTTGCTTGACTTGGAGCTGCGTCTTCGGTGGTGTTAAAAATTAGAAATCATGTCAAAACCCTCTTCCTCGAAATGGACCGGCACCCACGAGCGATGCTTAAATTAAAAAAGAGAGGACACCGAAAGCGTCGCTGTCAAGCTCGAAACATCTTCCCAAATTCAACTTTATTTTATGGGCAAGTCAAATTCATTTTCTCCATCAAACTAAGCTGGGAAGCCAAACCCAGTACAAGTCACAAACAAGTGATTAATTTCGGCAAACCATTACAGGCCACAACAGATATTAGTAGCAAACTACTCAAGCAACAACATTATCTCCAAGCAGAACATGAATAGTAACTGCCCAAATATCCAAGACAGTTACAGGTCTAGTTACTAAAGGCCGAGCACACCAATTCACGTTCGGCTAAACCGAACCTGCCAGTTAGAACTGTAAGGCCAATCCCAGATAAGAATCAACTTTTTGCTGCAGCAGCTTGTGCCCTTCCGTGCTTAAGCCTTACTGCAAACATAAGAGACTTCGTCACAACGTCAACACGAGGTGTAATAGTTGAGGGGAAAAAAGAGAGAGAGAAAGGGGAGAGTTTAAGTCAAAAGGAGGGGAACACGTGGGACAGAAGAGCATAAGACAAAGGAAAGAAAGAGTAGAGAGAGAGAGAGAGGAAGTTGTACGGGCGTTTCCTCGGTTTGAGCTGTGTATATGGAGGATTGATGTGTTCAAATTCGCCCAATTCGCAAATTTGGATTTGCGGTGGAACTTAATTTCGTTTTTTTGGAGAAGATTATCTGCGTTTGACCGGTTTGACTTCTTGGACTCTCTGTTTACCTTGTGCATGGACGAGGGACTTCTTTTGGTCGTACAAAGAAGGAGATCACATAATATATATATTCTTTCCTAAATCATAAATGTACTCCTTCTCAAATAAACACCCATGTCATCAGACCCAAAAAAAAATGATAATAAACACCCATGTTCTACAATTAAGTAAACACCCATTTCGTGCTATGTCAATTACGTCAAGTTTCGACAAAAAAAAAATTACATCAAATTACTAATTACTTACTTGTTAAAAAATAAGTTGGTTGTTGCTTTATATAAAATCGTGGGGAAGACATGGTTATCCATAGCAGTATTTAGTTTTAGGGTATGTAGATAATAGATCAGAACCCGAAACCCATCCCGTCAGAGTTGGCTCTCGAATCGATCGGGGAATCGGGCCTAACTTTGAGTAATATAACTATTGTTTGAGGAAAACATATTATGTGAACAATTTGTGGTATAGTGGTTCGAAATCCATCTCCATCATTTCTAATTTTTTCTCTAACGAAAAAAGTTAAAAAACCCGTTCCGAGCAGGTTTTTAGATAGAACCGACAGTTTACGGTCTAAAACTGAAAATTGAATCGGTCAAGACTGGTTCCCCAATTTTTGATTCAAAATCCTACTAGGTCCGTGTAAACCAGCCTAGAACCGATTGAATAAAATCTATTCAATTTAATTTTCGATTTGAAGGCACCCGAATGTTCACCCATGGTTATCCGTATTCCCCCAGGCATGGGAAGGTGGCAAGGATGGGGCCCCTTTAGTAGCCTTGAGGACCAGGTAAGGGACGCGTTCTCACCCTCGCCTTGCCTCATTCTCACCCCTCCTCGTTCTCACCATATCGGTGCGGAAAATTACCCTATTAGTTTTAAATCTATTTTGTGAATACCGATTTAGTATGTCATCATTCATCCCCCTTTATAATCCTCCCTCCTTTTCTCACTCTCTCTCATCCTCCATAACCAAAATCAATTCTCTCTCTAGAATTGGAAATCGCTGAAGTAGCGGTTTAGTCAGCACGGGCCGTCTTACATGGCACGGTCGGTAATAATGTGGACAATTTTTACAATTTTTATTGTTGAATTTTGTTTATTTCCTTTCTCTTTTTTATTTTTTCCTTATTTCCCTCCGTCGGTTGCCAAGCCTCGGCGCCAAAACAAGGTGCGAACAAAGAAAATAAAACAAAATTGTAAAAATCGTCCACGTTAGCGTCGGTCGTGCCATGTAAGATGGCTGACGTCCACGTCATCAATTTCCTGCTAAAATTGGCCAGAATGACTATATTGTCAAATTGTTAAAATGTTTACGACTAAATTGAAAGGTTTAAAATTGAATTAGCTGCCGTACAATAGGTTTAGGACTTTTTGGATAATTTTCCCGACAATTAACGGGTTAATGAATGTGGCATGAAATCTCAGAACAAAGTATACTCTAGGCATGGACGAAGAGGAAAATTTCCTTGCAAATACTAAAACCAACAGAGATAACTCTCCTCTTACCATTGGCTCTCTAATTGCAGATATTATATTACATGAGCGTAGTATATATACCAAACTGAAAATATGGACCATTGAAAATGATAGGTCCCATGTGAGTTTTACATGCAGTCCATAAAATTTTGCAATCCTGATTTAGTTTAGTGTATTAAGTGCATTGAATAATTTCTCCATTAATCAACCATTTTACGTGATCACTTTTTGTTTTTGCAAAAATGAAAAGGAAGCTTGGCACATTTTGTGCGGTTACGTGAACTGTCGAGCTGCTTCCAACAAAGGATTTCCATGAATTAAGCAACTATAGTTTAAGAAGTCAAGAAGGATTGAGGGCCAATCTCAAGTTTTGGTGCGTACACAAAAGAGCCATCCTACATAGTTTGTAACTCCGCTCCGACAAGAAATTACTTAATGAGCATGTTATATATGTCATATAATATGAATTTCATTTATGTAAAACTCATAATTATGTGAGATGAGGATATATCCACCAAATAAATGGTATACACCATAATATATCTATGCATCAACTCTAGCGGATACCCCAATAATTGGTATGAACAAAGGTATTGTCCTACAACGAAACCTATATACGTAAATTTCAGCTTTCAAACTAAAACCTACCATCGCGAATGTTGTTTAATTAAAGTTCATCATCATATAGATGAAATTTTTCCAAAATTATCTATTCAATATAATTTATCCAAAACCAACAATATTTCCAAAATTGTCCATATCCATTTTGTCCTTAGTGTGCCCAAGCCCACTATAGTCACATTTCATTTGCGCATTCAGACTGAAAGAGGGACTTCTACCGCTACGGTAAGTAGTGAATTACAGGACATTTTCAAAGGGACGACACTCGAAATGTCTCTGTTCAGACAAGGATGTTTGTCCATGGAACCATTCCGCACCAGCTTCGGCATAATCAACCTGAAACTAGTCCCTTAGCGGCCTGCTTTATCCAGCGAAGTCCAAAAATCTAATTCCCAGGAACTCGGACAATGACACATAGCAATAGAGCCCTCCTCTGTGTCTGCTTTGTCAAGAGGCATGTTGTTTCCAATTTTGTTATGCCGCTTTCTTTTTTCTTTTCAAATTCATGTGTACTTTGAGCTTCGACAAATCAAGCAGGATTCTCTTTTTACACCATCATCAGCCTATGGCCCAAAGCTTAAGGTCTAGTAGGTAATCAGCTGATATCACTCGACTAATATAGTGCCCCTAAGATCAAAGACCTCAGTAGGCAAAAGCCCGGTAATCAAGGAGCCGCAAAGGTTTCGTCCAATCCAATTGAACTCCAAAAATCTTGCTCGCACCTTAGGATGGAGATATCTTGTGCTACATTTCTCATCGTTATGCTGTGATTAACTTGCTTTTGGCATTTCTCTATTATCTCTGTGCCAGCTCTCTTCATGATTTAGGTAGTGACAGTACATTTAGTAGTCGGAAAATCTGATTCATATACCAAATCACTCAACGGCCACGGGAGGCCACATCTAAAGAACTTGAAATGAAGTATTAGGCCAAAGGGAAGCTGAAGATATTTGAAAACTAGATATTTTGGTGTTCATAGCCATCAATGCTTGACAATACCCCGGCCAACAGATGATCTCAGCACTGGTAAAAAAAGTTGTAGTTACCTTTATCAAAATGATAGCAGTAAATGGAAAACATGCTAATGTACATTACCCCTTGATAGCAGAAGAAAACGTATGGCAGTGAGTTGCTTGAACATCCACCATCGATCCTTCCATGGCCTCTTCCACTACAAGCTCCTAGAAGAAAATTCGAATGGCTCTTCCACTACAACCTCCTAAATGGAAAACATGCTAATGTACCTTGCATCATGATAGCAGAACAAAAAGTATAGCAGTGAATTGCTTGAACATCTGCCATCGATCCTTCATTGGCCTCTTCCACTACACTACAACCTCCTAGAAGAAAATTCGAATGGCTCTTTGACTAGCATTGTGGGATGCAAAAATGCAGATACCATGTAATTAGTCTCTTCTGCCGTTAGCAGTGAATTACTTGAAACACAGGTACTGATAATAGTCATTAGAAATGCTCTTTGGCTAGCATAGTGGAATGCGCAAATGCCAATACCACCCAATCATTTTCTTCGACCAATACTTTTGTCAAATTCGCAAACATCGGCACGGGAAGGACAAAAATTATCTTCGCTTAGGTCACGTCATCTATGACAGCGTTATGCAGGGCTACAGATAGTGCCTGTTAGTAAATCTTGACAGATTTTCGAGGAGCTTTTGCTAAGTTGATTTTGAAGATCAACAGCCCAAATACCGTCTATTTCCAGCTCAATTGTTTCTTCATTTTTTCTTCTTTTATTTCTTTAGTTTTTTGCATTCTTTAGTTATTTGAGCAACTTTAGCAGAACTATTAATCTACCAAAAACGGAAAAAGAAAGAGTGCCTTGCCGTAATGTCCAAAAAATGATAACAATTACAACAACTGACTCTGAAGTACTGGATCATCTGGAGAATTAGATCATCTTCTTTAACTGTTTAAAAATGACTTCTTACGGCATTAACAAAAAGGAGTGACCTATGGCATAAAAATTATTAGTTGAACATACTGATACCTTGAGCTTGCCCATCATAATGCGCACTTTCGAGAAAAGTATCATATGCATCGGAAATCGACGTGGCACACAATTGGATTTTCACAAAATGGAATTAATTACCTCGAACAATCGACAATAAATTTCCCCTGTGGTGGACCTGGAAGAGGAGGGACATGTCCTCAAAGCAGAGTAAACTCCATTACTTACGAAATTTCACAAGATTCCCAAACTCGATCACATTGTGAATTCATTCATCTCGCCATCGCTTTAATCAGACACATTTTGTTTACAGAATTGAGCACGAACACTTGGAAACATCCGAAGATGTGGTTCAGGGAAGAGACTGAAAGTCATTCAAACCTGCAAGATAGTTTGTGCTATCGAGGTAAGCTAATCGATGAAATCATATCCAAGCTAATAGCAGCAAAGCATCCAAAGTTGTAGTTCAATCCCTGTTAATTTTGAATATTGGTAAGCTAACAGATGTTAGTTTGTGTATCCGGATGACAGTATATTCATTCTAACAGCAGTGACTCACCTCTAGAGTCGAACTCAGTGCCAGGTTCTGGAGACCCTCTGGTAGGCAATGACGAGTTCTGAGACCTATAGCTGCTGATCTCCATCTTTGATTCTTCTTCGTGTGTTTCCATTACATCTTCCTAGTACAAGAGTACAAGCAAAAGTGGATCAGTCTTCTCCAAGTATTTTAGCATAAGAAAATTCAAATATCATCTAACCCATCCACTTTGAAGTCCGAACACTACAATGCTTCAATTCGTATTTAAGTTACAATACCTATTTTAATTATTTATGGATTATGTAGAAAATTCAATGAATTGCTCATAATTAATTTGTTGATAAATAGTATAAAGAGGAGCTCTTAATAGTAGAATACGATTGTTTGATATTTTACTAGTCATATTGCCCATTCGTTTCATTTTTATAGACAAGTAGGACACGTGTATACATGGGTTTTAAATAAAGATTTTTCTTTTATACTCGAGAGTTATTACTTAACCTAGTAATAAATTTAGGATAGGATCGATTCCCTTTATTTGACGAGTGCTAATTTTTTTTTTGTCTAACTTAACCTTCTTGATCTAAAGGTTTGATAACATTAACTTATATCATTTTCTTCATATATAAGTGGATTATATGCCTTGGTTACCCATCATTGTGAAAACCGATTATGCAAACAATTGCTAGTATATCTAGCATAATCTACAGAGTTATTAGCTTTTAACAATTATCCATAAAAAATAACTTGTTGAATTCAACATGATTATCCAACGGTTTAGCAGTATAATGATTATGTATCTATTATATACGTACATATTTTACCCACATTTTATTGGCTACTTTGTATTTTAATCTAATCAGATTGAGCTATCGGGAAAAGAAAACAGTATGTTTACCTGTTTGTTTAGATAAATAGATATCATGAATTATATGTTTTCTATATGCATTCTTGTTCTTTCAAGAATTCTTTCTGTTTCATAGAAAACTAGAATAAATCATTTGATACTGAAATATCAAGCAATATGTAAAATTTGGACGAATGATAGAATTGGACCATTTCACATGCTTGCCTTCTAAAAGTGAATGCCAAACCAAACAGTTAGTCTGATAGGCATAGGACGACAAGTAAAACATTGTTGACAAATGGGAATTGCATCTAAGCTAAGTCTGTTTTTGGTATATCCTTTTTCGCTACTTTTCCTTTCTCGTGGCTCATCCAATTTGTAACACCTCAAATCTTTCAAAATACATAAATCATATATTCGTTTCTATATCTTTATTTTTTTAATTTTAAAATATAAAGGGGAAGGGGGCATTTGTTTAAGCGAAATCTATTCAAACAACCAAGAGCAGTCGAGCTTCTACTTCTGTGCTGTCGTGCGAGATTTTTATCTTTGGTTGGTGAAATATTGACATGATCATTTTCATGTGTCCATGAATGATCCTTACTATGGCAATTGCCAGTTTAAGAAATAATTTACTTACTAACCATTGGGTGGTTGACACGTGAAAGAGCTAGTCATCATCTCGGGTGTTTACCTTCTAGACTATATCCACTAGGGGCGTCTATACGTCTAGATTAACAAGGCAACTCCTCGTAGACAAAAATATTGTAATTGAAATTTAGTTTGACTTGAGTGACATTTTAGGATCTCATCTTCTACCTTAGATTCATTTCCCCACTTATGGGTCATTTCTCCACATATGGATTCCCACGTAATTGAAAGAAAATTTTGCGTTAGTTTGGTTTTAGGGAACATTTATTATTTTCGTTTTACCACAAAATTCTCAAAAGACTATAATTAATTTTCTAAAAACGGCATTTATTTCATTTTGCAATATTTGAGCTCTTCAATATCTGAGACTATATTGAGTTCACTCAAGATGAAATCTTCATCCAACACACTCGAGAAAAAGAAATATTCTCACTTCACCGACATAAGAAAAGTCCATGCACGTGAGAAGAGAGGTGTGACGCGTGCCAAGACAGCCACCCTTGTCAATTGCGACGCACCCTCTTGAAAGGAAGTAGCTGAGTAATGAGAATGTTAAACAGAGAAACAACCACACGTCTCTGTCTATTCATTCTCTATATATACGAACCGCGCGCATAAATGAATTAATACATGCAAGAGAGGGAGATACAGATAGAGAGACATGGAAATTATACGGAACAAGGGAAAGAAAAGTCATGCCCACTACATGCGTTTTCGAAAAGTAAAAATTTGAAAAATAAGTGAAGGGTAGAAGTAAGGCGCACCTCATTAAATGTCTCCCTCGTCCTGTCAAGAATCATCTCTCTGTAATCCCCGTAACTAATAAAGTAGCCATTAGTATCTGGTAATTTCGCACAATCCGCTACACCTATCGTGCATTCATTTGGTATGTTTGAATTGGATACATTAGTGAAGCTTTCCAAGGATCCACATACTTCAAATCGCAAGTACTCCAAAAGCTCCAATTCTTCAAGGCCCTCAACAACCTGTAGCCCATTGCAGTCGTGGACGCGTAAATGCGTCAGCTTCTTCAAGTTTTATAAACCACACAACGCGCCTAAGGAATCGCAGTGTTCAACGGAAAGTGTCTCCAATGATTCCATCGTACTGAGAAATCGAATTTCAAGCAGCTTTGGGCAATCTCCAACTGCCATTTCACAGAGCTTCCTCAAGCTTGATGAAATAATCGACAATCCCTCGAGAAACTCACATGATTTCACATCCAAATATCTCAATAGTTCAAGCCCATCCAGTTGAATTTCCCTCACTGGAGAGCAAAAAATACACAAACGGAACAAACATTTCAAGTCGGAAAATTGTGGTCCAACAACTACCGAGTTGAAATTATCCATGTAGGAAAAAGTGAGTTCTCCAAATCGAGGTAGGCAACCCAACTCCGTTGACGGCACAGGAATATCTAAAAAGCCCCAGCTCAACTTCTCCAGCTTAGATAACTTTCCAACCCATTGCAATTGAAGAGTTTGCGTTGGGTTTGATGCCTGAGCAAGTGCTCGTCCAAAGCCGTTAGACAGAAACAATTCCACTAGATTCGTGAGGTTACTGAGGTCCGGAACTAACCGCAACGATGTCGATTGAACATATAGAAAGTTCAAACTCGAGGGAAGCTTTGGCAACTCCTGAAGCTCATCACAATCTGTTAAATTTAGTGTTTGGAGTCGCGTGAGGGAATTGATTTCTGTTGGTACTGCACAAATAGAAGTACATGATATGTCTAGGATACTTAGAGACAGTAGTTTACCAATTTCAGTGGGAAGTTCACCTGCAAGTTCTCTACAACCATTGGCATGAAGCTTCTCCAACCTCTCTAGCATTCCAATACTAGCAGGTAACCTCCTTATCGGAGTTCTAGCTAACCCCATCACCCTCAATTGCTCGAGATTTTTTATCGAATCAGGTAACTCAACAATGTTTGTCTCTGAAAGTTCCAACTGCCGTAACGATCCCAAGTTGCCTATTGATTCTAGAAGCTTCCTCAAACTTCCACATTCCTGGAGTGAAAGGAAATCGAGTTGCGTGAGCTCTCCAATAGAAATTGGAAGTTCCACAATTGGCGTGCCTGATAGATCAATAAATGACAGGCGTTTTGCATTGCCAATAGAATGAGGTAACTCAACAATGTTTGTCCCTGAGAGTTCCAACTTCGATAACGATCTCAGGTTACTTATTGATTCTGGAAGCTTCCTCAAACTTCCACATCCCCGCAGTGAAAGGAACTCGAGTTGCGTGAGCTCTCCAATAGAAATTGGAAGTTCCACAATTGGTGTGCCTGATAAATCAATAAATGACAAGTGTTTTGCATTGCCAATAGAATGAGGTAACTCAACAATATTTGTCCCTGAGAGTTTCAACTTCTGTAACGATCTCAGGTTGCTTATTGATTCTGGAAGCTTCCTCAAACTTCTACATCCCTGGAGTGAAAGGAACTCGAGTTGCGTGAGCTCTCCAATAGAAATTGAAAGTTCCACAATTGGCGTGTCTGATAGATCAATAAATGACAGGTGTTTTGCATTGCCAATAGAATGAGGTAACTCAACAATGTTTGTCCCTGAGAGTTTCAACTTCTGTAACGATCTCAGGTTGCTTATTGATTCTGGAAGCTTCCTCAAACTTCTACATCCCTCGAGTGAAAGGAACTCGAGTTGCGTGAGCTCTCCAATAGAAATTGGAAGTTCCACAATTGGCGTGCCTGATAGATCAATAAATAACAGGTGTTTTGCATTGCCAATAGAATGAGGTAACTCAACAATGTTTGTTCCTGAGAGTTTCAACTTCTGTAACGATCTCAGGTTACTTCTTGATTCTAGAAGCTTCCTCAAACTTCTACATCCCTGAAGTGAAAGGAACTCGAGTTGTGTGAGCTCTCCAATAGAAATTGGAAGTTCCACAATTGGCGTGGCTGATAGATCAATAAATGACAGGTGTTTTGCATTGCCAATAGAATGAGGTAACTCAATAATGTTTGTCCCTGAGAGTTTCAACTTTCGTAACGATCTCAGGTTGCTTATTGATTCTGGAAGCTTCCTCAAACTTCTACATCCCTCGAGTGAAAGGAACTCGAGTTGCGTGAGCTCTCCAATAGAAATTGGAAGTTCCACAATAAGCGTGCCTGATAGATCAATAAATGACAGGTGTTTTGCATTGCCAATAGAATGAGGTAACTCAACAATGTTTGTCCCTGAGAGTTTCAACTTCTGTAACGATCTCAGGTTACTTATTGATTCTGGAAGCTTCCTCAAACTTTCACATCCCTGGAGTGAAAGGAACTCGAGTTGCGTGAGCTCCCCAATAGAAATTGGAAGTTCCACAATTGGTGTGCCTGATAGATCAATAAATGACAGGTGTTTTGCATTGCCAATAGAATGAGGTAACTCAATAATGTTTGTCCCTGAGAGTTTCAACTTTCGTAATGATCTCAGGTTGCTTATTGATTCTGGAAGCTTCCTCAAACTTCTACATCCCTGGAGTGAAAGGAACTCGAGTTGTGTGAGCTCTCCAATAGAAATTGGAAGTTCCACAATTGGCGTGCCTGATAGATCAATAAATGACAGGTGTTTTGCATTGCCAATAGAATGAGGTAACTCAACAATGTTTGTCCCTGAGAGTTTTAACTTTCGTAACGATCTCAAGTTGCTTATTGATTCTGGAAGCTTCCTCAAACTTCTACATCCCTGGAGTGAAAGGAACTCAAGTTGCGTGATCTCTCCAATAGAAATTGGAAGTTCCACAATTGGCGTGCCTGATAGATGAATAAATGACAGGTGTTTTGCATTGCCAATAGAATGAGGTAACTCAACAATGTTTGTTCCTGAGAGTTTCAACTCCTGTAATGATCTCAGGTTGCTTATTAATTCTGGAAGCTTCCTCAAACTTCTACATCCCCAGAGTGGAAGGAACTCGAGTTGCGTGAGCTCCCCAATAGAAATTGGAAGTTCCACAATTGGCGTAGCTGATAGATCAATAAATGACAGGTGTTTTGCATTGCCAATAGAATGAGGTAACTCAACAATGTTTGTCCCTGAGAGTTTCAACTTCTGTAACGATCTCAGGTTGCTTATTGATTCTGGAAGCTTCTTCAAACTTCTACATCCCTGGAGTGAAAGGAACTCGAGTTGCGTGAGCTTTCCAATAGAAATTGGAAGTTCCACAATTGGCGTGCCTGATAGATCAATAAATGACAAGTGTTTTGCATTGCCAATAGAATGAGGTAACTTAACAATGTTTGTCCCTGAGAGTTTCAACTTCTGTAACGATCTCAGATTGCTTATTGATTCTGGAAGCTTCCTCAAACTTCTACATCCCTGGAGTGAAAGGAACTCGAGTTGCGTGAGCTCTCCAATAGAAATTGGAAGTTCCACAATTGGCGTGCCTGATAGATCAATAAATGACAGGTGTTTTGCATTGCCAATAGAATTGGGTAAATTTTTAATTTTTGCGGATGATAGATCCAACTTAGACATCGATGTTAATTTCCCAATAGAGTATGGAAGTTTCTCCATTTGGTGACAGTTTTTCACACAAAATTGCTTCAGATTCACTAGTCCTCCAATCTCTTCGGGCAAAGTTCGAAGCCTCCTACAACCAATAATGTCCAAGTGAGTAAGACCTTTCAACTTCCCAATAGAGGAGTCAACTTCATATAAGTTTGTACAGGCATCAAGAGACAGTCTCTCCAAACTCACGCATCCAGAAAAGTCCGGAGTCCGTTTTGGTCCATAACATCTTATGAGAGAAAGAACTTTCAATTTGTTTGCCATCTGCAAAATTTGCTAAAACATTATAAAGAAGAATCAAAGAGAGAATACTATGTTGAGAGAACAAAAGTATGAATTAACACCTTCAAAATGTTCCATCCACCCCAATTTTCAGTGTTTTCATTGCTCGAAAGTTTGAAAACTACTAGATTCTTCAAGTCCAAATTGGCCATTCTACAATTTAGAGGAGGAGCACACCAAAAAAGCCATCTTAGCTCCAGGAGATTGTTGACGTCTCCAACAAAAGTCCCTGCTACTAAGTTGAGGAATTTCAGATTAGGCATCCTCTTAAGTTCTTTATCAACAATGTTGATGGGACATACAAAATGTCCGACTAGATTGAGTGCTTGCACTTTATGCTTTCTCTGCCAATAGAAACCGTCGATGAGTATGAGCTTGCAAACATTAAATTTGTCATTCAGAATCGTCAAAAGGAAACTTTTGAATGAGAAATAGGAAAATAATTGTACGGTTGTTAATGTTTGGATCCTACTTTTACTTTACCTCTTTCGATCTTACTACTTTCAGAGCTTCATTGCCATTCCACAACCTACTGCACTCTGTCAAATTCCTGTTACAGTCTTGGCAAACAATGTCCCTTCCAAGGTCTCTCAGCTGATCATGCATCCATATAGTATCACCACCAACAATTTTAATTAGACACAAATCAGTAAGTTTTTTCAATGAGCTATGTGGGTATAGATCGCAAGCATCCCAGAAATAGGTTGCCCATGATTTCTCTTCACCTATGAAGAAGCATGCAATATCAAGAAAAATTTCTTTTTCCACATCTCGTAATTCATCGTAACTTATTTTCAACTTGTCACAAACGTCATCATGAGGTACATTCTTCAACCTTTTTGGCATTTCTTTCCATATTTCCTCATTTTGGTGATGAAGATAGGAACCTATGACTTCAAGAGCCAATGGAAGTCCGCCAGTCGTAGATACAACTTCTCGAGAGAGACTCTTATGAGTATCGGGAGGAGAGAAACTATTAAAGGCATGCAAACTGAAAAGCTCTAGCGCTTTACCACGATCCATTTGCTTTACTTCATAAGCTAAGATTCCCTCCTCTTCATTCAGAATCCGTTGATCCCTTGTTGTAATTATAATCCTACTCCCAGAACCAAAAGTGTTAGGCCCTCCCACTAGTTTCTTAAGCTGTTCTTTCCTATCTAGATCGTCTAGAACAATGAGAACTTTCTTAGAACCAGCTCTCCTCTTTATGCTAGCTATCCCTTCATCAGCGTCGATAAATTTTTCAACAAACCTGGAGTCAATGATGTCGGTTGCCAACTGTTTCTGCAGATCTACTAGGCCATTTCTCTTCGACAATTCTCGGATGTTTCCAAGAAAGCTACATTGGCCATCAAAGCGAGGATATAGTTCATTGTAAATACATGAAGCGAGTGTAGTCTTACCGATCCCACCCATTCCATAAATTCCAATGAAACGCACACCAGTGCCGGAGTCAACGTCTAGCAACTCCATTATGGCTTTTACTTGTTGGTCTTCCTTAATAAATTTGCTGTCCAAAGGTCTTCGTTTTACTTTCAGCTTATGCAAAACCTCTTTCACAACGAGTTCAATGACTTCACCATGTCTGTCACAAACCAAACAGTTTTAGTAAAAGAAAAGAAATAACAATCTCACTACTACTTACGAGCAGATAGCATGTGAGTTGGATCATTATTTCAAGTGTCAGGTAAATTCTATAAAGCCAGAAGAATTTTTGTGAAATAGAATCCGCAAGATATGATTGCCGTTATGCCGATAAGTTACAATTTCCCCTTGAGAAAGACGATGTTTCTTTGCAGTCCAAATTACAGACATCATTCTAGAATTAGATCAAATTTACTCATATAGTTATCCCTAGCCAAAATGGCCCTGGTTATGTATGAGAATTAGTGAATTCAGAAATGAAATTTACTACTCATATACCAACAACTGGTCTATATATGAGGCATCGACCAATATATTTCACATCGAATGCTGAACCACCCAAGCTTATTTTCACTGCCATTTACAAGAATGATAAGAAAATGGCATTTCGACTGAAGCTTGAAAAGAGTTCCATTTATAAGCATTTACTTACGGTTTCCCTTGGACTTCCCATCCCTTGATTTTACCCACTTTTCTCAGAGCCGCCTCCCACCGTTCCCTGCTCTCCCCGCCAGGCCTCTGGTCGTGCTTCTCCAAGTCCTCCACGTACAGTTTCGTCTTGAGCTTGACGTCGGAGGGCGTGACGTCAAAGAAGATCGGTAGGATCTCCGGCTTCCCGATCGATTCGTTGAGCTCCATCACACGAGCGAGCTCGCGGAGGCACCAAGCGCTCGAAGCGTAGCCTCTGGAGAGGACCGGTATGCAGATCTTGGAGTCGCCGACCGCTCTCAGGAGATCGTCGATCCGATCACCGGCGTGAAGGTCTTCGCTGTCTCTATAAGCAAGGATCCCCTGGCCGACCATGGTCCGGTAGAGGCAGTCGGTGAAGGTGTTGCGGGTGTCGGGGCCTCTGAAGCTCAGGAACACGTCGTACTGGGTCGCCGACGCGCTGGAACCACCGATTGCTGCCATGTTATTGGGGTTCCCCTCACAAAAGGTCTCGCGTCTCGCTCTGGTTTTTGATCTCGGACTTGGAGCTGCGTCTTCGGTGGTGTTAAAAGGTAGATACCATGTGAATGCGCAGACCGATTTCAATGAATCCGTCAAAGCCTCTCCCCTGAAGTGGACCCCTCACCCACGTGCAAGAATGGACGTTCCTGGATCGACCTCCGATGATTAAATGAAATATATTCCCAAAATATAATTTCGTTAGGCCTAATTTCATTAAAAAAAGCACCAACTTTATGTGAAATCAAGCAAACCATTACTGGTAGAGTACGACAGATATTACTAGCAAACTGCTCAAGCAACAAAATTAGCTCCAAGTAGAACATTAATAGCAACTGCCCAAATATCCAAGACAGTTAGAGGACTAGTTTACTAAAGGCCAAGCACACCAGTTCACGTTCGGCTAAACTGAACCAATCCCGAATCAGAATGAACTTTTTGCTGCAGCAGTTTGTGCCCTTCAATGCTAAGTCTTACTGCAAACATAAGAGACTTCGTCGCAACGTAAACCCAAGGTGTAATAATTGAGGGAAAAAAGAGAGAGAGAGAGAGAGAGAGAAAAAGGGGAGAGTTTAGTCAAAAGGAGGGGAACATGTGGGACACGGAAGAAGAAAATGAGGGCATAAGAAGACGAAGGAAAGAAAGAGACCCCTTCGGATTCCTCAATAAAAGGCCAACCCAGACCCATTAAATCAAGCAACTAAGCCCGGCCTTTTTCCCACGCCTTCAGAACGCAAGTTCGCGCGCGTGCACGAGAGAAGCAGGGAAAATCAAGGCTTGTTTTCCACTGCCATCATACGTCGCTCGCTGTTGCCTGAAGCGGTCGACTGTTGGTTTCGGAAGAGCACAGGACCCACTTGGTTCTTCCCTGTTTTTGTACTCAGATGTCTGGTAGTGACAGAATTGCGCTCTAAGATTCGTTCGCTGGTTGTGATTACAATCATTGATGACAACCATAATTTCCATTGTCGATTCCGTCGCCAATTGCAGCTCTCTCCATCTTCGCTTGTGGACCAAAGGAGTTGACTTTGGGAGAGAAATTCAACCGAGAGGATATACACAGTGAAGAAGATCCAGAGGCTTCTGGGACTAGTAATTGACACATAGCTGCGGCGAAGGCTTGTTTTCTGCTGTCCTGGAAGAGCAACCAGACTCTCCCTGTTCACCCCCGTTTTTAGCCGAGAACGCTCAAGCAGCCCATTCTCACTTGGAAGTTTCGTTGCCGACTCTAATGAAGGTACAATTGCAGATTTTAACCAATCTCTATTGTTTGCATTTTCATCGTTTTAATGTTTATTGTTTTTCTTATTCATTGTCCTGCTCATTGTTTGTTTATTCATTGTCCTGGTCACTCTTAACAATTTAAACACTCTGTTTTGATTTGTTAAGGGTGCGCATGGAATGCATTCCGGAATAAAAATTCTGTTCCGGAATGCATTCCGGAACAGAATGGCGTTTGTTAAAAAATTTCCGGAATGCATTCTGGAGCGATTTTTGCATTCTGGAATAAAAATGCGTTTGTTAAAAATACTTGATTCCAGAATGCATTTTTTATTCCGGAATGAGTTTTTGGCAAGAAAAAGAGAAGCTACTTTTTGTAGCTTCTTGATTCCAAAATGCATTCTCCCTATTTTCTCATAAATTTTTTTTTTCAGAAAATGCATAAAAATTGAAAAATTCTAGAAAAATTCATAAAAATTTCCAGAAAATAAAAAAAAGTCAGATTTCGGGAAAATTTGAAATTTGGTGAATTTTTTTTAAAAAATAAAAAAAATCAAAAATTTCAAAACTTCACAAAATAGCTTAAAACACATGTGGCCACCCACTTTGAGTGAAATTTAAATTTTTTGAGGTGCCAAAAAAAATCAAAAATTTCAAAACTTTACAAAATGGCTTAAAATACCTGTGGCCACCTACTTTGGGTAAAATTTAAAATTTTTGAGGTGCCCAAAAAAAAGAAAAATAAAAATTTTCAAAACTTCACAAAATGGCTTAAAATACCTGTGGCCACCCACTTTGAGTGAAATTTAAATTTTTTGAGGTGCCCAAAAAAATAAATAAAAAATAAAAAATTTCAAAACTTCACAGAATGGCTTAGAATATCTGTAGCCACCCACTTTGAGTAAAATTTAAATTTTTTGAGGTGCCCAAAAAAATAAAAAATAAAAAATTCTAAACTTCACAAAATGGCCTAGAATACCCGTGGCCACCCACTTTGAGTGAAATTTAAATTTTTTTAGGTACCCAAAAAAAATTAAAAAAAATCAAAAATTTCAAAACTTTACAGAATGGCTTATAATACATGTGGCCACCCACTTTGAGTAAAATTTAAATTTTTTTAGGTGCAAAAAAAATCAACAAATTAAAACAGATTTTTATTCCATAAATCAATTTCTGGAGCAGAATTAGTCATGTTTTATCAAACAGATTTCTCCTCCAGAAATCAATTTCTGGCAAAAATTCCAGAAATCAATTTCTGGCAAGAATTTGATTTCTGGAGCAGAATGGTTACCATTCGCTATATGTTGTGGGATTGCTAGTAGCTTTGTATCGTTTCCGCTGCAATCTTCAAGTTTATAAAAGTCAAGTAGAACAATTCTGGATGTATACCATAAATAAGAGAATAAAAGTGAGTCGCTACAATTAGGCAGACGCCTTGAATGTGAATTGTGTGCGTAAACGAACTCAAATTACTACAATTTTTATGATAGCTACTGTGCACATACCTTGTAGACTCGTTGAATAGGCTGTGTAATGGGTGTGCAATGGGTGTTGATATGTGTAAGCTGCAAGTAATTTTTTTTTTTTGAATTCTGAGAACAAGTTGTTATGAAACTGGATAATCTAGATGTATGCCAGCTGAGTTCGTTTGCTCATACTTTACATCGTTGCTTGTTAGCTGAGTTCGATTGCTCTCATTGTTGCTTTTCATGAATGAAACTGAATAATCTTCGTTTGATTGTTGAGTTCGTCATCTTTCGTTCCATTGTCGATTGTTAAGTTCATTTGATTGTTGCTTGATGTATGCTCGCACGTACTTCTCGTTGTTGCTCGTCTTTGTTAGGTCAATTGTGAGTTCCTTTGAATTTCGGTTCAAGGTCAGTCCTCATCGCTGCTTTGTTGCTCCTTGATTTATGTTGTCGATCATATTGAGCATATTCTGGAAACTCAAGACAAAACTGAGGTGGATTGTACTAAAGCTAACGTTTCAGAGTATAGACAAACTCTTCAGAGCTTAGATTTTGTTCGACTTCATTTTGGAGGAATTGCTTATTCTTGGAACAGTTGTAAAGTGTTGTTTAAAGAAATTAAACTTTAAACAGGTCATGATAGACTGCTTCTTAGGAGTCAATTGGAAATGCTGTATCTCCAGCGAGGTGTGGTTTTGGTGAGGTATTAAGCCATTGAGATCGAACATTTGCGAAGCATGTGTAGTGTTCTGTTTTTGTTGCTTTCTGTTAGGGGATTGTCGAATGTGATCGTGTCTCGTTTGAAACTGAACTAATACCGAAATGTCTCGGCCAAGCTTGAATGAAACTGAATCGACTTTGATACTCTCATGCTTATCTCTTGATTGATCAGGACTAAATACATTCGGAATTGATGTTGATACTCTGATTAGCTTTGCTAGATTTGTGTCGAGCTTCGAACGCGAGTACATATGATGCCTTTCTTTCAATGTGAGTGAATATTATTTTGTGTTTTGGTGTATGCACATCTGCATATTTACCGAGGGAACAAGCTGTAGGTTCGTGTATAAAAGGGACGGAAATGGTTTGATCGAAAAATACAATGAAGGAAGAAGATGAAGTTGCTTCATCTTGAGGAGTTCGTGTCGATTCCTTTTCCATATCCATGTTACTTGTAATTCTGTGATACTGTGGATGTAAGTTTTGGCTCGGCGGTGGTTGATGGTAGTGTTCCGATGGGGGACGGAGTTGACGTACGACGGGGTATAGGTCGTTTTAGGCCTAAAGCTTAGAAATATTAATCACCGGTGAAACTCCCTGGTGTTCTGGTATTTAGTAGATAGAATTGATGAGCTCTCAATTTTATTTTATTTTTGGTCTGATGAGCTCTCAATTTGAGGTTGATGAATTTGTGAGGTTCTGGGCACAAAGGACCGAGGGAGGAGAAAAGAAGAATAATAAAATAATAAAATGAAATAAAATAATCGAAAAATGAAAAAAAAAATTGGAGAATGATTAGAAAAATAGGCTTTGATTACGTTGTTAGTTTTTAGTATTAGATTTAGTATAGTTTCATTTAGTTAGTATAAATATAGTTTAGGGTAACACCTTTGATTTAGTTAAGATTTAGGTAAATTCATCTTTTAGCAAAGAAATTAGAGTCGATTAAATTTAGCTCGTAGATGTTCCTGTATGGGGTTCAATAATAAGGCCATGTTATATTTTTGACCAACTCGTATTAGATTATCTTAGTGCACTAGGGACTCGTGTTAATACTTCTTAACGACTTATCTCTAGTGGCTAGATGCACTCTGCCCTCTTTTTTTAATTATTTTTCATTGATGACATGGCTCTCAGTCCGCACCACGTGTCCACCGTGTTATTTTTTGACCAAATTCTGGCCATAGTGAATGAATTGCAAACCATCAAAAAGTTCAGTGCATTAGGTGATTAAAATCAATCAATGGCCCAATTGTAAATACTACCCAAGTTAAGCCACCAAATATGAAATTTATCCCAATGCGAACACTTGAAAATATTGAATAAGACTAAGCTCATCATCTTTGATACATATACATTGTTCACTTCTTTTTTCTGAAAATCTCATGCAAATAGTACTGGTTTCTCTTCTTATAAAAAAAATCAATGCATCAGATTTTCTGAAATTTACGAAACTGTTATCAAATGATTCAAATCTAGAAATTTTCGAAGAAGTCCAATTAAATAAAAAATTCATTTAAAAAACGCAATCAAATACTTTCTTTTCTCTATTTTGAGTGACAAAAAAGTCGGATCTAACTTTTTGATGAGGTGTAAAAGAGCGGAAACATAAGGGGGGGATTGATCCTCGCATGGTAGTCGTTATGGCCAACTAGGATGGCGGTGCATGGTGGCACCACCACGAGCAAGGGCCCTCACCCTCATGGCAGCTCCCGTGGTTGGTCACCCTTGCTATCCACAGAGGTGCTGCGGCGCCATCCCCTCTCTCTTTCTCTCTCTCTGTTTTAGTTCTTTTTGTTGATTGGTGCCTAGCATCGAGTATCCTCGAGAATATTAATAAATAAGACACATTGGAATTTGTTTGTCGCTCCCAATGAAGGGAGTTAATAGAAGTACCCAATTGTATTTTTTGGACAAATTTTAGGGCTTTATTACACTATTTTACAGTTTTTACAAATTGATTGTACTTCATTCTACTATGGCTGTGTGTTCGTTTGGCAAAAAATAACTTCCCACAGAAAATATTTTCCTTCCCACCCACAAAACACCTTCACTTTTGAGGAAAATAACTTCCTCTTTCTCAAAAGAGGAAGTCATTTTCCGAAAGCCTTCTTCTTCTTCTTCTTATTTTCACTGCTTTCTTTTTTCTTTTTTTTTCATTCTTCTTCTTCTTCCTCATCCGGTCGTTGCTCGATCGTCGCTGCCGCCGGTCGCCACCCGCCACTGTCCGCCGCCGCCGCCACCGCGCCGATTGCCGAACACCAGAAAATATTTTTCAAGACTTTTTTAGATTCAGCCGAACACTTAAAAATTATGTCATTTTCCAGAAAAATGACTTTCGAAAAATTATTTTTCAGAAATATAATATTTTTCACCAAATGAACGTAGCCTAAGTATTAGAATATGTGGTTCCCAGCCTCTTACAGAAAGTCTTCATAACTAGACTGTCAATGGTCACGAATATCAATCCACCGTTGCGTACTAATCTTACTAATTCTCTAAATTTTACTATTCAGTCAGTGCTTTTAATTGAGCACCGATTCTTCAGTCGAACAGGACAATTCTGCAGCATTAATTGGACTTTGTCACATCTGTTTGTGTGTGTAGTAAAAAGTTGACGAAGGCTTGGACTTTCACCGGTCACCCAATTGGGCTCTGATCTCCTCCAGAGAATGAATGGCTCCCAATGGAGCTTTGTCTTTCGCAGCAATGTATGGGGTTTGAGATGTGGTGGTCGTGCTTCCTTCCTACAAATTTACTTTCAGACGAAGTACAAAACAACCACGGGGTTTTTCGATTTCTAGTGGTATTTATCCTTTCATTTCATCGGTCAGAGATCTGTAGTACAATGGAGTGAAGGAGCAATGCCCCTAATGGGACGTGGATGGCACGTGGTCTCCGTCGTGTTGGGATTGTATTCTTGGGGCTAGGAATGATCTTTTCGTTTTCTTTTTCATATGAACTCCTCTGTACGAGTGTATGTGGTGTGGTCGGGCCATGAACTCAATCTATGCAAGAATTTCCTCTCACCAAGTGTTTCCTTATGGTGTTTTAATTACGGAACAATTTTACTTCTCGCTTACATGCTTTCACGAATTTTCTAATCAACTCTCTATAGTTTTAGTTTTTATAATCAAGTCTTACTACTTGCTTAAATTGTCTAATTAGGTTCTTTCGATGCTAAATTTGGCCAAATTCAATTGACATGTCTGTCAAACAAAGTCAGATGACGTGGGTAACAATCTGCCAATGTTGACGGTCACATGGATTAACCAAAAAACAAAAGAACTTTTTTTTTCATGTTGGTGTCCATGTCGGCAAAATGTTGTCCATGTCACGTTGTTGAACAACAGCTTCAACTAGATTTGGCCAAATTGGTGTTGGAGTGTTTAATTTAGACTATTTGACGGGTAGAAGGATTTGATTAGAATAAATAAAAGTACCAGGACTTGATTAGAAACAGCATAAGAATGAAAAGTAAATTTTTTAATTCCTATTTCATTGAGTTGCTCTGTTGTTCTCTTAAGATGGATCGAACTTTGTTTCTTCGGTATAATTGTATATAACTGTACAAGATCATGTATAAAGAATGTCAAGATTTAGTTGAACCCTAGACCGCTTGTCTCGAATATGGGACTTACAACTCATAAGCTGCCACTTCTTTTTGTTATTGCTAAATATACAATCTAGAGAGGGTAACGAGGTTGATTATCAAAACTTGATATAATTTTGCGGGATTATCAAAAACAAGTTTATAGTTGCATGAACGGTTTAAATATGCAAGGGTAAGTTAATGCTATCAAGTGCAATATACTTTTATCAAATAAATATGGAATTAAGTAGAGAGGGATAAAGATGTTGGACGGAGATCCTATAGAAGTTCGACTTAAATAAAGCGTGCATCCACTTTCCTAGACTAACAGCCACCAACAAGCTGGAATCTATTAGTAATCTTGTGAGAGATTACATAGCATGTACTGCTTCTACCCAAGTTTGGTAGATCACACTACCAAAACCGAAGCACTACTACAATACTCTTACGCTTCTCAAGAGAGATTATAATTAGTGACAAGTACTCTCAGTAAATGAGCTTGTCACTCAATAACTCAACAAAGTATAAGTGCATCAAAGGATAAAGCTTTCTCAGTTCGTAGGTGTTCTCGTTATTATATAGTCTTTAGTATACAAGCTAGCCGATTTTCAAGAGGATCAATATAGCTGCCGAAAATAAACAGCACAATTCATACCATCAAATCTTCCTAGCAAAGGTGCATGGAGTTGCATATATTAGGAAATAATCCTTTTCACCAAAGTGATTGACGGTAAATTGTATTCTCCCTCGGGTGTGTCTTTTGGAATTCTAGGCCAGTGGCTTGTTGTCAATATTCCTTGAGACTTAGATTGGCAGTCAAAAGAACTTTTGAGTCTTCAAGTCAGAATGTTTAATCTCGTGATATGCACATTCATCTTAGGTTATATAAAGATCTGCTCATATCAGCAATCTATGAATCTATCCAAGCTTCCTGCTGGTAGTTGACTTATGTACACCTTTCCATTTGCTTTTTCCCCGGTACATTTGATTAAGGTTCCATAGAACTATTCACCTTATTATACCTCCAAGTTTCCATGAACTTTCCATTTGTCTAACTTGTTCACCCTCTATTGAGGTCCTTCTAGGCTTTATGAGTCTTTCCAGTTAATACTTCGGAACTCAATAATAGTGGTAGAACTTCCTCATATCAACGTTACCTGAAACAACAATAACATCTGTATTTATCAAGTAATAACAAAAAATATGAGGGTTTTGTCAACTTCAAAATAATATAGGAGGTGTTCTCTACATTCTTAAATAATGTCATATTGCTTCATTTATGCTTTGCATAACAGATTGAATATGTAGCTTCCACTCATAAGCCATCACTTCTCTTGAATATATCCTTATCTTCAATGTAAGGTTTTAAGAACTGAAAAAATTGCGCAAAATTCAGAGAAATAGTGTAAAGCTAGCAAGTTGGACTAGAAGAACAAGAGCATAAATGAAAGTCCGTGCCTCTTATCAGATGTTATTTTTCACCATGACCTGCATGCATTTTGAGAAGAGAAATGCTATATGCACAAAGAAATCCCACTTAAACATTTCTTTTATTAAGTGACATCACAGGATTTAATTAGGTGTTTGAACAAGTACGACCCGTGCTATAAATGATTAGCTTATTTAAGCATCCAATATGAAATTATCACATCATTTAGTAAGAGAATTTCAATAAGTTTTCTTAGTACATGTAGCATTACTCTTCATGAGAACATACCAACTTAGGGAGGCCATTTCTCTTCTGATTTTCCCCTTCATCCACTAGATATCAACTTTGTTTGGCTGAATTTGGAAGCGTATTATTAGTAAGAAGAGAATTCTGCCGTCATCGCATTGGTTGGGCCAAGCTTCACGAAAAAGAGATTTATTGGGCCCTATAGGTAAGGAAAAAGCTCAAAGAGCCCACTAACTTGTGAATAAGCCCACTAAAAGTAAGCCCATGATCTCACTCCCCAATAACAAATGTCCTTTGGCAATGTCTGCTCCATCTGTAGCCTTTCTGGACAAATACATTGACCTGGACATTGGAGATTCTTGGCGGACGAACATCCGACCACTTAATTTTTTGGCTGTGTGAATCGTTCAAAGCATTTGGGTCGATTGCCATTTGGTTGAGGATCCGGCTGGCTCGTTCGTCAACACAGCTTATTCCTACTAAATAGCTTCTCATTATACTGATCCACTCTTCTTAACATGTTCTTAGCATGTCAAATTATGCAACAGGGCACAACATCTACTAAAGAACTTAAAACGAAGACTTCCCAAACTCAATACCGCCAACATCGGGTAAACTTCTAGATCGAGGTGTCAGCATTTACAAACATACCATCCGTTATCCGGTGATCGTTTTCTTGTTTCGAGAAACTTGCCCCGTTTCTGGTGACTGTTTATCTTATTCAGCCAAGAAGGCTCTGAAAGTTCTATCTTAACTTTGAACCAGCCTATAAGAGAACAGATTACAATGGTTTACCATACTTGATGAGTGTAGCTTCAATCAGAGCCTTGCTGCATTGTGATCGACTTATGGGTGATTTGGCATGATGGTTCAGAAACCTCTTTCCTTGAAAGACCCTGCCAGTCCAATGTAATCCAAGTCACACGATCAGAACATGTTAGCAAACATCCAAAGATACACCGGGTACACCTGCAAAAACAGCTTCTTGTTAGATGGACAATATGCTGACACACTGCATAAACTCAAGTGGATGCTCAATGCCAGACTCCTGAAAATTGAGATGACATTGACAGTAGTCCGTGCCCTTGCTTCTGCCACTAAAATCTCATCCTAGAAGAAAGTAGAATTGCTTGTAGATATCATCTAGTTAGTCTCTTCTACCATCAGTTTTGCCCACTTCACAAACATTGGCACAGGAAAGACAAACATCTTCTCCTCTTAGATCAAGTCATCCATGACAGCGTAATGCAAGGATCAAGGATTGCGCGTGTTAGTAATCTTGACAGATTTCGGAAGAGCTTTTGCTGAAAAGATTTTAATGATCACATTTTGGGACATCCCAAAATTGTCTACTTGTGCTTGTTTTTTCTTCATTTCTCCTTTTGGTTCTTTGCATTCTTCAGTTATTTGATATATTTTGGTAGAATCATTCGCTTACCCAGATAAAACTAGTAGCTTGATCTGTATGACCAAACAATTGATAACTTTAACAGAAACTGACTCTAAAGTATCGGATTACCAAATTTAGTTCGAGAATGACAACATTGTCATCGTCAATTTTGTAAAAATGACTACTAGTGGCATGAACAAACAAAGTGACATCTAACACAAAGATTCAGGCGAACATATTGCCAAATGAGGCTACTACTTTCGATTTCCATAAGTCAATAACCACAACTACTAATAGCTAAGTAGTCAACTGCCAGTGCCACCGACACCCAGACATCGACTATCGCTATCCTGGTCCTGTATTTTCATAAATGCGCACTTTTCAGAAAATGTATCATATGCATCGGAAACTATTTTCTAAGTTGTCAAAAATCTTTCACTGAAGATGTTTTCATGTCACAAGCAATATGATATTCACAAAGGGAATGACTTACCTCAACGAATGGACAGTTAGCAAATAAAGCAGAGTAGATCCATATGCAAACTGCACTCCTGTTTCCAGGAAACTTGTCCCTCGACCACAATACTTGACATTGTCAAGAAGAGTGCGAGTGTTCTCTTGGAGCCATCAATCCAGTATTTATACCCTTAACCATAATGCATAGAGATCCATTCAGTTTTTCCTGAATCCCCGTCTGCATTATCCTGCAAGACAATGTACTTCGCTTGTCTGCATATGAAGACTTCTCGCTTGAAAAAGCATAGGGGCTTGCAGATACATTCTAATATGCATAAAGAACAATCAATGCTGTCGTTCTCCTTCGTTGAATCTTCCGAATCTTTGTCCATTTCATCCTCCTAGAACAGGAAACGATGAATTAGTCTTCCACCTATATGGGAGGACAAGAAAATGCATATATGATCTAATCATCATGCCATAAAGTCCAAACATTACGGTCATTTGCTTCACAAGCATTAGTGAACCATAGGACAAAGCCAGTCACATGACCAAGTGTATGACGGAACAATCATCGGGCATGAGAGGATCGACGATTGCTTAAGAAAAAATGTGCCAATTACAGAAGAAGGATTGAGAGCGTTGTGGCTCTGTGTGGTTCAATGCGATGGAATTGAATAAAAAAAAGGAATAAATGAAAAGACAAATCCATGCTGTCAAGTGGGAATAAAAAAAAAGCCACATTGGACTTGTTTTCTAATATAAAAAAAAGCCACATATGAATTATTAAATAATTAAAAAAAGCCACGTAATCATTTTGGCCGGAATATTTCGCCGTTGGCACTTAACTAATCTTTTTTTCTCCGACTTGACACTTAAGTGAGCCAGTAAAACCTTTTGGTACTAAAGTGAGCGCTATACATAACTTTTGACACTTCTAGTGTCCTTCTCCCAATAAAAATGTGTCAATTATAGAGTCTATTGTCACTCGCATGACATAATTGATCCAAAATTGCAATGACTATTGTCAAGTGGGTTAGACGACCCACCCGTGAATACCATCCCACTAACAATTAAAGGTGCAATGCACGTTCTTACACCAACATGTCGGCGAGCCCGCTATGTCCCCGCACTAAATGTATACACCACTCATCTTATTTGTTACAGATTTATTTACTTTTGATGAAAATTTTCAATAAATAATGGTTACTGTGGCTTTCTTTTTCATTTTGATTTTTTCAGAAAGGTACCTCTCGTCAATGAATCTTATTTTAGGTGCAGCACACAGTTCTATTTATGTATGAAATGTTCATAATTTATGAGGCAAGTATGTTGGAGAAGAGAGAGACAGAGAGCTATAAATGGGGGCAAATGGAACAGGGGAAAAGCAGAACTTGTATGTTAGGAGTGGGGAGACCCGAGGTCCAACGTCCTATAGAGAAACAAGAGTCATCTATGCCAAACAAAAGACATCCAGTAGTTGCTGCCACTAATAATTAAAGCAGGTTCGAGCATCATACTCAACGTAACAATTTGCCAGGAAAATCTTAGACGAGAATAATGCGTAGATTAGTGCCTAAGCTTGAACAAGTTGGCAACTCCAGAGCAATGTACAGAACAGGAAAGGCTTCAAGAATTGGAATAAACCTCTAAGCAAGCAAATATAAGGTAGGACAAAATGATTCAGAACTAACAAATTTTGTTTTAATAAACTAGACAAGAAGAAAAGCCTAGAGTTCCTTTCGGCAAATAGAAGCATAAGGGAGAGGGCATCAGAGAACAGAATAGAAAGTCCAGTCTTTTCCTTTTGGCTGTTCTTTGCAAACGCATGTCCGACTGTTTGGACGAAGGTGTCGTCAATTTTGAGTTGCGATGCGCAGATTTTCTACCACTGTCCAGGGTGAGCCCGGTGATAGCCAGTGGTGGAGTCTCGGCGATAGAAGTAGCTTTGGTGGTGGTGGTAGTGGCCGTGGATGGAGCCTGGAGGGCGTGTTAATGATGGCTTGTGGCGGGGACAATGGGTGGCTGTGGCAGCTTTATTCAAGTCGATCACCAGAGAGCGGGAAAGAAAAGAACAGGAAATCAGGCAAATCACTCCATTTGTTTTGTTTTCCTTTTTTAAAGCTTCCTATAGGCTGATTTAGCACCTACTTAGCCCCACATCAGTGCCAAATGTCCTTAAATTGCACGATAAAAAAGTCCAAACAATAAACAAGATCACGACATATATTTTCATTATCTAAAACCAACGGACTTACCAGAGATACTTGATTGCACATTTTGACAAGTCTGGAACTTTATGGCACGATATGACAATTTTGGCGAACCTCATTTGTGGAGATTTGTCACCTAAACTGTTTGCTGAGGCTGCCCTGCATATATCAATATGGCATCAGCAGGTTTGCGAATATTAATGTTTTATTTTTTGAAATCGTCAAATGGAATCAACGAAATATGTTCTTGTTGTGCTTAATTGCGTTTTTTTACAAGCTGTGATTGTCCAACTGGTAGGGCGAGATTGAGCATCAAAACCAGGGATAGAAACTGTTGTTGCCATGCCTTTTGCCTTCTATAAATGTTTTCCGTGAAACTCTGACTCCTGAAATTGTCGAGTAGGATTCTCTTATGTCTTTGCTCCCGCAGCTTGTATCGAAGAATCTCTAAAAGAAAGAGGGTTCGGCTGCTAATAACTAATTTAAACATTCGACGATCCATTCTTTATATCAAACATTCTGCAGTAATTTAAAATCGTGAGAATTGATGACAAGTGTCGTGATGAAAAAACTCTACTCCTTTTATTTCTTGAAAATAGGAATTTCTCGGCATTTCCAGAACATTAGACTCACCGGAATTGTGTGCATGACTGACTTTGAGGCGGTACATGCTTTTCTTTGTTTTCCAAGTGAGGCCTGATGATCATGTAATTGGCATTTTAATCATTTGTGGTAGCGAAAACTCCGTATGATATTGTTTGTTTTGTGGCATCTGATTGCACTGCTGACATCTATATCTGCACATCTTCGCAATCAAGAAGACAAAATTAAAATTGAAATGGAAAGAGATGGCCTCTATCCATTTTTACTAGAGTTACTATATTTTGAATACTAACCACGTTGGTCACTTGAAATTGACGGGCTGCCTTACCACTGCTGACCGAGAGAATCGCTCTCATAAACTGACTGACGTCCATAAGACTCTCTTCTTCCAGAACTCTCTCTCTCTCTCTCTCTTCATATCTTCCGTTCGAAGCCAAGCGGATCGGCATGCGTACAGGTAGGTGGTGACTAGACCTGTTAAACGGGTGGGTCGGGTCGGGTTTGGGTCGGGTCATAAATGGGCCAACCCAAATTGATCCGTTAACCCATTTATGACCCATTTATTCATAGTGTAAATATCTTGACCCGTACCCGACTCATTTATCCATAAGACTCTTCTTCCAGACCTCTCTCTCTCTCTTCATATCTTCCGTTCGAAGCCAAGCGGATCGGCATGCGTACAGGTCGGTGGTGACCGAGAGAAGCGCTCTCATCTCATCTAACTGACAGCCGTTCTCTTATGAAGGAGATTTTTGGGCATTCGTGAGGGGATACGATTCACACCCGAGAACACCAGAGCAAGCAAAAAATCTATCAGAAACCGTTTCTGTCTCCATCGCCGGCACCAGTTCACACCAACACCTGCCGTTTACCACCTCCGATCGCCATCCAATTAAGAGAAAACAGAGCATCAGTTTTGGAGTTGCAGAGGGTTCCTAGAAAGCTCTTACTGGTTTATTTGATTTTGCAGACCTCCATCATCATCGACTTCAGGCGACGACTTATAGCCCTTGCATCCATCACCGTTCGCTTCATTCAACTCCATGCTGCGACCTCTCTGTTCGCCCCTGTTCCACGATGGGGAAGTCCGAAAAACTCTGATCTCACTCGAGATTTCTTCCCCGGCGCCGACCTTCAGTGAAGACGCTTGCAGGGCTTCAGTCCTTCATTGGATCATTTGTTCGTGACCACCTACTGCATCTCCAAGGTAATTGCATCTCTGCTCTGTTCTGGTAGGTTGAGTCCAAGTAATTTGATCGAAGTCTGAGAGGAAAACGATACTGATTGAGAGGATCTAACGGCAGTCTAAGGTAATCACCTTTTGCCATTCTTTTGCTTAAAGCCGTTCGGCCATGGCTGCTGGTATTCGCTGTTTGCTAGATTGAAATGAGTGTCTTCTGTTTTGGATGTACGAGAATAAAAACAGAGGCTGAGAATCTAATTCTTGCTAGCTTGAAAATCGTACATGTCAGAGCTTACAGCCGTGATTGCGATTCGTCCGTGATAGTTTCATGTTGAACCGGTTTTGATTTCCACTAATTCGTCATCGTTCGTTAATCACTTTAGAGCTGATTTCCGAGAATCTCAATTTTAATATGCCTCACATGTTTGCGTATGCGTTTGTCTTAACATATTAGATCGCGGATTGTGTTTTGCCGAATGCGTCTTCTCTGTGTAAGTGTCATTTGAGTGAATGCATTTTCGGTATATGCAAATACATCCGTTCTCTTCCTACATGTGTTCTGGGTGTACACGTCTTTTCTTTGTATGTAAATGACACTTGCTTCCAAATGCATGGGTTCTATGATGTGAATAAATGAGTTCCGGCAGTGCAGACGCGAGTGAGTGGATGAAGAATGACGAGCGAGTTGACCAAGAATGAAAGACAGTTGTAATGAAGGTTTAAGATATAAAAGATCGTTAGCGTTTCTCTTAGATCTACTTTGAGGGAATAGTTCATCCTTAGCATTTAATACCATCAGTGAAGACCTTTAGTAGGAAATTTCTATTAGTCAAAATTAAACTTCGGTTTCAATTTTAGGGACTTCGAAGTCTTGGGCTTTGAACTTTGCTAACGATGGCAATTTCCCAAAATGGTCCAATTTTTTTTTTATTAAACACTCAGCTTTTTCATAAGGGCCGTTAAAAGTCTAAAGTTTTTCGGGAAAGCTGAACCAAACACACTTTAAAACACATATATCTTTGCGAACAATTTTCCATACTATGAATCAATCTTTTGCAATTTAATTTTGTCGCAAAAAAACAATTAGGTTATGTCTTAGTCATTTCACTTTTTTTCTCTAGCTTTACTACTGATAAAAATGATAGACTACCGCAAATGGTCAGCTTTTTAATGTATAGGAAATGAAAAAAAGCAAAGAAAAAAATAATTATTTTTGGATAACATCACAACCTTTTTTCTTCTTTTTTTAGCCAAGCAAATTAATTTTGGACATAGTCCATCGCATGTATTATTTCTCATGATTCTTATCTTATGATCATATAAATTAGGAAAATAAATTCAAAGAAAAAGGGAGGAAAGTAGGGCACAAATATTTTTATTTTTCAAAGTCTTGTATATATAGTTAAGATTTACGTGGAAACATTGTGATAATAAATAAGATCTTCCTTTTAATTTTTTGAATTTGGGAAAACATAGGAGTAATGAGCGAGGTGTTGGTATACATAAAGAAGGACTTGAAAATAATCGACATGTAGGTTAAGTCTTCAGAGAGTGCTTAACGTGTTGCCATCGCTCTTCAAGTCACCGATGGCAAGGTGAACCTACAATTGGATCGGCCGCCGCTACATGATTGAGTTGGCGGGGGCCATTTTCTTCACCTGACCCCTCCTTTTGGGCTTCGATCCCAACTATGACTCCTTCACTAGTGATGGCATTGGCTATACCCTTCTGATTGCCGACTACATGGCCGAGGTCTTCCTTGCCTTTCCCCGCGACTTCCTCGCCTTGAACCCGCTGGAAAAGGTAGGGAAGACCTCAGCGATGTAGATGGCGATCATAAGGGCGTAGCCAACACCAAGACTGGTTAAGCGGTCCAACAGGAAGGAGGCATAGTTGGGGCGAAGCCATGAGGAGGGGCCCAATGAAGAAGATTGCCCTTGCCAACATGATCCTGTAGTGACGATCGATCCAGTTGGAGGTCCGCCTCGCCATCGCTGACCTGGGGAGCGAGAACACGTTGAGCATCCCCATCATGACTTCATCTGCATGCGGGTTATCTTCAAGTCCTCCTTTTTGTGTACCATTGCCTCACTCATCACTTTTATGTCTGCCCAAATTCAATAAAAAGAAAGGAAAGAAAATCTTATTTATCATCTCAATGATCCCAAGTAAATCGTAACCATATACAAGTTAAAAAAATAAAAAAATTATGTGCCCTATTTTTCTCCATTTTCTTTGAAATTATTTTCCTAACTTATATGATTGTAAGATTGTAAGATAAGAATGATGAGAAATAATAAGTGTGATGGACTTTATCCAAAATTATCTTGCTTGGCTAAAAAAGAAAGAAAAAACTTGATGATATTATTTGAAAATAAGTATTCTTTTTTTTCTTTTCTTTTTTTTTGTTTTTTCATTTCTTGTACATTAAAAGGATCACCTTTGGCGATAGATCTGTCATTTTCATCGGTAATTAAGCTAGACAAAAAAGTGCAATGCTAAAATATAGTCTAATTATTTTTCTTTGCAATAGAATTAAGTTGCAAATAATTGATTTATTGTATCAGGAATTGATTCGCAGAGATATATGTGCTTTAGGTTGCGTTTGGTTTAGCTTACTCGAGGGACTTTAGCCTTATATAGTTCATTGTGAAAAAGTTAAGAGTATTTGATAAAAAAAAATTGGATCACTTTGGGAAAATGCCATCATTGGCAAAGCCAAAAGCCCAGGGCGCCTTGGGCTTTAAGTATTTTCGAAAGACAACAATGATAATAATAGCATGTCCAAGCACTACGATACGTGAAGCGTTAAGTAGATAATAGCGTATCACTTTGTTGGTGATATTAGAACATTGGGTTGGATTTGACATGGCTCTTTTGTTAGGGTGACATGGCTCACAGTTGGACGCCATGTTTGCCCCACATGTTTGTCATGTTAACGTGTAACCAAAATCTGACCAAGGTGTATGAATTGCACAAAAAAAAAAACGAAAGTTCAGTGCATTAGGTGATTGAAATCAAGATTTAGTGGCCCAACTGCAAATGCCACCCAAGTTAAGTGACCATTGATGAAATTTACCCCAATGCGAACACTCGAAAACATTGAATTAGACCAAGCTGATTATCTTTAGATACATATACGATGTTCACTCCTATTTTCCCTATAATCTGTGGAAATAGTGTCGTTTTAAAGTACTAATGATGGAACATTCTTATTTTCTAAATCTTGTAAAGAAAGTGTGATGAAGTCTTAAAATTTTCAAAAAAGTACAATCAAAGTAATTTTTCTTTTAAAACGCAATCAAGTATTTTGGTTTGCTTTGTTTATTTTGAGTGAAGGGAAAATTTGATTTGGCCATTTTTTAAGGACTCTTAGTTCTGATAAGGCGCTAATGCTGTTTCAAATGAGTGGCCCCTTAGCAAGTCTCCGCGAGGGTGGCCAAACTTTTCATGGCGACCAATTTGAGCTCACGCCCCACCCCTGGGCAAGCGAGGGACTGTTTGCACTCCCATCACCAAGCAAGGGTTGGTTGATAAGGATTGATTGATCCTCACATGGTAGTCATGAAGGCCAACTTGGATGGTGGTGCGCGGTGGCCCCATCACAGGCAAAGGCGCTTGCCCTCATGGCAGGGCCTGTGGTTTTCGTGTAAATGGCCGCGAGGGGCCCTTGCTATCCACAAAGGTCCGGTGTCGTCACTCCCCACTCCGCTCTCTATTTGTTCTAGTTTGTAGTCCATTTTTCTGATCGGTGCCTAGCATTGAGTATCCTAGAAAGTATAATACAAAGTCACGTTGGAATTTTTTTGTCGCTCCAAATGAAGGAAGCTAGTTGAACTATCTGAGTGCACTTTTTTTGGACAAATTTTAGGGCCTTATTACACAATTTAAAGGTTTAAAATTTAATTGTACTTCAATCCACTATGTGTTACAAAAAATTCTCACCATCCGCCACCAATACAAAGCCAAAAGGGAGAAGGCAGAGCAAGAAGATTCACCCCAACAACAAACAACAATTCTAGAAAGCACCCACGTTTCGTGCAGCATTATTGCTTTTAATTGAGCACCGCATTCTTCTGTCGAACAGGGCATTTCTGCAGCATTAATTGGACTTTGTCACATCCGTTTGTGCGTGTAGTAAAAAGTTGATGAAGGCTTGGATTTTCACTGGTCACCCAATTGGGCGCTGATCTCCTCCGGAGAATGAATGGCTCCCAATGGAGCTTTGTCTTTCGCAACGATGTGTGGGGGTTTGAGATGTGGTGGTCGTGCTTCCTTCTTACAAAATTTACTTTCAGACAAAGTACAAAACAACCACGGGGTTTCTCAATTTGTATTGGTATTCATCCTTTCTTTTTCATTGGTCAGAGAATCTGTAGTACAATGGAGGGAAGGAGCAATGCCCCTAATGGGACGTGGATGGCACGTGGTCTTGGTCGTGTTGGGATTGTATTCTTGGGGCTAGGAATGTTCTTTTCTTTTGCGTTTTCAGAAGAATATATGTGATTGGAAGCGTATTCTGGTGATGTTCTAATCGAGGGAAATTTTACTTTTCGATTGCATGCTTTCACGATTTTTCTAATCAAACTCTAGGTTTTAATTTTTCTAATCAAGTCTTACTACTTGTGTAAATTGTCGAATCAGGTCCCTTTGACACTAACTATGGCCAAATTGCTGACATGTCTGTCGGACAAAGTTAGAGTGCAATGTGGATAACATTTTGCAAATGTTGACGGCCACATGGATTCTACCATGGGAAAAAAAGAAGAAACTAAAAATAAACAAAATATTTTTCCTTTCATGGTGGTCGTCTATGTTGGCAAAATGTTGTCCATGTCACGTTGTCGAACAACAGCTTTGGCTGGATTTGGCCAAATTAGCGTTGGAGTGCCTTAATTAGACTATTTGATGAGTAGAAGGAATTGATTAGAACAATTAAAAGTACCGGGACTTGATTAGAAAAAGTGAAAAAAGAATAAAAAATTCCTATTTCAGTGAGTTGCTCCGTTGTTCTCTTAAGATGGAGTGAACTTTGTCTCTTCGGTATAATTGCACATAACTCTACAGGATCAGGTATAAAGAATGTCAAGATTTAGATTGCTTGTCTTGAATGTGGACCTACAACTCATAAACTGTCACTTTCTTGGTTAAATAAGCAATCTAGAAAGGGTGAATAAGTTGATTATCAAAACTTGAGGTAAAATTGCCGCGAAAATAATTTTGAAGGTGTAGGAACAGTTTGATATATGCAAGAGTAAGCTGATGATATCAAGTGCAGTATACTTTTATCAATTACATACGGAAATAAGTAGGGAGGGATAGAAGATGTTGTCGCAACTCTTATAGTGGTTCAATTTAGATCAAGCCTACATCTACTCTCCTAAACTAATAGCCACCAATAGGCTAGTATCCACTAGTAATCCTTTGAGAGGTTAAAACGTAGTCTGTGTTGCTTTTACCTAAAATTGGTAGATCACACTACTTAAACCCAAGCACTATTGCAACACTTGTATATTTCTCAAGAGAGATTACAAATAATGACAAGTACTCTCGGTAAATGAAGTTCTCGCTCAATAACTCAACAAAGTAAAAGTGTATCAAAGAATAAAACACGAATGACGAGAACAACAATATCTTCCACTCATAAGTTGGACTAGAAGAGCAAGAGCATAAATGACAGATCGCGCCTCTTCTTATCAGACGTTTTTTTTCACCATGATCTGCATGCATCTTGAGAAGAGAAATGCTACATGCACTAAGAAATCCCACTAGAATAGTTCTTTTATTAAGTGATAACGCAGGATTTAATTGGATGTTGAAACAAGTGGGACCCGTGCTTTGAATGATTAGGTTATTTAAACATCCAAATGAAGTTATCACTCATTTAGTAAAAGAATTTCAGTAAGTTTTCTTAGTACATGTAGCATTACTCTTTATGAGGACATACCAATTTAGGGAGGCCATTTCTCTTCTGATCTTTCCCTTCAGCCACTAGATATGAACTTTGTTTGGCTGAATTGGGAAGCGTATTAAAGTAAGAAGAGGATTCTACCTCATTCATCGCATTGGTTGGGCCAAGCTCGACGAATACAAGATTTATTGGGCCCTTTAAGTAGGAAAAAAAGCTCATAGAGCACACTAACTTGTGAATAAGCCCACCAACAGTAATCCCATGATCTCACTCCACAAAATACAAATTTCCTTTGGCAATGCATGCTCCATCTCTAGCCTCTCTTTCTGCACAAATACATTGACTTGGGCAATTGGAGATTCTCGGCGAACAAACGTTCGACCACTTAATTTTTTGGCAGTGCGAATCGTTCAAAGCATTTGGGTCGATTACCATTTGGTTAAGGATCCGCCCAATTCATGCGTCAACAAAGCTTATTCTTACTAAAGAGACTCTTATCATCCTGATCCACTCTTCTTAACATGTCAAATTATGCAATAGAACATCTAATGAAAGAACTTGAAACGAAAACTTTCCAAACTCAATACTGTCGGCATCAGGTAAACTTCTATAGATCGAGGTGTCAGCGCGTTCACAAACATACCATCTGTTATCTAGTGATCATTTTTTTGTTTCAAGAAACTTGCCCGTTTCTAGTGATTGTCTATATTATTCAGCCAAGAAGACTCTAAAAGTTCTATTGCAACTTTGAACCAGCCAGAAAGAGAATCTGATTACGATGGTTTGCCAAACTCGATAAATGTAGCTTCAATCAGAGTCTTCCTGTGGGATCGACTTATGGGTGACTTGGCAGGATTTGTCAGAAACCTCTTTCCCCGCTCAGTCTCGAAAGACCCTGCCGGTGCAATGCTATCCAAGTCGCACGATAATAACGTGTTAGCAAACATCCAAAGATACACTGGGTACACCTGCAAAAACAGCTTCTTGTTGAATGGACAAAATGCTGACACACATTGCAAAAAGTAAAGTGGATGCTCAACGTCAGACTCTTGAGAATTGAGATGACATAGTCAGTAGTCTCTGCCCTAGCTTCTGCAACTAAAATCTCATCCTAGAAGTAGAATTGCTTGTAGATATCATCTAGTTAGTCTCTTGTACGGTTGTACCATCAGTTTTGCCCATTTCACAAACATTGGCACAGGAAAGACAAACATCTTCTCCTCTTAGATCTAGTCATCCATCACAGCACAATGCTAGGATCAAGGATTGCACGTATTAGTAATCTCGACAGATTTTGGACGAGCTCGTGCAAGATTGATTTAATGATCAATGTTTGGACATCCCAAAATTGCCTACTTCTGCTTTTTTTTTTTCTCCCCTTGGTTTTTTGCACTCTTCAGTTATTTGAGAAATTTTCGTAGAATCATTCATTTAATCAGATTCAACGAATAGCTTGCTCCGTATGACCACCCAATAGATAACAGTGACAGAAACTGACTCTAATGCACTGGACTACCAAATTTAGTTGGAGAATTGCGATGTTTTCATTGTCAACTCTGTAAAAAATGACTCCTCATGGCATAAATAAAAAAGGTGACATCTGACACAAAGATTTAGGCGAACTCATTGCCAAATGAGGCTACTTCAATCGATTTCTGTCAATCGATAATCACAAATACTGATACCTAACTAGTCACCTGCCATTGCCACCGATACCAAAACATTGACTAACGCTATCCCACTGAGAAAAAGTATCACATGCATCGGAAAACTGTTATCAAGTTGACGAAAATCTTGACGATGCTTCCATGTGGCAAGCAATCTGGTCTTCTCTAAGGGATTAACTTACCTCAATCAATGGACAGTTAGTAAATCCTCAAAGCAGAGAAGATCCATATGCAAACTGCATTCCTGTTTCCCGGAAACTTGTCCCTCAACCACAGTGCACTTGAGTTTATCAAGAAGACTGCAAGTATTCTCTTGGAGCCATCGATTAACTTTTATACCCTTAAACATAATGCATAGAGATCCATTCAGTTTTTCCTGACTCCACGTCTGCATTATCCTGCAAGACAATGTACTTTTTCTGTATGCCTCCGAAGACTTTCACTTGAAAAAACCGTAGGGGCTTGCAGATACATTCTAATATGGAACAATCATTGCTGTCGTACTCCATCGTTGAATCTTCCAAATGTTTCTCCATTTCATCCTCCTAGAACAAGAAAAGCTGAATTAGTCCTCTACCTCTATTGGAGGACAAGAAAATGCAAATATGATCTAATCAGCATGCCCTAAAGTCCAAAAATCACAGTCGTTTGCTTCACAAGCATTCATGAACCGTAGGGCAAAGCCAGTCACACGACCAAGTGTATGACGGTACAATCCTCAGGCATGAGAGGATGGACAATTGCTTAACATAAAAATATGGCAATTACAGAGTCTACTATCACTCACATGGCATAATTGATCCGTAGTTGCAATGACTACTGTCAAGTAGGTTAGATGACACATCCGTGAGTTACCATCCCACTAACAATTAAAGGTGTAATGCAGATTCTTACACCAACGTGCCGGCGAGCCCGCATTGTCGTCGCACTAACTATATACTGCTCATCTTATTCAGTACAGGTTTATTTACCTTCCGTGAAAATTCTCAATAAGTGATGGTTGCTATGGCATTCTTTTTCATTTGGATATTTTCAGAAAAGTACCCCTTGTTAATAAATGGGATAAGTACACTGGAAATTCTAAAACTTGTTATGAATGTGCAATTGAGTCCTAAAACTTTCAAAAACTGCAATCCAAGTCCTAAAACTTGTCAAGAAGTGCAATCAAGTCATAAAACTTGTCACGAAAGTCCAATCGAGTGCTAAAACTTTCAAAAAGTGCAATCAATGAAAGGACTTGATTGGAACAATTTGACAAGTTTTTAAGACTTGATTGCACTTTTTGAAAATTTTAGGACTCAATTGCACTTTCGTGACAAATTTAGGAATTCCAATATGAATCTTATTTTAGGTGCAGCACACAGTTTTATGGCAAGTATATTGGAGAAGAGAGAGACATAGAGAGCTATATATGGGGGCCAATGGAGCAGGGGAAACGCAGTAATTTCATGTTGCACTCGTCTAGTATCCTTGGGTTGGATTAGATCAGTCAACCTTTCCAAGGAATAACACCAGATAATTTGCAAACGCTCCACGAACACGAGAAAAAGGAAAAGCACGAGTGAGCCATGAAAAAGGTGAAAAAGATACACCAAAACTGAGTTAGCTTTATATATACTTTTCTATAAATTTATCTCTTTGAGCTTCTACTTTCACACATGGGCACGGGATTTTTATCTTTAGTTGGTGAAATATTGACACGATCGTTGTCATGTTTATATAAAGGATTGTTATAATGTCAATAGCTAGTGTGAGAAATAATTTACACACTCCCCATCAGATGATTAACATGTGAAAGAGTTAATAATCACCTTGGGTGTTTACCTTCTAGACTATCCACTAAGTGCATCTATGCGTCTAGATTAACAATGCTACTCCTTGTAGGCAGAAATTCTGTAACTGAAATTTAGTTCAACTCAAGTGATATTTTAGGATCTCATCTTCTACCTTTGACACCTTTCTCCACTTACGAATTCCCACATAATTGAAAGAGAATTTTGGGTTAGTTTGGTTTTAGGGAACATCGATTATTTTCGTTTTACTACGAAGTTCTCAAGAGACTATATTTTATTTTCAAAAAGCGACCTGAACTTCATTCTGCCATAGTTGAAAAAATAAGTGAAAGGGTAGAAGGAAGGCGCACCTCATTGAAAGTCTTCCTCGTCCTGTCAAGAATCATCTCTCTGTAATCCCTGTAACTGAAACAACGGCCATTAGTATCTGGTAAATTCGCGCAATACCATACACGTATCCTGCATTCATTTGGTATCTTCGAATCGGATACATCAGTCAACATTTCCAACGATCTACACCCGACCAAAAATAGAAAATCCAAAAGCTCCAATTCTTCAAGGCCCTCAATAACTCTTAGCCCATTGCACATTTCTAACCCTAAAGTCTTCAGCTTCTTCGAGTTTGATAAACCATACAATTCTCCTAGGGAATTGCCGCGTCTAACATAAAGTTTCTCCAGTGATTCCATTGTATTCAGAAATCGAATTTCAAGTAGCTCTGGGCAATGTAAAACTTCCATTTCACAGAGCTTCCTCAAGCTTGATGAAAAAACTGACAATCTCTCAAGAAACTCGCAATCTCTCACATTCAAAACTCTCAACAGTTCAAGCCCATCGAGTTGAATTTCCCTCAATGGAGAGCGATAAAGATTCAATCTGGACAAATATTTCAAGTTGGAAAATTGTGGTCCAATGATGACTGAGTCGAAAGTGTCCATGCAAGAAAAAGTGAGTTCTCTAAGTCGAGGTAGGCAACCCAACTCCGCTAATGGCACAGGAACATCTGAAAGGCCCCAGCTCAAGTTCTCCAGCTTAGATAACTTTCCCATCCATTGCAATTGAAGAGTTTGCATTGGGTTTGATGCCTGAGCAAGTGCTTGTCCAGAGCCGTTAGACAGATGCAATTTCACTAGATTTGTGAGGTTACTGAGATCCGGAACTAATTTCAATGATGTCGATTGAACACTTAGATAATTCAAACTCGGGGGAAGTTTAGGCAACTCTTGAAGCTCATTACAATCCGTTAAATATAGCTCTTGGAGTTGTGTGAGGGAATTGATTGCCGTTGGCACTACACGAACACGAGTGTATGATATGTCTAGGATACTTAGAGACAATAGTTTACCAATTTCAGTGGTAAGTTCGCCTGCAAGTTGTTCACAGCCTTGGGCATCGAGCTTTTCCAACCTCTCTAGCATTCCAATACTGGCAGGTAACATCCTTATTGGACTATTTCCCATACTCATCACCTTCAATTGCTTGAGATTTTTTATCGAATCAGGTAACTCAACAATGTTTGTCCCTGAGAGTTGCAACGTCTGTAACGATCTCAGATTGCCTATTGATTCTGGAAGCTCCCCCAAATTTCTACATTGATGGAGTGAAAGGAACTTGAGTTGCGTAAGCTCTCCAATAGAAATTGGAAGTTCCACAATTGACGTGTATGATAGATCAAGGAATGACAGGTGTTTTGCATTACCAATAGAATCAGATAAACTTGTAATTTCCGTGTATGATATATCCAACTCATACAATGATACTAATTTCCCAATAGAGTATGGAAGTTTCTCCATTTTGTCGCACTTTTTAATAGAGAAGTGCTTCAGATTCACCAGTCCTCCAATCTCTTCGGGCAAATTTCGAAGACGTAGACAACAAGTAATGTCCAAGTGAGTAAGACCTTTCAGCATCCCAATAGAGTAGTCAACTTCTTGCAAGTTTAGACAGTCATCAAGAGACAGCCTCTCCAAACTCAAGCATCCAGAAAAGTCTGGAGTCCGTTTCAATATATTACATCTTGAGAGAGAAAGAACTTTCAATTTGTTTGCCATCTGCAAAAGTCACTGAAATATTTTCAGAGAGGATCAAAGAGAGACTACTATGTTGAGAGAACAAAAGTATGAATTCACACCTTCAAAATGTTCCATCCACCCCAGTTTTCGGTGTTTTTATTGTCTGAAAGTATGAAAACAACTAGATTCTTCAAGTGCATATTGGCCATTCTACAATCTAGAGGAGGATAACCCCAAGAGAGCCATCTTAGCTCCAGGAGATAATTGTTGACGTCTCCAACAAAAGTCCCTGCTCTTAACTTGAGGAATTTCAGACTAGGCATCCTCTCAAGTTCTTCATCCACAATGCTGATGGGATTTGAACGATGTCCAACCAGACTAAGCGCTTGAACTTTATCCTTTCTCTGCCAATAGAAACCATCAATGAGTATGAGCTTGCAAACATTCAATTTGTCATTTAGAATGGCCAAAAGGAAACTTTTGAGGGAAGTAGGAAAATAATTGTATGGTTGATAATGTATGGATCCTGCTTTTACTTTACCTCTTTTGATCTTACTACTTTCAGAGCTTCTTCGCCATTCCATGACCTACTGCGCCCTATCATATTCCCAATACATTCTTGGCGAACGATGTCCCTTCCAAGGTCTCTCAGCTGATCATGCATCCATATAGCATCACCACGAACAATTTTAATTAGACACAAATCAATAAGTTTTTTCAATGAGCTATGTGGGTATAGATCGCAAGCATCCCAGAAATAGGTTGCCCATGATTTCTCTTCATCTATGAAAAAGCATGCGATATCGAGAAAAATTTCTTTTTCCACATCTCCTAATGCATTGTAACTTATCCTCAACTTATCCTGGACTTCATTATGAGGTACTTTCTTCAACCTTTTTAGCATTTCTTTCCATATTTCCACTTTTTGGTGACGAAGATAGGAACCTATGACTTCAAGAGCCAATGGGAGTCCCCCAGTTATAGATACAACTTCTCGAGAGAGAATCTGAAGAGCATAGGGAGGAGAGACATCATTAAAGGCATGCAGACTGAAAAGCTCTAGTGCTTTATCATGATCCATTTGCTTTACTTCATAAGCTAAGATTCCCTTCTCTTCATCTAGAATCCGTTTATCCCTTGTTGTAATGATAATCTTACTACCAAGACCAAAAGTTTCAGGCCCCCCCACTAATTTCTTAAGTTGTTCTTTCTTGTCTAGATCGTCTAGAACAATGAGAACTTTCTTAGAACCAGATCTCCTTCTTATGCTATCCATCCCTTCATCAGCGTTGATAAATTTTTCGACAAATCTGGAATCAAAGATGTCTGATGCCAACTGTTTCTGCAGATCTACTAGGCCATTTCTGTTTGATGATTCTCGGATGTTCCCAATGAAGCTGCATTTGCCATCAAAGCAAGGACATAATTCATTGAAAACAACCGTAGCAAGAGTAGTCTTACCGATGCCACCCATTCCATGGATTCCAACGAAACGCACACTAGTGTCAGAGTCAACATCTAACAACTCCATTATGGCTTCTACTTGTTCGTCTACCCCAACCAATTTGCTGTCCATAGGTCTTTGTTTTACTTTCAGCTTAAGCAGAACCTCTTTCACAACGAGATCAATGACTTCACCGTGTCTGCCACAACACAAACACTTTCAGTAAAAGAAAACAAAGAACAGTGTCAATACTACTTCCTAGCAGATAGCATTTGAGTTGGATCACTATTTCAAAGTGTTGGATAATTCTATAAAGGCAGAAGAATTTTGGTGTAATAGAATCCCCACGATATGATTGGTGTTATGCCGACAAACTTACAATTTCCCCCTATTTCTGAGAAAGAAGATGTTTCTTTGCCGTCTGAATTACAGACATCATTCTAGAGTCAGATCAAATTCACTCATATAACTATCACTAGCCAAAATGGCCCTGCTTATGCATGAGAATTGGTGAATAGTCTTTGTTTTTTTTTCTTGGGTGAGAAATGAAAATTTACTACTCATATGCCAAAAAAACGGTTTGTATATGATGCATCGACCAATACATTTCATATCGAATTTTTGAACCACTCCAGCTAGTTTTCGCTGCCATTTACAAGAACAATAAGAGAATAGCATTTCGACCGAAGCTTGGAAAATTTTCCATTAATAAGCCTTTACTTACGCTTTCCCTTGGACTTCCCATCCCTTGATCTCACCCACTTTTCTCAGAGCCGCCTCCCACCGTTCCCTGCTCTCGCCGCCGGGCCTCTGCTCGTGCTTCTCCAAGTCCTCCACGTACAGTTTCGTCTTGAGCTTGACGTCGGAGGGCGTGACGTCAAAGAAGATGGGCAGGATCTCCGGCTTCCCGGTCGATTCGTTGAGCTCCGTCACACAAGCGAGCTCGCGGAGGCACCAAGCGCTCGAAGCATAGCCTCTGGAGAGGACCGGAATGCAGATCTTGGAGTCGCCGACCGCTGTCAGGAGATCGTCGATCCGATCACCGGCGTGAAGGTCTTCGCTGTCTCTGTAGGCGACGATCCCCTGGCCGACCATGGTCCGGTAGAGGCAGTCGGTGAAGGTGTCGCGGGTGTCGGGCCCTCTGAAGCTCAGGAACACGTCGTACTGGGTGGCCGACGCGCCGGAACCACCGTGTGCTGCCATGTTTTTGGTGGGTTTCCCTCACAAAAGGTCTCTCGTCTCGCTCTGGTGTTTGCTTGACTTGGAGCTGCGTCTTCGGTGGTGTTAAAAATTAGAAATCAATGTCAAAACCCTCTTCCTCGAAATGGACCGGCACCCACGAACGATGCTTAAATTAAAAAAGAGAGGACACCGAAAGCGTCGCTGTCAAGCTCGAAATATCTTCCCAAATTCAACTTTATTTTATGGGCAGGTAAAATTAATTTCTCCATCAAAATAAGCTGGGAAGCCAAACCCAGTAAAAGTCACAAACGAGTGATTAATTTCGGCAAACCATTACTGGCCACAACAGATATTGGTAGCAAACTACTCAAGCAACAACATTATCTCCAAGTAGAACATGAATAGTAACTGCCCAAATATCCAAGACAGTTACAGGTCTAGTTACTAAAGGCCAAGCACACCCATTCACGTTCGGCTAAACCGAACCTGCCAGTTAGAACTTTAAGGCCAATCCCAGATAAGAATCAACTTTTTGCTGCAGCAGCTTGTGCCCTTCCGTGCTTAAGCCTTACCGCAAAAATAAGAGACTTCGTCACAACGTCAACGCGAGGTGTAATAGTTGAGGGGAAAAAAGAGAGAGAGAAAGGGGAGAGTTTAAGTCAAAAGGAGGGGAACACGTGGGACGGTGAAGAGCATAAGACAAAGGAAAGAAAGAGTAGAGAGAGAGAGAGAGAGAGAGAGAGAGAGAGAGGAAGCTGCACGGGCGTTTCCTCGGTTTGAGCTGTGTATATGGAGGATTGATGTGTTCAAATTCGCCCAATTCGCAAATCTGGATTTGCGGTGGAACTTAATTTCGTTTTTTTGGAGAAGATTATCTGAGTTTGACCGGTTGGACTTCTTGGACTCTCTGTTTACATTGTGCATGGAGGAGGGACTTCTTTTGGTCGTCCAAAGAAGGGGATCACCTAATATATATATTCTTTCCTAAATCATAAATGTACTCCTTCTCAAATGAACACCCATGTCATCAGACCCAAAAAAAAATGATAATAAACACCCATGTTCTACAATTAAGTAAACACCCATTTCGTGCTATGTCAATTACGTCAAGTTTCGACAGAAAAAAAATTACATCGAATTACTAATTACTTACTTGTTAAAAAATAAGTTGGTTGTTGCTCTATATAAAATCGTGGGGAAGACATGATTATCCATAGCAGCATTTAGTTTTAGGGTATGTAGATAATAGATCAGAACCCGAAACCCATCCCGTCAGAGTTGGCTCTCGAATCGATCGGGGAATCGGGCCTAACTTTGAGTAATATATCTATTGTTTTAGGAAAACATATTATGTGAACAATTTGTGGTATAGTGGGTCGAAATCCATCTCCATCATATCTAATCTTTTCTCTAACGAAAAAAGTTAAAAACCCTTTCCGAGCAGGTTTTTAGATAGAACCGACGGTTTACGGTCTAAAACTGAAAATTGAATCAGTCAAGGTCGGTTCCCCAATTTTTTATTCAAAATCCTACTAGGTCCGTGTAAACCAGCCTAGAACCGATCGAATAAAATATATTCAGTTTAATTTTCGATTTGAAGGCACCCGAATGTTCACCCATGGTTATCCGCATTCCCCCAGGCATGGGAAGGTGGCAAGGATGGGGCCCCTTTATTAGTAGCCTTGAGGACCAGGTAAGGGATGCGTTCTCACCCTCGCCTTGCCTCATTCTCATCCCTAATTGTAATCCTCTATTTGATTTGTTTTTAAAATGCATCTTTTTCGTGAGAAAAAGAAAGTGAATGTGCTTATAAAACAAGAGTAGAATGATAAAGGTTCACATCACAACGTACTACCTTCCCAAAAGGAGCCTCCTAAAAATTGCTTTCAACGTACCAGGCATGCAAAAATGCCTAGCGAATAATGAACGACGTACACTTTCACTTGTATATCCTACATCCTTCGTGTTACCTTCATATATACTTTAGTCTTATCTTCTTGTCACCATATCGGTGCGGAAAATTACCCTATAAGTTTTAAATCTATTGTGTGAATACCGATTTAGTATGTCATCATTCCTCCCCCTTTATAATCCTCCCTCCTTTTCTCACTCTCTCTCATCCTCCATAACCAAAATCAATTGTCTCTCCATAGCTGGAAATCGCTGAAGTAGCGGTTTAGTCAGCACGGACCGTCTTACATGGCACGGTCGATACTAATATAGATAATTTTTACAATTTTTATTGTTGAATTTTTTTTATTTCCTTTCTCTTTTTTATTTTTTCCTTATTTCCCTCTGTTGGTTGCCAGGCCTCGGCACCAAAGCAAGGTGCGAAAAAAAAATAAAACAAAATTGTAAAAATCGTCCATGTTAGCGTCGGTCGTGCCATGTAAGATGGCTGACGTCCACGTCAGCGATTTCCTGCTAAAATTGGCCGGAATGACTATATTGTCAAATCACTAAAATGTTTACGACTAAATTGAAAAGTTTAAAATTGAATTAGCTGCCGTACAATAGGTTTAAGACTTTTTGGACAATTTTCTCGACAATTAACGGGTTAATGAATGTGGTATGAAATCTCAGAACGAAGTATACTCTAGGCATGAACGAAGAGGAAAATTTCCTTGCAAATACTAAAACCAACAGAGATAACTCTCCTCTTACCGTTGGTTCTCTAATTGCAGAAATTATATTACATGAGCGTAGTATATATACCAAACTGAAAATATGGACCATTGAAAATGATAGGTCCCATGTGAGTTTTACATGCAGTCCATAAAATTTTGCAATCCTGATTTAGTTTAGTGTATTAAGTGCATTGAATAATTTCTCCTTTAATCAACCATTTTACGTGATCACTTTTTGTTTTTGCAAAAATGAAAAGGAAGCTTGGCACATTTTGTGCGGTTACGTGAACTGTCGAGCTGCTTCCAACAAAGGATTTCCATGAATTAAGCAACTATAGTTTAAGAAGTCAAGAAGGACTGAGGGCCAATCTCAAGTTTTGGTGCGCATACAAAAGAGCCATCCTACGGTAAGTAGTGAATTACAGGACATTTTCAAAGGGACGACACTCGAAATGTCTCTGTTCAGACAAGGATGTTTGTCTATGGAACCATTCCGCACCAGCTTCGGCATAATCAACCTGAAACTAGTCCCTTAGCGGCCTGCTTTATCCAGCGAAGTCCAAAAATCTAATTCCCAGGAACTCGGACAATGACACATAGCAATAGAGCCCTCCTCTGTATCTGCTTTGTCAAGAGGCATGTCGTTTCCAATTTTGTTATGCCGCTTTCTTTTTTCTTTTCAAATTCATGTGTACTTTGAGCTTCGACAAATCAAGCAGGATTCTCTTTTTACACCCTCATCAGCCTATGGCCCAAAGCTTAAGGTCTAGTAGGTAATTAGCTGATATCACTCGACTAATATAGTGCCCCTAAGATCAAGGACCTCAGTAGGCAAAACTCCGGTAATCAAGGAACCGCAAAGGTTTTAGTCCAATCCAATTGAACTCCAAAAATCTTGCTCGCACCTTAGGAAGGAGATATCTTGTGCTACATTTCTCATCGTTATGCTGTGATTAACTTGCTTTTGGCATTTCTCTATTATCTCTGTGCCAGCTCTCTTAATGATTTAGGTAGTGACCGTACATTTAGTAGTCGGAAAATCTGATTCATATACCAAATCACGCAACGGCCACGGGAGGCCACATCTAAAGAACTTGAAATGAAGTATTAGGCCAAAGGGAAGCTGAAGATATTTGAAAACTAGATATTTTGGTGTTCATAGCCAACAATGCTTGACAATACCCCGGCCAACAGATGATCTCAGCACTGGTAAAAAAAGTTGTAGTTACCTTTATCAAAATGATAGCAGTAAATGGAAAACATACTAATGTACATTGCCCCTTGATAGCAGAAGAAAACGTATGGCAGTGAGTTGCTTGAACATCCACCATCGATCCTTCGATGGCCTCTTCCACTACAAGCTCCTAGAAGAAAATTCGAATGGCTCTTCCACTACAACCTCCTAAATGGAAAACATGCTAATGTATCTTGCATCATGATAGCAGAACAAAAAGTATAGCAGTGAATTGCTTGAACATCCACCATCGATCCTTCGATGGCCTCTTCCACTACAAGCTCCTAGAAGAAAATTCGAATGGCACTTCCACTACAACCTCCTAAATGGAAAACATGCTAATGTACATTGCATCATGATAGCAGAACAGAAAGTATAGCAGTGAATTGCTTGAACATCTGCCATCGATCCTTCATTGGCCTCTTCCACTACACTACGACCTCCTAGAAGAAAATTCGAATGGCTCTTTGACTAGCATTGTGGGGTGCAAAAATGCAGATACCATGTAATTAGTCTCTTCTGCCGTTAGCAGTGAATTACTTGAAACATAGGTACCGATAACAGTCATTAGAAATGCTCTTTGGCTAGCATTGTGGAATGCGCTAATGCCAATACCACCCAATCATTTTCTTCGACCATTACTTTTGTCAAATTCGCAAACATCGGCACGGGAAGGACAAAGATTATCTTCGCTCAGGTCACGTCATCTATGACAGCGTTATGCAGGGTCACAGATAGTGCCTGTTAGTAAATCTTGACAGATTTTCGAGGAGCTTTTGCCAAGTTGATTTTGAAGATCAACAGCCCAAATACCGTCTATTTCCAGCTCAATTGTTTCTTCATTTTTTCTTCTTTTATTTCTTTAGTTTTTTGCATTCTTTAGTTATTTGAGCAACTTTAGCTGAACCATTAATCTACCAAAAACGGAAAAAGAAAGAGTGCCTTGCCGTAATGTCCAAAAAATGATAACAATTACAACAACTGACTCTGAAGTACTGGATCATCTGGAGAATTAGATCATCTTCTTCTTTAACTGTTTAAAAATGACTTCCTACGGCATTAACAAAAAAGAGTGACCTATGGCATAAAATTTATTAGTTGAACATACTGATACCTTGAGCTTGCCCATCATATTGCGCACTTTCGAGAAAAGTATCATATGCATCGGAAATCGACGTGGCACACAATTGGATTTTCACAAAATGGAATTAATTACCTCGAACAATCGACAATAAATTTCCCCTGTGGTGGACCTGGAAGAGGAGGGACATGTCCTCAAAGCAGAGTAAACTCCATTACTTACGAAATTTCACAAGATTCCCGAACTCGATCACATTGTGAATTCATTCATCTCGCCATCGCTTTAATCAGACACATTTTGTTTACAGAATTGAGCACGAACACTTGGAAACATCCGAAGATGTGGTTCGTGGAGGAGACTGAAAGTCATTCAAACCTGCAAGATAGTTTGTGCTATCGAGGTAAGCTAATCGATGAAATCATATCCAAGCTAATAGCAGCAAAGCATCCAAAGATGCAGTTCAATCGCTGTTAATTTTGAATATTGGTAAGCTAACAGATGTTAGTTTGTGTATCCGGATGACAGTATATTCATTCTAACAGCAGTGACTTACCTCTAGAGTCGAGCTCAGTGCCAGGTTCTGGAGACCCTATGATAGTCAATGACGAGCTCTGAGACCTATAGCTGCTGATCTCCATCAATGATTCTTCTTCATTTGTTTCCATTACATCTTCCTAGTACAAGAGTACAAGCAAAAGTGGATCAGTCTTCTCCAAGTATTTTAGCATAAGAAAATTCAAATATCATCTAACCCATCCACTTTGAAGTCCGAACACTACAATGCTTCAATTAGTATTTAAGTTACAATACCTATTTTAATTATTTATGGATTATGTAGAAAATTCAATGAATTGCTCATAATTAATTTGTTGATAAATAGTATAAAGAGGAGCACTTAATAGTAGAATACGATTGTTTGATATTTTACTAGTCATATTGCCCATTCGTTTCATTTTTATTGGCAAGTAGGACACGTGTATGCATGGGTTTTAAATAAAGATTTTTCTTTTATACTCAAGAGTTATTACTTAACCTAGTAATAAATTTAGGATCGGATCGATTCCCTTTATTTGACGAGTGCTAATTTTTTTTTAATCTAACTTAACCTTCTTGATCTAAAGGTTTTATAACATTAACTTACATCATTTTCTTCATATATAAGTGGATTATATACCTTGGTTACCCATCATTGTGAAAACCGATTATGCAAACAACTGCTAGTATATCTAGCATAATCTATAGAGTTATTAGCTTTTAACAATTATCCATAAAAAATAACTTGTTGAATTCAACATGATTATCCAACGGTTTAGCGGTATAATGATTATGTATCTATTATATACGTACATATTTTACCCACATTTTATTGGCTACTTTGTATTTTACTCTAATCAGATTCAGCTATCAGGAAAAGAAAACAGTATGTTTACCTGCTTTTTTAGATAAATAGATATCATGAATTATATGTTTTCTATATGCATTCTTTTTCTTTCAAGAATTCTTTCGGTTTCATAGAAAACTAGAATAAATCATTTGATACCGGAATATCAAGCAATATGTAAAATTTGGACGAATGATAGAATTGGACTATTTCACATGCTTGCCTTCTAAAAGTGAATGCCAAACCAAACAGTTAGTCTGATAGGCATAGGACGATAAGTAAAACATAGTTGACAAATGGGTATTGCATCTAAGCTAAGTCTGTTTTTGGTATACCCTTTTTACTGTTTTTCCTTTCTCGTGGCTCATCCAATTTATAACACCTCAAATCTTTCAAAATACATAAATCATATATTTGTTTCTATATCTTTTTTTTTCATTTTAAAATATAAAGGGGAAGGGGGTATTTGTTTAAGAGAAATCTATTCGAACAACCAAGAGCAGTTGAGCTTCTACTTTCGTGCCGTCGTGCGAGATTTTTATCTTTGGTTGGTGAAATATTGATATGATCATTTTCATGTGTCCATAAATGATCCGTACTAAGGCAATTGCCAGTTTAAGAAATAATTTACTTACTAACCATTGGGTGGTTGACACGTGAAAGACCTAGTAATCATCTCGGGTGTTTACCTTCTAGACTATATCCACTAGGGGCGTCTATACATCTAGATTAACAAGGCAACTCCTCGTAGACAGAAATACTGTAATTGAAATTTAGTTTGACTCGAGTGATATTTTAGAATCTCGTCTTCTATCTTAGATTCATTTCCCCACTTATGGGTCATTTCTCCATATGTGGATTCCCACGTAATTGAAAGAAAATTTTGCGTTAGTTTGGTTTTAGGGAACATTTATTATTTTCGTTTTACCACAAAATTCTCAAAAGACTATAATTAATTTTCTAAAAACGGCATTTATGTCATTTTGCAATAGTTGAGCTCTTCAATATCTGAGACTATACCGAGTTCACTCAAGGTGAAATTTTCATCCAACACACTCGAGAAAAAGAAGTATTCTCACTTCGCCGACATAAGAGAAGTTCATGCACGAGAGAAGAGAGGTGTGACACGTGCCAAGAGAGCCACCCTTGTCAACTGCGACGCACCCTCTTGAAAGGAAGTAGATGAGTATTGAGAATGTTAAAGAGAGAAACAACCACACGTCTCTGTCTATTTATTCTGTTTATATACTTACCGCGCACACAAATGAATTAATACATGCAAAAGAAGGAGATAGAGAGAGACATAGAAATCATACGGAACAAGGGAAATAAAAGTCATGCCTACTACATGCGTTTTCGAAAAATAAAAATTTGAAAAATAAGTGAAGGGTTAGAAGGAAGGCGCACCTCATTAAATGTCTTCCTCGTCCTGTCAAGAATCATCTCTCTGTAATCCCCGTAACTGATAAGGTCGCCATTAGTATCTGGTAATTCCGCGCAAGCCCTTACATTTATCTTGCATTCATTTGGTATCCTTAAGTTGGATACATTAGCAAACCTTTCCGACCATTCACACGTGTCAAAATTCAAGTGATGCAAAAGCTCCGTTTCTTCAGGGCCCACAACAACCCGTAGCCCATCGCAGTTGTTGATCCATAAAGCCTTCAGCTTCTTCAAGTTTGATAAACCACAGAACCCGCCTAGGGAATCGCAGCGTGCAACCCGAAGCATCTCCAATGATTCCATCGAACTGAGAAATCGAATTTCAAGTAGCTTTGGGCAATCAAATACTCCCATTACACAGAGCTTCCTCAAGCTTGATGAAATAATTGACAATCCCTCGAGAAATTCGCATTTTATCACGGTCAAATCTCTCAATAGCTCAAGCCCATCGAGTAGAATTTCCCTCAGTGGAGAGCAATAAAGACCCAGTTTGGATAAAAATTTCAAGTTGGAAAATTGTGGTCCAACAACTATCAAGTCGAAATTGTTTATGCAAGAACAAGTGAGTTCTCTAAGCTGAAATTGGCAACCCAACTCCGTTAATGGCACAGGAACATCTGAAAGGCCCCAGCTCAATTTCTTCAACTTAGATAACTTTCCAACCCATTGTAATTGAAGAGTTTGCATTGGGTTTGATGCCTGAGCAAGTGCTTGTCCAAAGCCGTTAGACAGACCCAATTCCACTAGATTTGTGAGGTAACTGAGGTCCGGAACTAACTGCAACGATGTCGATTGAACATATAGAAAGTTCAAACTCGAGGGAAGTTTTGGCAACTCCTGAAGCTCATTACAATTTGTTAAATCTAGTGTTTGGAGTCGCATGAGGGAATTGACTACTGTCGGCACTGCATGAACACGAGTATATGATAAGTCTGGGATATTTAGAGACGATAGTTTGCCAATTTCAATCTTAAGCTTGCTTGCAAGTTGTTCACAATTGTGGGCAGCGAGCTCCTCCGACCTCTCTAGCATTCCAATACTAGCAGGTAACCTCTTTATCGGAGTCCTAGCTAACCTCATCACCCTCAATTGCTTGAGATTTTTTATCGAATCAGGTAACTCAACAATGTTTGTCCCTGAGAGTTCCAACTTCTGTAACGATTTTAGGTTGCCTATTGATTCTGGAAGCTTCACCAAACTTCCACATCCATAGAGTGAAAGGAACTCGAGTTGTGTGAGCTCTCCAATAGAAATTGGAAGTTCCACAATTGGCGTGCCTGATAGATGAAGTAATGATAGATGTTTTGCATTGCCAATAGAATCAGGTAACTCAACAATGTTTGTCCCTGAGAGTTTCAACTTCTGTAACGATTTCAGGTTGCCTATTGATTCTGGAAGCTTCCTTAAACTTCCACATCCCTGGAGTGAAAGGAGCTCGAGTTGCGTGAGCTCTCCAATAGAAATTGGAAGTTCCACAATTGGCGTGCCTGATAGATGAAGTAATGATAGGTGTTTTGCATTGCCAATAGAATCAGGTAACTCAACAATGTTTGTCCCTGAGAGTTTCAACTTCTGTAACGATTTCAGGTTGCCTATTGATTCTGGAAGCTTCCTTAAACTTCCACATCCCTGGAGTGAAAGGAGCTCGAGTTGCGTGAGCTCTCCAATAGAAATTGGAAGTTCCACAATTGGCGTGCCTGATAGATGAAGTAATGACAGGTGTTTTGCATTGCCAATAGAATCAGGTAACTCAACAATGTTTGTCCCTGAGAGTTCCAACTTCTGTAATGATGTCAGGTTGCCTATTGATTCTGGAAGCTTCACCAAACTTCCACATCCATGGAGTGAAAGGAACTCGAGTTGCGTGAGCTCTCCAATAGAAATTGGAAGTTCCACAATTGGCGTGCCTGATAGATGAAGTAATGATAGGTGTTTTGCATTGCCAATAGAATCAGGTAACTCAACAATGTTTGTCCCTGAGAGTTTCAACTTCTGTAACGATTTCAGGTTGCCTATTGATTCTGGAAGCTTCCTTAAACTTCCACATCCCTGGAGTGAAAGGAGCTCGAGTTGCGTGAGCTCTCCAATAGAAATTGGAAGTTCCACAATTGGCGTGCCTGATAGATGAAGTAATGATAGGTGTTTTGCATTGCCAATAGAATCAGGTAACTCAACAATGTTTGTCCCTGAAAGTTCCAACTTCTGTAACGATCTCAAATTGCCTATTGATTCTGGAAGCTTCCTCAAACTTCCACATCCCTGGAGTGAAAGGAACTTGAGTTGCATGAGCTCTCCAATAGAAATTGGAAGTTCCACAATTGGCGTGCCTGATAGATGAAGTAATGACAAGTGTTTTGCATTCCCAATAGAGTCAGGTAACTCAACAATGTTTGTCCCTGAGAGTTCCAACTTCTGTAATGATGTCAGGTTGCCTATTGATTCTGGAAGCTTCACCAAACTTCCACATCCATGGAGTGAAAGGAACTCGAGTTGCGTGAGCTCTCCAATAGAAATTGGAAGTTCCACAATTGGCGTGCCTGATAGATGAAGTAATGATAGGTGTTTTGCATTGCCAATAGAATGAGGTAACTCAACAATATTTGTCCCCAAGAGTTCCAACTTCTGTAACGATTTTAGGTTGCCTATTGATTCTGGAAGCTTCCTTAAACTTCCACATCCCTGGAGTGAAAGGAACTCGAGTTGCGTGAGCTCTCCAATAGAAATTGGAAGTTCCACAATTGGCGTGCCTGATAGACAAAGTAATGATAGGTGTTTTGCATTGCCAATAGAATCAGGTAACTCAACAATGTTTGTCCCTGAGAGTTCCAACTTCTGTAACGATCTCATGTTGCCTATTGATTCTGGAAGCTTCACCAAACTTCCACATCGATGGAGTGAAAGGATCTCGAGTTGCGTGAGCTCTCCAATAGAAATTGGAAGTTCCACAATTGGCGTGCCTGATAGACAAAGTAATGATAGGTGTTTTGCATTGCCAATAGAATCAGGTAACTCAACAATGTTTGTCCTTGAGAGTTTCAACTTCTGTAACGATTTTAGGTTGCCTATTGATTCTGGAAGCTTCACCAAACTTCCACATCGATGGAGTGAAAGGAACTCGAGTTGCATGAGCTCTCCAATAGAAATTGGAAGTTCCACAATTGGCGTGCCTGATAGACAAAGTAATGATAGGTGTTTTGCATTGCCAATAGAATCAGGTAACTCAACAATGTTTGTCCCTGAGAGTTCCAACTTTTGTAACGATTTCAGGTTGCCTATTGATTCTGGAAGCTTCCTTAAACTTCCACAACCCTGGAGTGAAAGGAACTCAAGTTGCGTGAGCTCTCCAATAGAAATTGGAAGTTCCACAATTGGCGTGCCTGATAGACAAAGTAATGATAGGTGTTTTGCATTGCCAATAGAATTAGGTAAGTCAACAATGTTTGTCCCTGAGAGTTCCAACTTCTGTAACGATTTCAGGTTGCCTATTGATTCTGGAAGCTTCCTTAAACTTCCACATCCCTGGAATGAAAGGAACTCGAGTTGCGTGAGCTCTCCAATAGAAATGGGAAGTTCCACAATTGGCGTGCCTGATAGACAAAGTAATGATAGGTGTTTTGCATTGCCAATAGAATCAGGTAACTCAACAATGTTTGTCCTCGAGAGTTCCAACTTCTGTAACGATTTCAGGTTGCCTATTGATTCTGGAAGCTTCCTTAAACTTCCACATCCCTGGAGTGAAAGGAACTCGAGTTGCGTGAGCTCTCCAATAGAAATTGGAAGTTCCACAATTGGCGTGCCTGATAGATGAAGTAATGACAGGTGTTTTGCATTGCCAATAGAATTGGGTAAATTTATAATTTTTGAGAATGGTAGATCCAACTTAGACAGTGATGCTAATTTCCCAATAGAGTATGGAAGTTTCTTCATTTGGCAACAGTTTTTCATACAAAATTGCTTTAGATTCGCTAGTTCTCCAATCTCTTCAGGCAAAGTTAGAAGACTCTTACACCAAATAATGTCCAAGTGAGTAAGACCTTTTAGCTTCCCAATAGAGGAGTCAACTTCATGCAACTTTTGACAATTATCAAGAGACAGTCTCTCCAAACTCAAGCATCCAGAAAAGTCTGGAGTCCGTTTCAGTCCATTACATCTTATGAGAGAAAGAACTTTTAATTTGTTTGCCACCTGTAAAATTCACTGAAACATTATAAAAAAGAATCAAAGAGAGAATACTATGTTGAGAGAACAAAAGTATGAATTAGCACCTTCAAAATGTTCCATCCACCCCAGTTTTCGGTGTTTTCATTGCTCGAAAGTTTGAAAACTACTAGATTCTTCAAGTCCAAATTGGCCATTCTACAATCTAGAGGAGGAACACACCAAAAAAGCCATCTTAGCTCCAGGAGATAATTGTTGACGTCTCCAACAAAAGTCCCTGCTCTTAACTTGAGGAATTTCATATTAGGCATCCTCTCAAGTTCTTCATCGACAATGTCGATTGGATCTAAAAAACGTCCAACTAGATTGAGTGCTTGCACTTTATACTTTCTCTGCCAATAGAAACCATCGATGAGTACGAGCTTGCACACGTTAAACTTGTCATTCAGAATTGTCAAAAGGGAACTTTTGAATGGGAAATAGGAAAATAATTGTACGATTGTTAATGTTTGTATCCTACTTTTACTTTACCTCTTTCGATCTTACTACTTTCAGAGCTTCTTTGCCATTCCACAACCTACTGCGCCTTGTCAGATTCCTGTTACAGTCTTGGCAAACAATGTCCCTTCCAAAGTCTCTCAACTGATCATGCATCCATATGGTATCAGCATGAACAATTTTAATCAGACACAAATCAGTAAGTTTTTTCAATGAGCTATGTGGGTATAGATCACAAGCATCCCAGAAATAGGTTGCCCATGATTTCTCTTCACCTATGAAGAAGCATGCAATATCAAGAAAAATTTCTTTTTCCACATCTCGTAATTCATCGAAACTTATTTTCAACTTGTCCCAAACTTCATCATGAGGTACATTCTTCAACCTTTTTAGCATTTCTTTCCATATTTCCTCATTTTGGTGACGAAGACAGGAACCTATGACTTCAAGAGCCAATGGGAGTCCCCCGGTCGTAGATACAACTTCTCGAGAGAGAATCTGATGAGTATCGGGAGGAGAGACACTATTAAAGGCATGCAAACTGAAAAGCTCTAGCGCTTTACTAGGATCCATTTGCTTTACTTCATAAGCTAAGATTCCCTCCTCTTCATTCAGAATCCGTTTATCCCTTGTTGTAATTATAATCCTACTCCCAGAACCAAAAGTGTCAGGCCCCCCCACTAGTTTCTTAAGCTGTTCTTTCTTGTCTAGATCGTCTAGAACAATAAGAACTTTCTTAGAACCAGCTCTCCTCTTTATGCTAGCTATCCCTTCATCAACGTCGATAAATTTTTCAACAAACCTGGAATCAAAGATGTCGGTTGCCAACTGTTTCTGCAAATCTACTAGGCCATTTTTCTTCGACAATTCTCGGATGTTTCCAAGAAAGCTACATTGGCTATCAAAGCGAGGATATATTTCATTGTAAATACATGAAGCGAGTGTAGTCTTACCGATCCCACCCATTCCATAAATTCCAACGAAACGCACACCTGTGCTGGAGTCAACGTCTAGCAACTCCATTATGGCTTTTACTTGTTGGTCTTCCTTAATAAATTTGCTGTCCAAAGGTCTTCGTTTTACTTTCAGCTTATGCAAAACCTCTTTCACAACGAGTTCAATGACTTCACCATGTCTGTCACAAACCAAACAGTTTTAGTAAAAGAAATAACAATCTCACCACTACTTACGAGCAGATAGCATGTGAGTTGGATCATTATTTCAAGTGTCAGGTAAATTCTATAAAGCCAGAAGAATTTTTATTAAATAGACACCGCAAGATATGATTGCCGTTATGCCGATAAGTTATAATTTCCCCTTGAGAAAGACGATGTTTCTTTGCAGTCCAAATTACAGACATCATTCTAGAATTAGATCAAATTCACTCATATAACTGTCACTAGCCAAAATGGCCATGCTTATGTATGAGAATTGGTAAATTGTCATTGTTTTTTTTTCTTTTTGGGGTGAGAAATGAAATTTCCTACTCATGTACCAAAAAACCAGTTTGTATATGACGCATTGACCAATATACTTCATATCGAATTTTAAACCACTCGAGCTTATTTTCGCTGCCATTTACAAAAGCAATAAGAGAATAGCATTTCGACTGAAGCTTGAAAAGAGTTTCAAGCATTTACTTACGCTTTCCCTTGGACTTCCCATCCCCTGATCTTACCCACTTTTCTCAGAGCCGCTTCCCATCGTTCCCTGCTCTCACCGCCGGGCCTCTGCTCGTGCTTCTCCAAATCTACCACGTACAGTTTTGTCTTGAGCTTGACGTCGGAGGGTGTGACGTCAAAGAAGATGGGTAGGATCTCTGGCTTCCCGGTTGATTCGTTGAGCTCCATCGCATGAGTGAGCTCGCGGAGGCACCAAGGGCTCGAAGCGTAGCCTCTAGAGAGGACCAGTATGCAGATTTTGGAGTCGCCAACCGCTCCCAGGAGATTGTCAATCCGATCACCGGCATGAAGATCCTCGCTGTCTCTGTAGGCGATGATCCCCTGGCCAACCATGGTCCGGTAGAGGCAGTCAGTGAAGGTTTTGCGAGTGTCGGGCCCTCTGAAACTCAGGAACACATCGTACTGGCTCGCTGACGCGCTACAACCACCGGATGCTGCCATGTTTTTGGACGTTCCTGGATCGGCCTCCAATGCTTAAATTAAAAAAGAGACGACCCTCAGAAGACGTTAGTCCCTGTCAAGATCGAAAAATATTCCCAAATACAATTTTTTTTACAGGCAAGTTAATTTATTTCTTCAAAACTAAGCTGGGGAGCCAAACCCATCAGCAAACCATTCCTGGTAGCTGGGTAGTGGGTACAACAGATATCACTAGCAAACTACTCAAGCAACAACATTAGCTCAACAAGAACATGAAATAGTAACTGCCCTCCAAGACAGTTACAGGACTAGTTACTAAAGGCCAAGCACACCAATTCACGCTTGGCTAAACTGAGCCTGCCAGTTAGAACTGTAAGGCCAATCCCAAATCAGAATCAACTTTTAGCTGCATCAGCTTGTGCCCTTCAATGCTAAGTCTTACTGCAAACATAAGAAACTTCGTCACAACATCAACAGGACGCGTAATAATTGAGAAAAAGATAAAGAGAAAAAGGGGAGAGTTTAGTCAAAAGGAGGGGAACATACGGGACAAGGAAGAAGAAAATGAGGGCATAAGAAAACAAAGGAAAGAAAGAGAATCATAAAGCAAGAGAGGAAAAGGGAAGAAGAAAATAGAGTGAGCGGAGCAATTGAGGGAGAGAGAGAGGAAGATGCATGGGCGCTTTCTCTGTATCAACCGTGTATGGAACCGACCCCAAAAGGAAAAGAAAAAGGTGGAGTTCTCCTTTTAGCCACGCGGAGGAAGAGGAAGACACGGTGACCTTTTTTCTTTGTGCGAAGAGCTTACATCCTCCATTTTCTTTGTGGACTTTGCTTCGAATCTTCAAGTTCTGGCTAGCATGTTTATTTTTCCGAGTAACTTGAGTTCTTTCTTCAAAAAGTCCTGGATCTATTGCATGCCTGCATGGACCGCTAGAGAAAATACAACAGCGAAAACAAACCCATCCGCATATGTATAAGTACATCATAACAGAGTAGTCGTAAGCATTGTGTCTAAACATGATGACACAGAGACTTCTAAATGGCTCGAAAAACCTACTTCTAATTGCAAAGATTGGCTTTTATTGCATTCTCCATTAATAAATTTAAAAAAAAAAAAAAACGTTGCCACATAAGCATTTCTTTATGGAGACCGTTGTTAACCCATCTGCATCATATGGTCAATAGTGCATTAACAACAAATCCCTAGTTAATCCAACCTGTGACCTTTATACTTAGATGTATTCGCAGTCTTTTAAGTTAATCTAATTAGTCAATAATCATATCCCTTTGATGTAAATACAGCCTTTAATGTGTATTATAACCGCTAATTAATTTCCCTTAAACACATATTTTCGTACCCATCCCTCCCATTTAATGCTCTGTAACCGCAATGGGACTACATGTAGACTCCTTGCTTAGTTGCTTGTCGTGTTGATTTATACTTGATTGTATTTCGTTACTTGATTTTTGTTCATTTCCATTCATAATAAGCTTATTCTAATTATTTTTTTTAGATATACAGTTTCGTTCTTATTTTATGTTATTCTCGCGCAACTTGTGGATTGGTGTCTAGTTACGTAATTAAAGTAAAGTACCTTTGGCTAAAGTTCAATTCGTTAAGATATTTATATCATTAGTGAGACAAAAGGGTTGTAGCACGAGAAATTAGCATGCTCAAATGTGGGGCCCACTCGGTGTCCCTCTTTTTTTTATTTGCTCCTACTTTTTCTTCCACTTTCCTCCTCCTTGGTCCGCCAGCGCACAGTCCATTTGATACCCACCAGAAGATAATCTTGAGTTGATTGCAACTATTGTATTCTCAGGGGAACAGGTGGAAGCACTAGAAAGTAGGCTGGCATTAAACATAAAAAATCAACGCACTCATCTCAAAAATAAACTAAAACGAACAGGGTATCTTAGTTTCATTAATTATTCCTCATAAAGAAACTTATGATTCGGAAAATTTCCTTTACGTGATATGATCAGATCCGATCTGCGCCGAAAGGAAAAAGATTACGACTTACCACTAGACTTGCTTTGATGACTAGATTAGGTTCCTTTTTCGAGTCAAATGACTTTAGTAGTTTAATATCGTCCTTCCTGTGACATTCTTCTAAGACTTCGGTGTATTTTTGTTAACAAATAAATATGCTTACACTAGATTGCAGATCTAAATTAAGTGATACTAACCAAATTGAGAGTCTTAATTAAGGTTAATATCACGAAAAACCTCAAATCGGTATATCTGTGATAAATTTACTCCAAACTAATTTTTTGACCATAGAAAATTCCTAAACCGGTACACTTGTGACAGATTTACTCTAAACTAATTTTTTTATCTCTAAAAACCCTCAAACTGGTACATTTGTGATAAATTTACCCTCCATTAAATTGGATTAAGATCACAAAAAATCACAAAATAGTACGCCTATGACAGACGGAAGGTAAAACCCCAAACTGATATAACCGTTAACTATCATGTGTCATGTAATTCAGAAATTTGACAGTAAAATTTAACGGAAACTAACAGAGTATAAAATTATTATAGGTGTACTAGTTTGGAAATTTTCGTGATTAAAAAATTAAATTTTTATCATAAATATATTAATTTGAGATTTTTCGTGATATTAACCTTAGGCTAAAAATCTAACAATATTAATCACTTTCTATGATTGCAATGCCGGTTGGTCGGCCTCTTGTGATTGGAATGTGACAGCATAATGACGTGACCGCTCACTCTCGGTTCCAAGATCGAAGATTGACGCCTTAATTGGTAATAAACACAAATTCCAACAATGAAAGAGGTGAATCCTTCAGGATTCGGAGCGCTGAACTTAGTCAAATCGAGGGTCCGCTCCTGCTTCGTCATTTGGATTTGTCTGCTCCTTTACAATCTTCGATTGAATATGTCTTTTGCTTCTATAGGAGGGTGGAAAGCAGGAGAGTTGCTGGTTCTCTACACGAGGACCATAGTCATTTAGATTGTCTATTCACTTATAATCTTTAGTTCTTCGCTTGCAATCTCGTGTCGAATCATCTCCAATCGAAAGGAAGGCGTTTCTAGGGGCAATAGTCTTTGTATGAAAGGGGACACCTGCGCAAATATACATCCCACCCATCAACTCATGGGATTAAGATTGATCCGTGCAAGTTGAGGACTTATTGTGCGTTCAGTGGTGGGCTAGTCCCATTTTAGAAGTAGCAGAGCTCGAAATGGCTATGCCATGGTATCTTTCTATGATCGTGTCTTATTCGTTGCAAATGTTCCAGTTAACGCTTGCATCATCTGGATCATTGCAGCTTGTATTCAATTATCAATTTCGAGGTACAAATTCATGTTGGTTCATGTTATTTGTTGCAATGACTCTTTATAGACAAGCATAACTATTTCTTATAACATAATCCTTATTGTTCATGCTAAAAGTTGATCATATCAATTCCTGTCGTAAGTTACAACTCTCATCCAAGGCGTGGTACAATATGGGAGCATTGCAAAGTTAAGGCTAGATAAGGCAACGTCGATGCGTTTCACGTTGAATAATATCGGCTCGCATTTGTCTTGATCACCAGAAAACCGGATGATGGAGTAGCAGTTCTAAGTCCTAACGGGAAATCTGTCTAACATTGCCATAATTTTGCGGATGTCATTGTCATTTTCATGTTCTCTTCTCTTAGTGATATCACTTGCACACACATATCTCGTGGCCGTCACCAAATCCACGGGAAAAGTACCCAGAAAGTCATATTGTATTGGTACCCCTTCCATCCTAAACCTTTCAATTATACCATTTTAATTCTAAACATTTTCACATTGGTACTAATTCAATCTATCTGGCCAATTTAAGCCGGAAATCACTAACATAGACTCCGGTGGTCCTACGTGGCAAGACCGGCGCGGACATGGACATTTTAAAATAATTTTTTGAAATTTATTATTATTTTTTTTTATTTTCCCTTTTCTTTTTTTCCTCTTTTTTTTTCCTTTCCTTTTTTTTTCTTTTCTTCCTCTTCCCTCCGCTGGTCGCCAACCTCCACGGTGACCGGCGGAGGCTGCCGACGGCCAGTAAGGGCGAGGGTCGGGATGCCCTTGCCGGCCACAGGGAGGCCGACCCTTGGCGAGGGCTGGACGAGGCCACCCATCACCAGATCTGGCAAGGGGTCCCTCGCCCAACCCATGCCCTCGCCGGCCTTGTCGTCACCAGAAGCCGACAAGGCCCCTCAACAGATCCAATGGGGGTTGGGCGAGGGCGTCCTGGCCTTCACCACGCCCTTGCCAGAGGCTGGCGAGGGCTGGGGGAGGGTCCCCTCGCTGGATCTGGTGAGAGGAGGCATCATCTAGCCCTCGCCAATGGCAGGCGAGGGCCAGCCTCCCCTATGGCCAGCGAGGGCATCTCGGCCCTCGTCGGCCGCCATCGGCCTCTGCCGGTCATCGTGGAGGCTGGCAACCGGCGGAGGGAAGACGAATGAAAGAAAAAAAAAAGGAAAGAAAAAAAGAAAAAGAAAGAAAAGAGAAGAAAAAAAGAAAAGGGAAAATAAAATTGTAAGGACCTCGGTCCCACCACGCTTCCGCTGCGCCACTCCTTGTGTAATATTGTCCGCTTTGGACACTAAGTCCTCACGGTTTTAAAACGCGTTTTAAAACCGTGAGGACTTAGTGTCCAAAGGGGACAATATTACACAAGGAGTGGTGCAGCGAAAGCGTGGTGGGGCCGAGGTCCTTACAAATGGGTAACGACCCGGTCCGACGAAGGCAGGGAGTGATCACCGGAGCCAGAGAGGGCTCGGACAAGGAGCGGCTCCTGGCAGATTTCGCGGATGGCGAGGGGATTGCATTGCTCTTGTCCCACATTGCTTAGGGAGTGAGATCTTGGTGAGTTTATAAGGCTTGGCCCCTAACCCTTGTGTAACGCGTTTTAAAACCGTAAGGACTTAGTATCCAAAGCGGACAATATTACACAAGGAGTGGCGCAGCGGAAGCGTGGTGGGACCGAGGTCCTTACAAAAATAATAAATAATTTGAAAAATTATTTAAAAATGTCCACGTCAGCGATTTCGGGCTTAAATTAGCCGGATGGACTGAATTGGTACCAATATGAAAATGTTTATGATTAAATTGGTGCAATTGAAAAATTTATGACTGAATTGGTACCAATGCAATATGTTTAGAACTTTTTTGGTACTTTTCTCCTAAATCCACACAAGACGCCTGCCAAAAGAGCCCATCCTCTCCCATTCCAGTCACTTGCATAAACTTTGAACCATGATCGGATAAAACTAAAATAGGATAATAACATAAATAATCCATAAACTTTGGTCCAATGTATAATATGATTCCTGAACTTTTAATTTATTCAATGTGATACCTAGATTTTTTATTGTTCAATGGGGTCCCTGACTTTTGATACATGTTCCATGTTGTCCTTCCATTAATTCAAGATCAGGGACAACACTAAATATTTTTGTATAATCCAATGACTAAATTGAACATGTACCAAAATTTTAGAGACTACTTTGAACAAATGTAAAGTTCAATGACCACATTGGACATTGGCGATAGTTCAAAGACGGTATTAAATCAATTAAAAGTTCATGGACCACATTACGCATTTGACCGAAGATCAGGAACCATTTGTATCATTTTCCCAACTAAAAATAGGCTGGTAAAGGATGCTAACAGTTCATAAACAGTGTAAATTGGTACATCAATTTATTTTTTTTAATTTGGTGACGGTTTAAATTAAAATAGATGCCTTTAGCATAAAATTAAAAATTTTAAAAAGTCTGATGATTCACTGATGTGTTAAGGGTAGAATTGTAAGTGGAAATGTTTTACATTAGATGTTTTTCCCGATGAATATTATTTGAGGAGGAATCGAATTGATAACTTTTCCAATGACATGAAAAACTTATCCAAACGGCCGCAATTTAGAGAAAATAATAACATGTCCTTAAAAAATATCTTATCTTGTAGATATCTTTTGCAATAGTAAGAACTCTAGAGAATTACATATGGCGATTCATACAAAATGTACCAGTTTTTTATATGATATTATCTTGATTTTCATATAAGATGATTGTTGTAGTAGAGCTTGAATTGCCTATATATGTGTATATATATAAGATCACATACCCTCCATTGTTTCCTCTTTTCTTAAAAAAAATGACTTTTTGACCTTTCACTCTTGTCAAAAGTAGTCTCATTTCCCCAAATTTTCCCTCTCCTTTTGCTAACTCTCCACATTTTAATATCATATGCATCATATCATGTCATTAACCAAGTCTTATCTTGCTATCTTTGTTCTTGTAAAGTTGCTTTCACTTTTTATCTTCCTAATTCCGAAGGAAATAAAGACACAACCCCACCCAATGAGGAAAAAGTTTGAGGACTCTTTGGTTGTGAAACTTAATGAAAAACATGTCAAAATTTAACCCTCTCGCTAATTAGGTCTACTACCAACTCAGCACATTAAACAGCTTGCAATCAAGCACATCTAAACAACACACTAATTCGAGCTTGTCAAGATAAATTTCCCTCGGTCGAGACTGAAAGAGGGCAAAGAGTATAATCACGTTGATACTATCAGAGGAGGTGTTAATAGAAGTGGTCGGGAATATAAATGCCGCAGCGTTGTTAGCGAAACTTAGGCTCTCTATGTAAAGAAGGGTTTTCAATAATTGTCATAAATGTTGAAGACGATATTTCAATTTCAACATGCCGAATGTACTTCCATCAGAGACCACTTAGATGAGTTTAACGAGCTCGTGATGGATTTGAAGAACGTGGGTGAGATCCTAGTTGATAAAAAACGGGGCATGATGTTGTTGGCCTCTCTATTAGAGTCATGAAATCAATGTATTGATTCATTGTTACAAGGGCATTTCTCTAATAAATGGCGGAGGAAGTTGCGAGATGATGGTCTGACACAAAATGTAGCATGGGCACTAGGGATTCAAGACAGAGATCAACATCGGCAGTCTAGTAGTAAAGGTAAAAGAAGATCGAAGTAGCGCCATAGAAAGTCTCACAAGAAGCGACATATGAGAGCCAACATCTCACAGTCTATCCATAGTCCACCTATATATAGGAGAAATAACGATCCCCATGTAGTACGTACTAACATAATAAGCTTATGGCAATGAACATGAGCAGGACTAGCAACGTGGCACTGAGAGATGTAGTAGTTACTTTGAGGTGGTGGCGGAGATGTGGTGGCGCCAGTGGCCGGGGCTGGTAGTAGTAGGGATCTCGCTAGACTGGAGGTCGGGCCGGCGAAAGTTTCAGACACAGTGACCACCAATTTTTGGCCGACAACTATATTAAATCTCACGGGCCTCAAAGCTAGTGCTGAATTGAGTTGACAGAATGTTTTGTCTCGTTCATGGCATGTTTGGTGGTTCCCTAGGCCTATCAGCTCACCCCAAGCCCACGATAGAACAAGACTTTTTGATGTACCAAATTTTCAGGGAAAATTTCAAACAAGGCCCCAAAGCCCCAAAGCATATGAGTTTTCTCAAAAGAGGGTCCGAAATAAACGTTATTTCAAATAAGGGTATAAAGTGATTATTTAGTCTCAAATAAGTACCTAATATTGTATGCTGTCAAATCTTCACCGGCTAATAAGCACATCTTATTCCGGCGACACAACTAGGGGCACAATCGTCCAAAGATATTTCTTTTTTTATCTGTTCACTGTTCATCTTCTTCATGCTTGTGCTTGGAGGAAAGTTGCAGCTCTCGAGTTCACCTCCATCTTCTTCTTCAACAACAATGGTGTCCTCAAGTTCACCAACAAGGCGAGTCGCCTGATGGGCCACGCTTTCTACTACTCCCGTTCCGGTTCAAAAACCCTCAGGGTGGCGATGTCTCCTCCTTCGTCTTCGTCGCAGTCACTGAGTACTCGAATCTTGGCGGCCATGGCCTCACCTTCGCCGTCTCTGCTACCATGGACCTCCGAGCCCTGCCCGGCCAAAATCTGGACCTCCTCAACGCCAGCGATGTCAGTTCTTCAACTACCTCCTCGCTATCGAGCTCGACGCCGTCAGAACTTCAAGTTCTAGATCTGAATCTGAAGAGTGGGAAGGCGATTCAGGCGTGGATTGATTACGAATCGGGATGACATCGGATCTCCCCGTACCTGATTCGACCCATTTTCTGCGTTCCCCTTGTTTTCCTTGCCTCCGTTAAGTGTTTGCCTTCCTCGGAGAACCAATCTGGTTCATGAACTTTAGTGGAGTCTTCGCGTCGATGCTCGCGAGACCTCGGAGCAGTCCCCGCGGCCTCGGGCTCGAAGTCTTCCCATTTTGGTTCGCCGGCGTCGAGGCCTTCCATGAGCTCCCACACATTGATGACTTCAGGGCTTCCTCGCCGCGAGCCGGCGACCCTCCCTTCAATCTTCTGCTCTGTACGGTGATTTCTTGTTGCTGCGGGGGCGTCGGTGGCGAAGGCAACCCTCGCTCGTCGCTGTCCAGCCTGAGCATGCCGTAAGTGCTGGAGGTGAGGGAGACCACATGGACAGGATGGGTCGTGTGGCCGCCATTGATGACCTGACCATGACCATGACGAGGATGATGCTCACAATTTGCTCCCTGAAGAAGATGAACAGTAAAAAAAGAAAAAGAAAAAGAAACAAAAAAAAAAAGAAATGGCTTTGGACAAAAATACCCTTGCTCGTGCCACCGGAATAAGCACATGCTCGCCGACCGGCGAGTCAGACCCCTGTTTGAGATCAAATGATCACTTCATACCCCTATTTGAAACTCAATAATCACTTCAGACCCTTATTTGAGATAACGTTCATTTTGGGTCCTTTTTTGAGAAAATTCATTCACTTTGAGGCCTTATTTGAAATTTTTTCTTATTGTCACTGTCGAGGTGCTACAGTTGTGAAGAATTCATCAAGACCCATTATAAAAGCTACAACATACACTTTCACAATTATAAAAGCTACGCTACACCTTTTTAGACAACATAAATGATTCACCAACTTTTTTGCCCCAATTACATCCTTGGATTTCGATCTTTTTCAGAGAAGGATTTATCCATTGAGAAGACCCACCAATTATTAAATGCACCATTAGGAAAAAAAATATGCTTTACAATGTGACAAAGTTGCATTTCATATTCTTCTGTAAAGTTTATTTTTTCTTAATCTTTGCTATTTAAGCTTTACTATATGCATATGCTTGTTCATTTCTTCCACAACGAAACGCATTATCAATAAACAGTCATCCTCGTGGACTACAATGTCCACCGTATTATCATGTCTCATTTTTTTAGATTCTACTAAGGAAATAAGAAAATAAAAAATAAAAGCAGTTGGTTATGATGCAATAATAAAAAAGCAATAAAATTGGTCAAAGTCATGATATTGTAATATAGTTGGTTCATAATATCCAATCACTAATGACAAACACCTTTAGATAAATATGTAATCATCTTGACTAAAAAGCTAAGAAAAAAAGAGCATCCACCTGAAATAAAAGGTCTGACAAAAATGAAATAAAAAGAAAAAAAGTATCACTGAATAGTTATTTATTTTGTCAAAACTGAATAGTTATTTGATTGTGGAGGACCCGTTTCCTGAGAAATTCTAATTGTGACATCGAAAGTATAAAATTTATCTGAAATGTCAAAAAAAAAATTAGTTCAAGGAGAGATCGGATAAAAGTGATTTGGGTGAGGGGGTGATGACTAGATAATTTTTAGGCATGATGCTGTAGGAGAAATTTAAGTTGAGAAAATTGTTTGGAGGGAGATTTATTCATTTGCTTTCCTAGAGGAATATCTTTTGAAAGAAACAAGTTAGATTGTGTATTGAAAATAATAAACTTTCCTTATTTAAATATTTTAACAAAGTGTCCTACTAGCATTTATTAATAAAATCCTATATAATCCGACGATTGTTATGTTTTTGTGATTCACTCGTTAGCACCACCATGACCATGGGAGTGTTAATAGAAAAGGCAAAGTTAAGTCAAAAGCACCTGCATAGGATGGTTCCACGCACCTTCCGCAAATTGCTGTCGGAATTACGCGTGCAATGATTGCCCATTGGTTTTCTTCTCTATTTCTTTATTTATAAAAAGAAAAAATGACACAAACAATTTATGAATTTTGACCAAATATATAATATGATTTATAAATTTTTAATTTGTTCAATACGATCATTCAACTTTAGTTTAATGTTCAATGCGGACCTTAAACTTCTAATGAAATCCCACTATATTGAATATTTTTATATAGTTCAGGGACTAAATTGAACATAGACTAAAAGTTCAGGGACCGTATTGAACAAATCAAAAGTTCAGGGACTACATTGAACATTAAACTAAAGTTTATGGACTACATTGAATAAATTAAAAGTTCAATGATCACACTATATATCGGGTCAAAATTCAATAATTATTTGTGTCATTATCCCTTATAGAAAATGCAAGTCAAGTCAAAGTCATGCTCGCTTTGAACCAAAACACCAGCTTAGGTTCTACACAAAATAAATTCTACTCAAGAAATAAAAAGAAAAAAAATTGGTTATGATGCAATATCACAATATAATTGGTCAAAGTCATCATATTGTAGTTTAGTTGGTTCATAATGTCCAATCACTAATGACAAACAATTCTAACGAGCAATGGCTTTCGTTAGTTTTCTTTTCTATTTTTTATTAATATGAGAAGGAAAATATATTTATTGGATCATGAAGATTGATAGAGAGAATACTTCTTACATTGCCAACAAAGCAAATTGGCTTTCGACAATAAAGAAGAAGAAGCAAAATGGCTAAAAACTTGTACATTACCTTAAGATTGCTTCTTTGCTATACCTTCATCACATATGTATAGATTTTATATACACAGACATATAGCTAAGATATTAAGTATAATACCCAATTATAACTTTGTTTAAGTGATCATGACGACAGAGACAATGACAAATAATACTCTATCCAAAAAAATTAAAGGGACTTGATTATTCATGTCACACACGACATCATCGGATGGTCATGCTAGCTGGATGTGGCTGGATTTTGTGTAAGATGAATTTGGTTAGAAAATTTGTAAAATTTGAAGAACTTGATTCGATAAAGTATAAGTACGATAGAGAAAAAGCGAAAGTGAAGGATAAGAACAAGACTGCAGTCAGCAAATATCAGCAAGATAGTGACAGCAGCTGAGAAATTACGGTCTCTAATCTGACAAGACAAGTAAGCCTACTTTGTACTGCATGAGCAATGAATGGAATGGTCACACTGCATACTTCCACTGGTATGTGGGTCCAATCTCAACGACATCAAAAGCCAAGAAAAGGTCACTACTGTGAACACCTCTCTATGAACTTGTCTAATCATATGCGTCAAGAGGGAGAAAAATCTCTAAGCCAAACTAGCAGCTGTGAGCGAAGTATAATCAGCAAGGGATGTTAGCACATAAATTTTGAGGATCTAGTCAATTATTTATTGTATAAGAAAATTAGAGATCGATCCCGACTCTAAAAAAATATTAGTTAAATTACATGCAAATATTATGAGTATTTTTCATTCATTAATGGTAAGCCCGCATATAATTACATTTTGATTGGATTGGTGCGAGGAGACTCTGAGCTTCATTGAGTTAATTAGACTAAGCCTGCGGGAATGAGAAATTCCGCCTAACCATTTATTTCCTTTGCTCGACCAGATATCATATATGCAGTATAAGGACTTTAGCACGAACGGAGGAGCAAATCTTCGTTATTGAGGAATATATTTTGAACATTTTTTGGGAGAATTAACTGGCCAATTCTTTCCAATATTAAAGGTGCACATCATGCTAAAAGCAGGCAAGTTAATTTTTCTTAGTCAAAACTGGAAGTGATTGAACACTACTCGAAAGGGAATAAACAAAAATAGAAAAAGAAAAAGGAAGAAAACGGTGAAGAAAGAAAGGAACTCACGGCGTGAGCATGATAGACCAAAGAATAATATATATACGCACTCACAAGAGGAAAGTGGAATTCGGTCAGCCCAAAAGATATGGGCGGAGAACAAGAATTAGGGTTGCCCATGCCAGAGAACATTGTGGGTTCAATGACATTGTAGATTGATTTACATGTCTCAAAGTCATCATCAGATGGAGTTAAAGCGGACTGTAAAATGCATGTGAAGGAATTCGAAAACTACACTTGTAAGAGTGAACTAGGTGGAATTACGATATCAACGGCATTTGTGAAAAAAAATTGGATCGAACGGACCAAAATATTTTAAATATTTGTACCATAAGTTTCGTCGAATTGATGCATTTCGTTAATCAGTCAATTGGATCTTGATGAGAAGTTTCATTGTTCTTGGGTTGCGCTTTCCGCATTATTTTCAAATTTCCACACCTTTTAAAAAAATTTATTGGGGAAGTTAGGAATTCAACAGGAAATGTAAAAATCGATTAATTTATTGAGAGAGATAAAAATGACTTGGGTGAAAGGAAGTGACTAGATAATCTTTAAACATGATGTAGTAGGAGGGAGAATTTTAGTTTGAAAAAATTATTTTGGAAGAGATTTATTTTGGGAGTTATTTTCCCAGACGAAACTCTTTTTGAAAAACAGTAATGCATCCTGCAGACTTTTAATTAAAAAAAAATCCCATATATATAATCCCACGATTGATATGCTTTTGCTATTGATTCGATGTACATTAGTAGCAGGAGGAGCATGTGAGTGTCGGTCGTTAGTTTTGCTTTTTAGGAAAGTCCAGCCAAGTTAAGACAGTGCTGGATCTCGAATCTCAATGAAAGCACCTGCAATGCACCTTCCTCGCATAATGCCGAGAATCGGTGGAGATCACAGCTGGAGCACGTGAGTATTCACTCTTTAGTTCTCTTTTTCTATTTTCTTTTATTAATATAAAGAGGCGAGTCAATTCAAAGTCGTGCTGGATCTCGAGTTTCGATCAAAAAGCACCAGGAGCACGCGAGTGCATGCGAGCATGTGAGTATTTGCTCGTTGGGTTCCGCACACCTTCCGCAAGGTGCTGCGGAAGCTAACGCGTGCGATGATTGTTCTCTCCGCGGCATGGCTCACAGCGGTTCGTTTCGCATGAAGAGTCTTGAACCGTCGAATGGCAATAAGTCAGCATTACGTGCTTTGCACAAATAGCCCCGATCGATCTTCCTATGCTTCAATATTTTTAATCTAAATAATTTGACTAACCCATTCATATATATATATATCTGTATGTGTGTGTATATATATGTTTCAAGATGGAGAGGAAACCCTACCTATGTAGACAAATTTTCATTACATCATTCTAATAATGGAAGTTTGGTTTGTTCACTCTAAATGACTCATAAAATTTCTTTTCCAATTTTTTTTTTCATGGAGAGATTTATCCATCGAGCGTGCATAGTAACCAGTAAAAGCACCATTAGGAGAAAAAAAATGCTTCATGCTGTGAAAAAAATTGCATTTCATATTCTTCCCTAAACTTCAATTCGTTTTCTCTTTGATATCTAATCTTTATTATATGCATATACTTGTTTATTTCTTCCATAACGAAACACATAACCGATAAACTGTCATCGTTGTGAACTACAATGTCCACTATTTATCACGTCTCATTTTTTTCCCATTTGTAATTTGAGGTAGTACATTAAACATGTTAACAAAATAGATTCTTCATAGGAAACAAAAAAAAAATTAAAACAATTGGTTATAATGCGATATTATACAGCAATATAATTGGTCTATGTCATGATAGCGTGAGTGAGTATGCAAATACTGGAGTTTGCCGAGACGAGCTTTGTGTTTTTGGTAGAGAAGATAATCTGCCATTGTTAGTCTTTTTTTTTTTTGGGGTCGAAATAGAGATATCATTTCATTAAACCCGGGCCCACTTACAGGAGTAAGGGGAGTGGGCATCAAAACACAGGATTTCCCACAGAGGGGAAGGGGGGTTACAAACCCAGTTTCGGGGGAGGGTATTATACCTAGACGCCTTTACAACCCAGTCTGCTAATCTATTTGAGTCACGGGTGCTAAGGACCAATTCTAAACTCTCAAAAAAAGCCAAGAGGCCAATACAATCAGTGATAATTGGCTCAAATCCCAAGGACAGAGGGAAGAATCTCTCAAACAGTCTATCAATGTTGAACAGTCAGACTCCAGTATTAGTTTTAAATGAGGCCGATCAGCAAAGTGTTTGAAGGCATAGAGGCAGGCAAGGGCTTCGGTTTGAAGGGCGGAAGATGCTCGGACTGGTCGGGCAAGGCCTTCCATCAATCTTCCTTCTGAATCGCGACATACGCATGCAATTGCCCCTTCCATGGTCCCTGAGAGGTGAGATTCATCAATGTTTATCTTCAGCAAACCAAGGTCTGGTGGTCTCCATCTCGGTGTTAAGTTCAGCGGTACTGCTTCACGCTTTAAGTTGCTTCTATTCCACTTCGCGTAATTACAATGCATGTCTAGAGCCGATTCAATTATGTTAATTGGTTCTGTCTGCTCATGATGGAATACTAGGGTATTACACGCTAACCAGATTTTCCAGAGGATGACTGCGATAATCTCGAAAGGTATGTTTTTCTGGGTCATATCACTGTGGTTTTGCAACCACTCCTCAAATCTAGTGACTCGGTGAGAAAAGTGGATGTTGAAATATGGATTTGACCAAATCTGCTTTGTCTTGTCGCAGAGAAGGAATAGATGCTTAACTGTCTCAGGCTTTTTGCGACACATGCCATTGTTAGTCTTAAAAATGAGAGATTTCTCTCAAAAAGAATCTGCAATCATCAGCCACCCACCCTTTCCGCTTGATGGCGCATTTTCAAAAGAGAATAATGAGAACAGGAAAGTGGAGGATTCTCTTTACAAAGCAAACAGCTCTTATCACTCCGCCAAAAAGGCGCTCTGACTAATCTAGACTTTCCTCGTGGTCAAAAAGAAACTTGTGGGGATGCTAATAGTTCATTTATATAAAAATTTAAAGTGTAATGCCACCGATTCTTAACATTTATTAGCCGATGACATATTAATATAAGTCATGCTTTACAATCCCAGCAGCTGGATTGCATATTTGAGTCGTCCAAGGAACTGCGAAAGCGTTAGATCCCTTGAAAAATGCACGTAAAGTTTCAACGACAAATGTCCACAACCAGACATTATAAAATACCTTTGGCGTACATAATTGACATTACAAAAGTGCACGCGTGATGCATGTGTGCAAACAAATTTTCCCTATTACGAAGTTTTAGAATTATTAAATAAATGAAAAGAAATTTATCCGCATAATATGAAGAAATTGAACACTTTCATGCGGAAAGATAAAATTATTTCAAAATTTGAAATTATTTTTAGTATAATTGTTTGTAAGATAGAAAAGATTCAAAAGAATTACATTAAAGATAAAATAGAATTATTAATTTAGGTCTTTGTCGATTGATAATGGAGCAATTGAGGAAGAAAAAAGTAGTTATCGATTTCATCCCGACACTTCCAGCTATATCATGATAACGAATGTTATGATTACATTTCTTGGCTGATCAAAAAGGAAAGGATGTGGCTATTTTTTCTTTTAACTCTCTCCGGCTAGGAACAAAACAAAACTCGCCTGAGCCTATTTATTTGGCTTAAAAAACCCTAATCAACTTTTTCATCATGTAAAAAACTAAAGTGTTCTTCCAACTATTAAAAAATGATGTATTTAAAATTGTGTGTCAATATTTGTATAACGTGAAGGTTTCATATCATAAGATTAAAAAAAAATCAAAGTGTGCGTTAAAATGCTTGACAAAAAATTAAAGTTAATCTGGATAGACCAATTAGTTAACCGAAAAAACACAATTGTTTATCCAATCACTTTACGTAATGTGATTCTTTTGTTGCGAAGAAAAACCAACCTTTTCTCTATCTTCCAGCATTTGTATTCGTTTTTTGGCCAAGTCTCAATGAAAAAACATGAATAGGTCAGAAGAAAAGAAAAAGGTAAACCATTTACCATTTAGGCTCTGTTTATTTTGAGGAAAATGAGTGATTTAAAATATATATTTTTTAAAATGATTGCTTATATCATTTAAAATAATTAGTCAATTGAAAAAACTTTCATTATCTACAACAACTTATGTTTAAATACGTGACATCCTGGATTTAACTCACTCAAGGTATTTTTCGCTTTGGCCCATTCTATATCAAGCCTCACGATTTTGTCCTTTGGCGTACATGTAGACACTTTCCCAGGAGGTCATCCATCTTGATAGTGCTCCAGTCTGGGCTCGCTTAATTTTGGAGTTCCAAAACAAAGCTTGCCCTTACGTCAAAAGGTGCCTTCGTGAATTAATTCCAGTTTTCACATATATATTCCAGAATCGCTCTCCCCCTGTTCAGTGCACAGTTCGGTTCATTCATGCCCCCTTCACCATCCTAGAATCCTGCCAGAAGCCGCTCCTTGTTCAGACCCTATGACCCGGCAACCACTCCCTGCCCTCGTCGGACCGAGTTGTTACAGGCCCACCAGCTTTAGCATGGTTCGTCCCCAAACCATAAACCTACTAGAGGGGGTCCCACTCTGATACCATATTGTGACACCATGGATTTAACTCACTCGAGGTATTTTTCGCTTTGGCCCGTTCCATACCGAGCCTCACGGTTTTTTCCTTTGGCGTACAAGCAGACACTTTCTCAAGAGATCACCCATCCTAGTAGTGCTCCGGCCTAGGCTCGCTTAACTTTGGAGTTCTAAAGCAAAGCTTGCCGTTATGTCAAAAGTCACCTCCGTGAGTTAATTCCAGTTTTCACATATATATTCCAAAATCGCTCTCCCCTTGTTCGGTGCACAGTTCGATTCCTTCCTGCCCCCTTCGCCATCTTAGAAGCCTGCCAGGAGCCGCTCCTTGTCCATACCCTTTGGCTCGGCGACCACTCCCTGCCCTCATCAAACCGGGTCGTTACAAAATATATTCATGGACGATGAAAATATTTCTCTTTCATTCTTTTTTATAAGCAATACAAGCGATACTTTTTAGAATAATATTTTTCAAATTATTCATTTTTCGCAAAACAATCAAAGCGTTAATTATAAGTTAGAAAAAATGCACGTACTTTCAAATTTGAGACAAATCTAGAAAATATCCCCCTAGAGCCGTTAAAACATGGAATATTCTGGTAAATTCCTCTCGAAATTTCAATTTTGCCCCCCTGCTTTTTTTTTCATTGTTTGTGGGATTTTACCTTTTTTAATCTTCAACAACCTATATTCTTTAATTATATTAGTATTGGAGCACGTGCATCGCATATGGCCTGGTGATATTGGCCTTTAATTTCGAATAATAACAGTATTATTCTTAATTTTTGGCTCATATTTGTATTTTTCTCCATTTCTCTTGTAGTAGACAAGCCTTAGGAAAAGAAGGAAGAGATGCGTAAGTATTAGAAAGATTTTGTACAAGAAGCAATAAAGAAAATAGTCTTGGCCTAAATGATTAGAAGTTTAACAAAGAAGGAATAGTCTTGCTAAAGGGCTGCAGGCGTTTACTTTCACCCTGTACTTTATATGTTTTTCCCTTGGTGGAAGAACTCGGTTAGATTTTATTTTGTCCTTGCAGTACCATTTGATTGCATATATTTTGCAGATAATAGCAAATTTTTTATTGTGAAGGCCTAAAAATACCAAGAAATACATGCTAGACTAATGTGCAGCAAAAGCAAAACAAACCTTAAAATTAATTTTTGGGGATAAGTGAACCAGAATTCCTAAAATTTGTCGTAAATATAAAATCGAGTCTTACAAATTTCAATACTGTAATCAAATTCTAAAAATTGTCTAGTTAGTGTAATGGAGTACCTCCGTTAACTCTCCGTCTCAGGCTGTTTAGTCTTTTGGCAATACTGCTAGTGATATTGTTCAATCTGGCCTCCGAAATGAAGAAGCAGATTTTACCTCGGATGCTTAACTAATCATATTTTATTGCATCATGTAATAAATAAACGAGGTTCATTTTCCCAAACTGCGCCGAACCTCACACGTTCCCAGGGTGGTCACGAGGTCGGAGCAAGAGCTGTGCCTAACCTGCTTTTGTTTCCTTCCCATTTGTTTTTTGTACTTCTGCATTCATCTAAATCCGTTTTCTAAGTTGTTGGGTCCTTTTTCATGCTTTGTCCACACTCAGTCCGTGGGTGCTTTTTTTTTTTTTTTTTTTCTAATGACGACGAAACAATCTCCACAAACACATATGCTAAATGGAAAAAAATTAAAAATAAATGAATGGTCATTATTAACATTCCTTCGACGTGGGCCTATTTCCACTATAAAAGCAATGTAGCTACGATTCAATCATGGGATATTTCGATAAATATAATATGATGAATCAATATTTTTTGTCATACTTCTTGATCACTGCCTAATCTTGCCAACACGATACTATCTCTTGTCTAACATTCAAGATAAAGAGCAAATCATCTTAAATAAAAATTATTAACAAATGTAGTTTGTGAGCTTTGGCCTTTGAAATAATTGGCCGTCCCTCCGATGCTATCAAAATTCAATCACATAATTACTGTGAAAAACCGGATGAAGAGTATGCAATAAGGTGGCTCTTTCCCATTCCTCGTGAACTGTTTAAATTGAAATCACCGTTAATATCTTGAATTACGAGCCAAATTAGCTGTCATCTTTGTTATTTCAACTCTTTTATTTTCCACGTTAATTAAATATAATGGGGCACATTAACTAAACTATTAGAATGGATTTTATTGAGAAAGAAGAACACTTCGGGAAGACCAAAACGATGTCCGATGAGTTCCTAAGATCCAAAAACACGTGAGGATGGTGTGAGAAATCGAAGAAATAAGCTCTCATTTCTGGTCAACTATCAACTAAATTCACCGCCATTGCTCTGTCTATTATCATTTCTCGTTACGTTTAGAATCCTCTTGCTAAATACACCATTTAAAAAAAAAAGTTTCAAGCTTATCGCACATATATATTAAATTAATTTATGTTCTCAAGATTTGTGAGGCCTTATTAAATATATCTAACAAAGATTCCGATACCCGTAGAGATTAATCGAGACAAATTATTATATATGTCATACTAGTGTCAAATAGAAATGGTAACTTTAAATCATTCGTAAGCTCCAAAATGATTTTTGATTATTTATTGAAATAGTTGGTACTTTGAAATAATCAAATAAACATTGGTAAGTGGACTCAAGTAAGAGATGCTAATTTTTATAAGAGCCGGTAACTTTTAACATGCACATAACATCTGCAAATATCAATAAATCATTAAAAAAAATTGGTGGTTGCAAAACAACGAAATAAACATTGATAATATTCAATCAAATAAGAGCTAGTAAAGCTAAAACTAGATGATAACTTAATCGGTGAAAAGTTGGTAAATCACTTAAATTAATATCAGTAATTTGCTATTAGACGTAGTAACTTTAATACGATTGTCGTTGTAGCAAATAAATATTAGGTAAGTCTTGGAACAATTGCTAATTTGAAACAATCAAATAGAACTCGGTAAACGGACTCAAATCAGAGTTGGTGATTTCCTACCAAAGTTGGTAACATTAAAATGCCAATAAGCTACGTAAGTAAATATTTGTAATTGATAATAATTTGGAACAATCAAATAATCGATGACACTTCCATAAAAATATTGATACTTTACTGACACGTTACATGCTAAATAATTGTTGACGCTATTATAAAACTGTTGGTAACATGTTACAAACTGAATAAGTCGCCGGTCAAAATTGAGGCACTCACGGGTTCTGAAATTTAACATCTTTAAAGAATTACTAGCATGGAACAATGTTCCACATTTCGACGCACCGAAAACTAGAAATCTGATGATATTGACTGGGTTAGGTGATAACTTGGCATGAACTTAACTGGCTTGTGAAGAAGCAGAAGAAGGTGGTTTCTCGCAGGTAATCACTTGGATTCTGAGTTTTTTTAAGCCCCCTGGTGACTATTAGCATGTGCCTCTCTAGAGGACCACGTTCAGTTGTCAGATGTGATGCTTTTTGTCTTCCCGATTCGTGATCTGTGGTTGTCGAGATGTGTGTTAGTAAGAACACTCTTGACTAATGTGGATCCAACGGTCAAAACCAAACTTATGGAAATGCTAACAGTTCATTTATATAAAAGTTTATAGAGTAATGCGACAAATTCTTAACCCTTAATTACCCAACTATACAGATTAATTTTAGTCGTTCTTTCAAACCCCAATGCTCTGACCACCAGCCCGGTGGTAGCTGGAGCTTTGACTTTACTGGTTTGCATATTCTACCATCTGAACTACTCTTGACATTCGTTCCACTGTTGCATGTGTTTCTGCGGGTCCTCTTTTTCGCATAAATTCACCTTCATCACCCAGCGTTCTTGATGTTTTCTTCACATTGATAGCAATCGCAAAGTCAAAAATCAGCTGTCCTTGAGAAGCCATAGTCGATCTTCTTCTGCTAAATCTTGTCGCAATTAGCTCTTTTTACATGCTGCGGTCCAAATGTTGATGAATGCAGCATGGGGGATCAGCCGCAAACTGGACTCCGTTGAGGCGTAGCTTTAATCAGTGTCCGATTCGAACTTTTTTCTAAAAAGAGTGCATAATTAACATCATAAAAGTACACGTGTGAGGTATTTACGCAAAAAATGGACGTTTGAAAGATTTTACAAAGAAATTATGGAGATAATATGAAGATTTTGAACACTTATATGAAGAGAAAATTATATTCATGTTTGGTGAACAACAAATATATTCACGTTTTCAAGATTTGTATATATACCTTAAATTAATTCATGTTTTCACGATCCGTAAGGGCTTATTAAATATATTAAAAACATGATCGAATTCCCGTAGAGATAGAGGTCAACATATGTAACAACTCTATTACTCCATATTTATCTCATATATTTAACATTAAAAAAAAAACCCTCATTCTGCCTTCATTTAAGGGTAATACCACGAAAAACCTCAAACTGGTACACTTATGACAAATTTACCAAAAACTAATTTTTTTACTATAAAAAATCCCAAAATGGTACACATGTGATAGATTTACCCTAAGCTAATTTTTTGACTATCAAAAATCACAAACTGATACATTTGTGACAAATTTATCATTCGTTAAATTGGATTAACATCACCAAAAACTACAAAATGGTACATTTGTGACAGATAGAGGGTAAAACCCCAAACTGGTATACCCGCCAACTGTCACATTTCATTAAACTCTCAAATTTGATGGTAAAAATTAACGAAAACTATCAGAGGATAAAATTGTCACGGGTGTATAAGTTTGGGGTTTTTGGTGATAAAAAAATTAGTTTGGATAAATTGCCACAAATATACCAGTTTGTAGTTTTTCGTGGTATTAATCCTTCATCTAAATGCATCATTGAGAAAACAATTATCAAGGTTATCGTATTGGGAAATGAACATAGTTGGTTGAGTTGGACTTGAAATGGTTAAAGATGGCCCATTACTCTATAAACTTTTATATAAATGAACTGTTAGCATTTCCATAAGTTTGGTTTTGACCGTTGGATCCACATTAGTCCAGAGTGTTCTTACTAACACACATCTCGACAACCACAGATCACGAATCGGGAAGACAAAAAGCATCACATCTGACAACTGAACGTGGTCTTCTAGAGAGGCACATGCTAATAGTCACCAGGGGGCTTAAAAAAACTCAGAATCCAAGTGATTACCTGCGAGAAACCACCTTCTTCTGCTTCTTCACAAGCCAGTTAAGTTCATGCCAAGTTATCACCTAACCCAGTCAATATCATCAGATTTCTAGTTTTCGGTGCGTCGAAATGTGGAACATTGTTCCATGCTAGTAATTCTTTAAAGATGTTAAATTTCAGAACCCGTGAGTGCCTCAATTTTGACCGGCGACTTATTCAGTTTGTAACATGTTACCAACAGTTTTATAATAGCGTCAACAATTATTTAGCATGTAACGTGTCAGTAAAGTATCAATATTTTTATGGAAGTGTCATCGATTATTTGATTGTTACAAATTATTATCAATTACAAATATTTACTTACGTAGCTTATTGGCATTTTAATGTTACCAACTTTGTGCCAGGACTTTCTAGGAATTTGCTAAGTGTTGGGCAACTTTCCAAAAAAGGCCACAGGGTTCATATTGAAAATGGAGTTTGCACCATCAGAGGTGTTGACAATAAGTTGATTACGACAGTGCAGATGACAAAGAACCAAATGTTTCCCTTGACTCTTCAGATAAAGAATCTCTTGAGTTTTCAAGCGATGATGAAAGATAGCAACTGGTTGTGGCATCTTCAATTCGGGCATCTAAATTTTCGTGGACTAAAATTACTGGTCTAGAAAAAGATGGTGATCGACATGCCTTTTACAAAATTTTCCCGTAATGAATTATTAGGTTCTTTAATTAATGAAAAGAAATTATGGACATAATATGAAGAAATCGATCCTATATATGTGACAAGAGAAAATTATTGTAAGATTTGAACTTTCTTTAGTAAAGTTGTTGGTAAGATAGAACAGATTCAAATTTTAAAATTGAAATGCATGAAAGATAAAATAGAATTATTAATTTAGGCATTTGCCGGTTGATAGAATATTTATGAAAAACTTAATTGAGAATATTTTAGGTAAGAAATAAGTAATTATGATCAAGTATGACCTTTTTGATTTATTTAATATTATAGATGAAGTTATCGATTTTATCCTGACACTTCCAATAATATAATGATTATGAATGTTTTACTTAAAATTCTGAGTTGATTACAAAAGAAAGGGTGTGGCTATGTTTTTTCTTTCAACTCTTTGTGGCTGAAAAGCAAAAAAACTCACCTAAGCCTGTTTTATTTTAGCTTTAAAAAGCAAAAATCAACTTTTTTACTCTCTCGCCAAAAAATGAAATGTTTCTTCAAATATTATAAAATGGTGAAAATTATATTTAGAGATACTTATCAATATTGGACTACTGAAAAAGTTTCAGGTCCTGAGATTGAAAAATTAAAGTGTGCATTGGAAAATTTAAAAAAAAGAAAAGAAAAAAATCAATTTCCAATTAGTTGACTGAAAAAACACTATTCAATATCCAATCACATTACTTTACGTTATTCTTTTGCTGTCTTCTAGCTCTGGTACCTTTTTTGGCCAACTCCCAATCAAAACCACGAATGGGTCTGAGGGAAAAAAAAAAAAAAGAAAAACCAAAACATTTACCATTTACCATTTACCATTCACTTAATCAAACCAATGTCCTTCTAACGCCGTTAAAGCATGGTAAAATCTGTTGAAATTTCAATTTCCCACGTGACTTGGTGATATTGGGCTTTAAATTTCCCACCAGGAGGACTTTGCCTTTGCCCTGTATTGCTGATTCCTCTCAGTCTCTGTGCACCTCCATGTTCTGTTTTTTGGTGACTTCCTTCGTTTCCAGAAAGTCGCCTTCAACCTCCCTGCGTTGTCTGTGCCCTTCTTGTTTTCACCTTGAGAAGTTATAATCGATCTTCCTTCACTGAATCGTCCCAATTAGCTCTTTTTACAGAAGCGTGGTTCTGGTTCTCTTCTTTTGGTGAATAACAGCTGAGAGGATCGGCCCACAGATGGGATTGAGTGGAAGTCAGGCTCTTCTCATCATCCTCACTTTGACTGTAGGACCACTGTAAGTGCTCTAATTCCACTTCTGTTCGAGCTCTTGTTGGCAGATAATGCACAAAAGGCAAAACTTTGCTCCTGGACAACTCTCGAAATCGAAGAGAAGGAGGTGCTCGGCGTCAACCTCAAGACCAGAGGATATGTCTGGAGAAGGGAACGAGGCGTTAAGGAGGGACTTGGAGTCTGCCTCACAAACAGACGATGCCTCTAGAGAAGAGTACGATGTGTTTTTGAGTTTTAGGGGAAGTGACACACGCCTAAACTTCACTGATTGCCTTTATCATAGCATGCTAGATGCAGGAATCCGCGTTTTCCTTGACAGTGAAGAACTTGAACCTGGTGAAAAAATCAGTAAAGTTTTGAATGCACTGAACAAGTCTCGGATCTATATCCCCATCTTCTCTAAAAATTTCGCTTCCAGCATTTGGTGTCTTCGCGAGGTAGAACGCATGGTAGAATGCTATTCAAAATCAAATGGGAAGAAAGATATCATCCCCATTTTCTACGACGTGAACACCGATGATGTAAAGTTGAGAACCGGTTTGTACGAGAACGCCTTAATCGAGCACAAGAAGTCTGACCCCGATGAAGTGGAGCGGTGGCGAAATGCCCTTAAAACAGTTGGAGGGATAATTGGACGGGAAATTCAAGAAAAAGGGTAAATTTCTCCTCAACTTTTTTAGGGTAATAAGCACAATAATTACATTTCATTCGATGAAAGTTTGTCCCTCGAAGGTATAGTTGAATCATGCATTTTTATGTACTTTTCCCCTCCCATGGTAATCACAAAACTTTGTACGATCAAATCTCGTGTTAGATTGTTGAATCGATAGGAACATTGCAATATTAAAATTATACGAAGACATGATTATTAATTGTTTCCAAAAAAAGTGCATAATTAACATTACAAAAGTGCACGCATGATACATCTATGCAAATAATGGACGTTTGAAAGATTTTACAGAATTTCTCTATTATGAAATGTTGGACCTACTATCTAATGAAAAGAATTTATCGACACAACACGAAAAAATTGAACACAATATGTGAGAACAATTTTGCAAGATTTGTACGGAAAGGATAATGTTGAGCTCAGAACCAATTTGTATGGAAAAGCGATATCCAAGCACAGGAAGCAGCTTGGCCCTGATGAATTATAGCGGTGGAAGAAGGCTCTTGTAGAGTTTGCACGTGTAGGGTGTGTTTGGTTCAGCATTTGCAAGGGGCTTTCGAGGCCGAAAGCCCCTTGGGGAAATGCTGAGACGTTTGGCGAGAATTTCCAATGAGCTTTCGGTCGAAAATCAGCATTGGGAATGTTGAAAGCCCAAGGCTGATCCAGACCAGCTTTGAGCTTTCAGCATTTGCCTAATGCTAAAACCAATATTTTTTCTTCTAAAATTACCCTCGCTAATTCTTCAATATTCCAATTTTGCCCCTCCTAACTGTTCATCTTCTTTGGGCTGAGGGCGACCGGCGAAGGTGGCTGGCCAAAGCTGCCTGAGGCCAAATCGGGCCGGCGAGGTTGCCCGACCTCGGCGACGGCCGCCTGGGGTCACGCGACCCCGGCGAGGGCCACCTGGGTCGCGTGTGACCCCAAGCGATGGCCGCTGGGTTGCGCGATGGGCAACGGTCATCGACGAGCCAGATCTAGCGCCAGCGGCCGTCACCCAAGGTCAGGCCGCCCGGTCGGGCGACCCCCAACGAGGGTCGTGTAGCCCCGTGTGGCCATCGCCTGCAGTTGGGTGACCCTGGCAACGGCCGCCTGGGTCGCGCGGCCCCAGGCAGCCGTCGCCGAGGTCGCCCCTAGGTCGCCCGACCTTGGGCGACGGCCGCTGACGCTAGATCTGGCTTGCCGGCGGCTGTCACCCATCGCCAGCTCCGGTGAAGGGTAAGTTTTCTTTTAATAAAAAAAATCCCAAAACCTTTTGTAAAATAAGATTTGCCAAACACTATTTGGGCCAAAGTAGTTTCACAAAGGATTTTTTACCAAACGCAATTTGCATTTTCCCAAGAGGCTTTAAGTTAAAGATAATTGCATTCCCCCAAAGCCCCTTAGGAATGCTGAACCAGACCCACCCGTGAAGGGATGGGATCTTATAGGCAAAGGGGAATTTTCCTGCACTTATTCTCAATAACAACAATTTTCCTGCACTTTTTCTCAATAACAACTATTTAATGAAAAGAATTTACAGCTACAAACTGCATCTGTCTGGAAGAAACTGTGTGTCCAAATTTTCGAACTCATAGCCCCGTGTCATTACATTAGAAGATAATGGAATCGAGACTGAAATTGTGCTCGAACCTACAAAGGAAATGAGGTGTGGGTGAAGGTAACCTATTTCTCCAACCCGCAAAAAACTATGTCAAACCAAAGCTCCAAAAAAATAATTTCCAATACAACTGATTATAATGCTTAATTTCCACTTGGGTAAGTTGTTGAAATGTTGAGTTATGTGTCCACATGTTCGCTAGAGTCTTGTAGTCTATCATATCTTTGATTGACACGAAATTTTCACGCTTTGCTGCAGCCAAGGAGAAGAAATTAAATCGATTGTTGAACAGGTTTCCAGTAAGCTTAAAACTAGACACATGATTGTGACTAAATATTTGGTTGAAGATAATGGTCAGGTGCAAGCCATAATGAAATTGTTGGATGTTGGCTCTGATGGTGTACATTTCGTTGGTATTTATGGCTTGGGTGGGGTTGGAAAAACAACTCTTGCCACAGTTCTGTACAACAAATTATCTTTTCACTTTGAAGCCTGTAGTGTCCTTAAAGACGTTCGAGCACATTGGCAACCTCCTGGTGGTCCTTTAGACTTGCAGAAAAAGCTCTTATCAGATTCTGTCAGCTCCACGATTAGTGACCAAATTAAAAATGTTGATGATGGAATCAAGATGATCGAAAGAGTGTTTAGTAATAAAAAAGTACTCATCGTCCTTGATGATCTAGACAAGATAGAGCAACTCGAAAAACTAGCTGGAAATCCTAACTGGTTTGGTTCGGGTAGTAGGATCCTCATCACAACTAGGGACAAAAGCATCTTGATGACTCAAGTGGAATCATCTAGTAAAGAGGTCCTACATCAACCCAAAGGGATTTCGCATTATGAAGTTTGTGTAATGGAAGATCATCTAGCACTTCAGTTGTTTTGTAAGCATGCTTTTAGAAGTGACTCTCCTATAAAAGATTATGATGCTCTTTCAAAAGATATTGTTCGTAAAGTGGATAGGCTTCCTTTGGCTGTTGAGGTGATAGGTTCATCTCTTTATTACATGGGCTTTGCCCTGGAGTCACATGGTGATAAAAGAAAGCTATTGGAAGAGATGCTGAAGCAGTTAGATGAAGGTCCTGTTAAGGGTGTCCGAGATGTATTAATGATAAGTTATGAAGGATTGGAGAAGAAGCAAAAGGAAGTGTTTCTGGATATTGCTTGCTTTTTCACCAACGTGGACCAAACATATCCAGTTATCATGTGGAATGACTGTAATTACCATCCTCACACTGCAATTCGTGTCCTCCACCTACGGTCCTTGATAAAAATTAGAGATAATAAGTTTTGGATGCATGACCAATTGCGAGATCTGGGAAGGCACATCATCCTTGAAGAATATCCTCGCAAATTTAGTAGGGTGTGGATTCATGAGGATGTTGTAAAACTACTGGAGAGAAAAGAGGTAAAATGGATGAGTATGTCGCATAATTTTTATTTGGTAGTAGAAACTTGTTGAGTTTTTTCTTTTATTTTATAGTTAGCTTTGTTTGACTTTCAATTTGTCTTGCGAGTGAGACAGCTCTCTCTCAAACATCTGGGTCAAAAAGTCTTGTAAATTGGTAGAGAGATACCAGATAGATACCTTAATAGTTAGCTTTTTTTTCTGGATATGTAGAACAGAAAATAGTTTTCTGGAAATTCTGAAGCAACAAACCGCTGGTTCAGATGCTGTCCGAGAAAAGTCAGTGGAAAACTACTTGTATGAAGAATTTTTAAATTACTTTCAAACACAATTATAGAGAAAGCAAAAAACTATGAATTTTGGAATTGATATGCTAATTATATTTCTTGAAAAGAAGAAAATGGGAAATGGATAAATTATTTGTAAGATATCTTCGAATGGAAGCTGAAATATTCGTTGATGGTGTGAACGTAAACATGTAAGTCTACTTGCTGGAAGAAGGCGTGTGCCATGGTAGTTACCCCGGTGGAGATATTGTCTACCAATGTTCATATGCTTCGTTTCTTTATAGCTTTGTAAGAGTGTTAAGTGTTGTGCTCTCAATTAATCTTGAGTCTTTGTTGATAGGGAAATCAAGATGTAGAAGCACTAAGCTTGACTCCGGATGGTTACAGCCGTAACATTGCACTTGAAGAATTAGCTTCTCCACCAAATCTAAGGTTCCTTCAAGTGAAAGGCATTGATATTTTTGGCAACTTCAAAAATCCTCTTTGGCAAATGCGGCAAATGTGGCAAATGAATTTCCATCCGTATAACTTTAATAATTTGGTCATGCTCGACCTTTCAAATAGCGATATTGAAGATGGCTGGGGTGGATGGAGCAAAATGAAGGTATGATATGCCTAACTCTAATATTTCTTTCTTCATTACCTCGTTCGCTATGATAGAAGTATGATATATATATATATATAATGGTTGGATGCACTCCCCAATCCCATCTAAGCTTAGTATATATTTTGCATGAGTAACATTCAATATCTTTTTATAAATCAAAGTAAAGAACAATTATGTTCAACAGAAAAAATGTTTCGTATGGTTTATAACTCTGCTTTTGTAGTTCCGAAAGTTGCTTAGGCTTTGGAAATGGTGTATTCCATCGAAAGTAAGTGCCATATTGCTTCAATATGCATCAGATATGATTTGAATGACGTAAAGTTTGAGTCAAGTTTAGTAATACAAAGGTTAAATGGGATAAAGTTTGAGATAGGTAACACTCAACTTGAACAGCGTAAACGATCACAAGTTTATTTTGAATAGCTAAGTTGATTATTTGAATGAAGGTAAGCTTGACCTTCATAATACTCGATTCAAGTGGCTCACTAGCCTAATTTAATAGTTAAGTATCTGCTTATGTTATGTTTATAATTGTATTAGTGAAATGTAAAATAAATGAAAATGAAACTAATCTTACTTTTTTTATTTTACTTGAGTTAATGAGCGAAGGCTCGAGATTTAAATTGAATCTAGTTTGTAACTAAGGGACAAGGGACAAGGTGTAGGAATTTTTGTTGAATAGTTGAGGTATTGCAAGTGTAATGTGCATGGAACTTTGGTATTGCTAGTTGGTCTCTTGTGTACATGACCAAACATCCCAAGCCTACCGACTTATACATGCAATTTTATCCCTGCATTTGTCAGAAATATTCTTCCTTGGACATATTTGCGGCCGCAAGCTTCAACTAATTATACTAAACTGGAGACTTGTAGAAACATTAGTCCTAGAGGAGTGTAGGCTATTCTAGAAAATTTATCAGTACTTCAATTGAAGCACGTCATCTTGCTTAAATTTTATGTCTCGTTGTATGATTTCCGTGTCATCTAGACTGAGAAAATCCATTTGTTGATAAATTTCTTCTTCAATTATCCTATTTCGAACTTCTGTTTCTTCAACTTTCTCTTCTTCAACAAACTCGTCGACAGTTGCACTCATGGTCTGATTCAATCTTTTACCATTTTCTTCTTCATCAAGTTGTGCTATTTGAATTACCGTAAGATTACATTGAGTTATAAAAATGAGGACAATTGGGTTAACTTTCTCCCAGATATATATCCTAGGATGATTGATGTGTTTCATTCTCTTTAATTAAATTTCTTTTCCAGCAGGTGACAGAAAAACTGAAAGTTTTGGATTTAACCGGTTGCAAAAAATTGACGAAGACACCTGACTTCTCTAACTTCACGTCTTTGGAGAGTTTAATTCTTGCTCGGTGTCCCAAGTTGATCACAATTGACCGCTCCATCGGTAAACTTAAATACCTGAAAACTTTGAATATCAAAGGGTGTAGTTCTCTTAGGGAGTTGCCCGAAGAAGTTGGCTCTCTACATTCTTTGACAGAGATTGTCATGCCCCAAAATTTTCAATCGTTGAAGCTTCCGGAGAGATTTGGCGAACTGAAATCTTTGTCGAGCTTTATATTAAACAACCACCCTAGAATTAGCCAACTTCCAAAGTCTATTGTAGGGTTGGTGAAACTCACATGCTTATCTTTACGTGGGTGTGTGGGAATAAAGGAGCTTCCACCCTCCATTGGGGAGTTACAAATGTTGGTTGAGTTGGATGTATCAAAGTCAGGAATAGTCATACTACCCGATTCTGTTGGAAAGCTAAAGAAATTAAGATTGATGAGGCTAGCTTATACGGCGACAACAAAGTTTCCTTCTACTATTGGACAGGTGGAGGCACTTGAAGAGCTAGTTGCCAAGAAATGCTGGGACCTGACCGATGAAAACCTGGAGGAAATTGGGAAGCTATCCCATTTGAGGATATTGGACTTATCATTTACTCGTGTTTGTAGATTGCCTGAGGTGATAGGTGGTCTCTCTCATCTCCAAACACTTGAATTGGGTTCGATTGAGCTTCAACAAGTGACAGCTCTTCCATCAAGTTTGAGAAGCCTTTCGGTTCATGCCGTTAACATCTCTTTTAAGCATAGCCCCTCAAGCCTCGTCAATCTAGAGAATCTGGAATTAAATGAAGTAAGCGCTTTTTTGAAAGAGGAACCTTACTCAACTTGGAGGAACGATCCGCCAAAAATGGAAGAAGCTTGGAACACAGTGCAACCGATCCATCAGCTTCCATCTCGTTTGTCAACCTTGAAACTCAAGGGCATTAGTCCACTGCCATGTTTTGGCAACTTAGAAAGTTTGTCAGTTTTGCATGTTAGTGAATTTCCAATGCAATGCTTACATGTCTCTGAAGGCCTAATACATTTGAGGGAACTGAAAATAAGTAGATGCAAAGACCTCAGAGAAATAACTAATCTGTCACGCTTGGAGAGTCTACAGCGCTTGGTTCTGAATAGCTTGAATAACCTAGTTAAGATTCCAGGTTTGTCGGAACTCAAATCTTTGCAGCGCCTCTGTCTCTCCAGATGTTGTTTGATAGAAGAATTACCCAACTTATTGAAGTTGGATAAGCTACAATATCTAGAGTTAGAAGGTTGTCCTAATTTAAGAGCAATCAGGGGAGTCGAGGGCTTAGAAAGCTTGGAGTTAAATAGTGATGGTCGCACTGTCCTGGAAAGATTGTTGGATGTCTCAAGAACGACTTGGCTTCCCCACAAATTACTTATGTACGATGTGTTCTTAAGTTTTAGGGGACCAGACACTCGTTATAACATTATTAGTTTCATTGACTATAGCCTATATGGTAGTCCAATTTCTATTTTCAGAGATGATGATGAATTGAGCCCTGGTGAAGGAATTGGGGAAGAGATTCAACAAGCACTCAATAACTCTTATATCTACATACCTGTCTTCTCTAGGAACTACGCTTCCAGTCAGTGGTGTCTACGTGAACTCGTGCATATGGTAAAATGCACGTCAAGGTCAAAGGGCAAAAGAAAAATCCTCCCCATTTTCTATGATGTGGAAATTGATGATGTTAAGCTCAAAAGCAATTTATACACAAGCGTCCTAGACAGGCATCGTGAGAATTTCCCCACCGAAGTGGATGTATGGGAAAAGACATTGAAAGAGGTCGCGCATATGGAAGGATTGGACATGAAAACTGACAGGTAATTGTTCCCATTTTGATTCATTATGACAATTAAGTCATTCAATTGATATAAGCAGCATATAGAATTTCAAGTTACTATAGTGCAGCCTTTTGCATCCAAATAGCCGTATACTCAAGCTGATTCTTATTCTTTAGGATAATTTATGATCTTTAAGTTAAAAAAAGAGGTTTCTTAAACTTTAGCACGGGTCATTCTACTAGTTTGACGGCCAAATCTAAAACAAAATTGCATGAATTTATAGCCAAGAGAACAAAAATATCTGCACTCTCCAAACGACCCAAAAAAGCATATGAATTTCTATTTGAGGAATGAAAAAACCTACCGTTAAGTTTTCCATCCATACAAGTTGACGAATTCGCTCGAAATAGTCACTTTGGAAAAACAATTTTCGGTTTGGGACAAAAAGAACTCGATTCAAGAACTACAACCCTTTTAATTTGAGGCTGCTCATTTTTTCTCTCTTTCCTAGTTGAAAGATGAGAGTCATTGATTGAGAAGTCCAATACATGACGTCATTATTGATTAGTGAGAGACGACGTTGTTTGGCCTTGTTGACGTTTGCTTTGCTGACATGTCCATTGTATACGTCCATACCATCAGCCACGTGAAATGCCACATTAGCTTGCATGGATAAAAAATTTGATGTTGGACGTTGTTGTCCATTAAGTAATAGTTTGTGTACTTTTTGCGTCATTTCAAAAGTGGAGCTGCGGACGTAAGTTCATCGTTTAAAGATAAAGATGAAGAAAATGCTCAAAGAGAGAGGAGCATCTCCTTTCATCATGTTTTAATATAATACTACCAATTTATTTTCTTTAGAATATCTCAAAAAATAAGCTGTAAGAAGATGCCCTCGTTTCTCAAGATTTTGATTGGAACCCGCATCTAATACTACCAATTATTTTTCTGTACAGATTGAAATGTCGTTTCAGATAGGTCCCTGCACAGTTTCATCCATTTCATCAAGGATAGCCACTTTGCATTGGTTCCTGAATTTTAGAGCATCTTAATTTCTTCAAACGAGTAATATCCGATTATAATTTAGTGTAGCTGTAGATGAATGGGTGCCAATACTTAACCGCTGGAGTAAAAAAATTATAAGTTTTTTTTTTACATATTATATTTACAGAAGTAGATCCCTATAGTTTACCATATCCGGCGGACCTCTGTGGTCGAATAGAACTGCATAGCAGTACAGCCGCACATCTTTATCGTCTACTTTTTCATTATTTTCTTTCCTTTTCTGTACTGGGTTTGAGACATCATATTGGCAATTAGATTGTAATTTTGATATCCTTTTATTTTCTGCATGTCTAACTAAAATGAATTGTCCTTAACCTGTGAATAGTTGCAGCGGCGAAGATGTAGTTCAGAAGATTATCGCAGAGGTTTCGAGAGCAAACAAATTGCTAGATGTCGACTCCTGAAGCCTTCTTTTGGTTTGTTGTCATATAGAAAAAGGAAGGATTTGCTTTCTATGTAATAAAATTCTGCACAACTGCATTCTGTTGCTATTATTTGGAGGATCTAATGCTTTGGTCCATTACTTACACAGTTAGCATATTTGCGTGAGTGAGAATATCAATGAAGTCCCATGCTTTATCGGAGGGTCGGTTAAGCTTTCACATTTGTCTTTGCAACGGTGCCGGGAGATAAGGAGCTTTCAAACTCTATTGAAGGGTTAGTTAAGGTAATATATCGGCGTTTATATAGCTGATGTGCAACAAAACAAAGGATCTTTCGTTCTCAGTTTGGCAAAGTCAGAATCGCTGGTTGAGTTAGTTTCGCAACATTTAAGGATGGAGAAATTGTCCAATCAATTCTAGACTATTGTACAAATGCCAATTCAGTCCAATTTTACTAATTTAGTCCTAAAATTTGTGCAAAAATCCAATGTAGTCATTTCGATCAATTTTCGCTGAAAATTATTGACGTGGTAGTGTGCTATGTAGGAAGGTCGGCAATGACTCGACCTCCATGTCAGTCGGAAGGATTAGATTGGAATTTCATGCAAAATTTTAGTATTAAATTATCAAAAGTGAAAAGTTTATGATTGAATTGACATCCGTCCAATAAATTTATACTTGATTGGGTATTTTCCCCTTTAAAATTGTTGATCAACCTAATTCAGCAGGAAATCGAAAAAAATTTACTAATACTTCAACCAACCCAGATACCAACTTTCCAAGCTTTTATTTGTCACAATTCTTTTCGGAATAGTGATCTTTTTTTTCATCATAGAGCCTTTTAAATGCGCAAGTAAATATCCACGCCCTCTCACTCTACGGAAGAAACAAAATGCTTATGATTATTGAAAATCAGATTAATAGATTTATGAGGCATGAACATTCTAATAATCTTACTTACCTTACCAAAAAAAAAAACATTCTAATAATCTTACCTTACCAAAAAAAAAAAAACATTCTAATACATATATGATGGGACAAAGGCATTATTTGTTGGTAGTTTGTTTGTAAAACAAATAATGAGGTGCCTTGTCCCACATCGAAAGGATGTGACTACGCACGTGGACGAGATTTGGCACTAATCAACAATCATTTTTATTTATTTATTAAATTTCGAATTTATTATTATAAAATAACTGTTTTATCATATTGAAACAGTGTGACCGTTCGCAATAGAGTGGTGGTTATTTTTTAATAATTTAATTTCGAATTTTTTTTTTCTGCCTAATGGTAATTAGGCTCTCTCACAACCTTTGGAAGGTTATGTCTGTTCGGACATAATTTCTTTACATTCGAAAGGTTGTGTTTGTTCAACGTATAAATATTTCAACGTTTTTGTTCATTAAGAAGAACAACCATTTTTTCCATTTCTTCCAAGAGATATACAGCCATCTTTTCTAATTGTTTTCCTAGAGAGACCTTAGAGATATACCGAAATTGCTATTCGGTATTCTCAATCGAGACTTTGTTGTATCTTGGAGGAAATTTGCCGGTGACCATTAGCAACTTCGTGGAGCAAATAATTCCTTAAAGAAAGTGATTTCACGCCTCAAAGTCTGACTTCTTTGTTCATCTCGATTCACGTTGACATTTTTCCCCAACAATTTTAAGGAATTATTTTGCAACAATGGAGTCAGAATGGATCAAAGTCAAGTTTTGTTCGGCGCATTCGTTCTGGTTTGCTGCCATGCAGTTTTGCTCGAATCGGTCCGTAAAAGCACGCTCTTCTCTTGCCGTCAAAATCGGCCATTGGACGCTAGTGATTTATCATCACCCACCATTGATATCTCTTACGTACAAAATGGTATAGCATCACTGGTGGGGGTGAAGGATATTATGCAAACTGAGGATGGCATACAGGAGTGGTGGAAAGGCGATTTGCCCAGGAAAGAATGATGCACCTAGGGGACCGGCGGACCCGTTATGCGACTGGACGAACCGGCGAGCTTGAAGTCAACGATGTCGGATTGAGCTCAAATTTGATCGGCTGAAGCGAAACGGCGTGCTGATCAATACTCGTAGCCTTAGGCTACGACTAACGATCAATTTTCGCGATTCGAGGTCGTTTAGCCTAATTTCTATCGCGCTTCAGCATCAATTGGTATCAAAGCACAGGTTGCTTGAATCAATGGTTGAACAGAATCGCGGTCGTGGACGGCGGGCTCGTGGTGGCCTGGGGCGTGGAGGCGTTCCTGAAGCAGACGACCAACCGCGTCTAAGAGATCTGCGAGACGTAGAAATTGAAGAACAGAGAAGACGAATCCAGGATTTGGAGCGACAACTTGCGGAGGCGAGGTTGGGCGTTCAATCTGAAGAAGAAGCAGAATCTGAGGATCCATCCGATGATGAAGAGGAGGACGTAAACCCTTTCGGGGTTCTGAACCAGAGGCGGAATCGAGGAGTACAACCTGGAAATCAGCGCTCTTCTCAAAATTTCATAATGAAGATCGAGATTTGCGAGTTTAATGGTAAGGCTCATCCTGATGAGTTTATTGATTGGTTGCATACGGTAGAACGGATTTTTGATCTTAAATACCTAACTGAGGGGCAAAAAGTGAAGTTAGTGGCTATTAGGCTGCGAAAACATGCTTCGATTTGGTGGGAACACGTGAAAAAGCAACGTGCTAGAGAGGGGAAGCCGAAGGTGGATCGCTGGGATAAGATGAAGAAATTATTGCAAAAGAAATTTTTGCCTACCCATTATAGGCAAGAGGCATTTATCGAGTATCATAACGTCAAGCAAGGCGATAAAACAGTTGAGGAATTTACAGAAAAATTTGATCGCTTGCGGATGCGTTGTGATGTGGCGGAGGAAGACGAGCAGACGATTGCACGATATCTGGCAGGGCTGCGATATGAGATCTCTGATGTTGTCCAATTACAGCAGTATTTGACATATGATGATGTGTGCAGACTAGCCCTAAAGGTGGAGGGGTATTTTAAAAGAAAGAGCAGTAATTCTAAGTGGTCAAGCAGCAGTTCCAAGTGGTCAGATAAAGAATCCCAAGGAAAAGCGGGAACATCTGCAGTAAATTCGACACTAGTTGCAGTTAAGGATGCGAATTCTAAACCTGCATCCAACGAGGGGCAGAGTAGTGCTGGAACTAGCAGGGGAGGAACTGCAGCCAAGTGTTGTTTCAAGTGTCAGGGATTCGGGCATTTTGCTGCTGATTGTCCGAACCGACAGATTGTGACGCTTGTTGATAATCCAGTTTTTTATGAAGGCCCAGTTTATGATGAATCTGAAGGCGAAGAAGAGGATGCGGATGCGAAACAGGAAGAGATTATCTATGCTGATTCTGGTGAGTCCCTAGTCGTTAAAAGAATATTAAATGTTGCTGTAGCGGATGATGAATCATGGCTTAGACATAATATTTTTCATACTAAGTGCACTAGTAGAGGAAAAGTATGCAGCATGATAATAGATGGTGGGAGTTGCGAGAATGTGGTGTCCACGACTATGGTGGAAAAGTTGGGGTTGAAAACAGAAGATCATCCTCAACCATACAAGCTGTCGTGGCTTAGAAAAGGGAATGTGGTGAAGATGAGCAAAAGGTGTCTTGTGCAATTTTCGATTGGAAAAAATTACATCGATGAGGTGTGGTGTGATGTAGTCCCAATGGATGCTTGCCATATTTTATTGGGGAGGCCGTGGCAGTTTGACAGAAAGACACAGCATGATGGTTTTAGAAATACCTATACCTTCAAGAAGGATGGCCGAACCATTACCCTAGGTCCTTCAGATTTGAGAAAGGAAGTGAAAAATAATTTGCTGTCCAAGTCAGAATTTCTAGAAGATGCAGTGAACGCGCCTGAGCTTTTTGCCATTGTGGTGATGGAGCGGAATTCTGACAGTCTCGAAATTCCTACCCAAGTTCTGCCCTTGCTTGAGGAGTTTGCTGATGTCGTACCGGAAGAGTTGCCACCTGGATTGCCGGGTGAGCACAATGTTTCTGGAACTTTTAATGTAGCAGATTTGTCACCTTACTACACTGAAGAGGAAGAAGACCCTGAAGAGATTGACGACAATGAAGACGAAGCAGATTCGAGGACGAATCTTTCTCTAGCAGGGGAGGATGATGCACCTAGGGGACCGGCGGACCCGTTATGTGACTGGACGAACCGGCGAGCTTGAAGTCAACGATGTCGGATTGAGCTCAAATTTGGTCGGCTGAAGCGAAACGGCGTGCTGATCAATACTCGTAGCCAAAGGCTACGACTAACGATGGATTTTCGCGATTCGAGGTCGTTTAGATGGGTTTTTCTATTTTTTTAGTATTTTTTATGGGTTAATTTAGTAAAGGGCAGTTTCGTAATTTTGCGTTTTGATGTTTACTAATCCTAGTAGGGTTAGGTTTGGGGATATATAAGCTTGTTTTAGGGTTTCTTTTTAGCAGACTTGGATATTTTGATTTGATAATCATATTTGGAGGACGAATTGTTCTTCTGTCGAATTTTCTCGTTCAGTCAATTTTTCTATCGCGTTTCGGCATCAAAGAGACTTTGATTTCGTAGGTTTCGTTTGGGAGGAAGTCAATGTTGAAGGCATATGTGGAGATACCTTGGAACATTCGGTTACACAGAAGTTAGTCTTTGTTCAGTGTGGTCAAGGCAGGAAGAAGCACAATAAAACATTGTCGTCGTCATCTAATCCAATCCAACATTCGCAATGATGGGCATTGGGATAACGTCTCATCTCGGGTCGCTATGCGGTTGTTTTTGCACGAATGTTGTCTCGTTGGGGCGACCCAAAGACGGTTGTGGTGTCGAGGACGATGGTTTCGATAGTGATGCCAATAAGGCTTTGATATGGGGAGAAGATTGCATTCTGGTTCTTCACATGGGCGGGGCACCAGGAAGATTACGAACACGAGCCTCAGCCTTATAACGCAATGATCGTCATACTTTCCAGTACAAAGTACAAGGCAAGTAGTTTTGAATTGTCTGTGACCTGTTGGATCAGGAAGTGTTCGTACAGAACACTATGATAAGGTTTTATTCTCTCTATGGTGTCTGGCTATGCGCGACATGGTTGGGAAGAGATGCCTTTGTGCTATTAAATAAGATGAAAGAAGCAGGGTTATAACCAGATGCGATCACCTTTGTTGGAGTCTTGAATGCATATAATCATGCTTGGATTGTGAAAGAAGATTGGCTTGTTTCTGAGTCTCTCAGAAATTTAATATCATAAAGAAACGAGGTAAGCCATAAATTCGTTTCACTATGCTTCATGAAAAGACAGAAAATCCATTTGACTTATTTATTCATATCAGCCGTTTGGTCATTTGGAGTGCCATGATGATGATGTCTAGCTAATCTTGTGCCTAAGACTGCCCAGCTTGTGCTGCAGGTGGTCATATGGCTATATTTGATGTTAGCCTTATCCGAGACTCTTCATTCTGTAATAGAGTGGAAGATGATGATGATTGCAGGTACTTATGATGGCTTACTGTCTCTGGATGTCTCCTGGTGCAGCAAACCATAGTTGTGCTGAGCTTCCGAGACATGTATGCATGACTTTCATCAACAAGACATCTGATTCTATTATGTTAACCATTTTCAAAATGTTTTTGCACTATTGATTCAAAGGACACTAAGGCCTTGGAACGAAGGAATGCATGTGCAAGTTGCTTTTCTTCTTTTCATGGTATTTTAGTGTGTTTATACGTTGATGATATGCTTATTTTGGAACCAATATGATGAGAATCATTGAAACTAAGAAGTATCTAACTTTCATGTTTAAAATGAAAGATTTGGGTGAAGTAGATACTTTTTTTAGGTATTAAAGTTAAAACATATAGTGGGGGTTATTCTTTGAGCCAATGTGATTACATTAAAAGAAACTATGTTGAATAAAATTCAACATCTTGGTTTAAAAGAAATGAGTACTCCATTTGATTCCAGTATTAAATTGAATTATAATACTGGTAGAGCGGTGGCACAATTTAAATATGCGAGTGCTATAGGGTCTTTAATGTATGTGATGCATTGTATTAGACCTGATATTGCTTATTCCGTGTGCAAGTTGAGTACATATATTTGTAATCCAAGTATAGAACATTTGGAAAGCTATCACCCGAATTTTTTGTTGTTATAGAGAACAAAAATTTCGGATTGTTCTATAATAATTATTCAGTTGTATTAGGAGAATACACCAATACTAATTGGATTACAAGCGTGGGTGATAAACAATCCACTATTAGATGGATTTTCACATTTGATGGTTGTGTTGTTTCTTGGACGAGCAAGAAACAAATGTGTATAACTCACTCAACTATGGAATTTGAATTGTTACTTTAGTAACAACTAAGAAAGAGGCTGAATGAATTAGGAATTTGTTGTTGGATATCAAATTATGACCTAGTCCTATGCCTCATATTTCTATCGATTGTGATAGTTAAGCTATTTTGGCAAGAGCTTATAATAGCACTTATAATGATAAGTCTAGATATATTAGCCTAAGGCATGAGTATGTGATACAATTGATTAAAGATGGTACCGTAACAATTGTCTACGTGAGGTCAAGCAATAATCTAGCTGATTCCTTGACAAAGGCTTTACCAAGAGACATGGTAAATATGACCTCACAAGAAACTAGGCTAAAACCCTTTAATTAAAATCACCAGTAATGGTAACCCAACCTTTTTATAGAACATCACTAGTTACAAGGTTTAATGGGTAAAAACAAGTTACTTAAGTGATTATTTGATACTGACATGAGCCTTGACATGAGAAGCCAGTATCGTCTATTACATTTATAGGTTGAATTAAATTCTTAATGAAGTATGGTTCAAATGTGTTATTAATAACAAAAACACATGAAAGATACTTCATCTATATGAGCTTAGAAGTGGTGTCGCTTTTTACAAAAGTTGGGGTTGCTTTCTAAAGAGCTCATGAAACAGGTACAAGCACATGGCCATAATAGTACTGAGCAATATAGAACTTCTCACTGAAACAAGAGGTTATTATATGTGTGGTATGTCCGATTCTATTATTTCAAAGTACAAGTTTAAAGCCGAGCTACTTGTCACTTTGATAGAGTTTTGAGATACTTGCACTAAGTAAAGGTTTAACTCGAAAGAGACCTTTATGTATGTATATTAATCTCACGGAAATTTTGGCCGTATATTTTTAACGTTTTATTTCAATTTTGTTTTACAAACAAAGTAGGGGATTGTTGGTAGTTTGTTTGTAAAACAAACAATGAGGTGCCTTGTCCCACATCGAAAGGATGTGACTGCGCACATGGACGAGATTTGGCACTAATCAACAATTATTTTTATTTATTTATTAAATTTCGAATTTATTATTATAAAATAATTATTTTATCATATTGAAACAGTGTGACCGTTCGCAATAAAGTGGCGATTATTTTTTAATAATTTAATTTCGAATTTTTATTTTCTGCCTAATGGTAATTAGGCTCTCTCACAACCTTTGGAAGGTTATGTCTATTCGGACATAACTTCTTTACATTCGAAAGGTTGTGTTTGTTCAACGTATAAATATTTCAATATTTTTGTTCATTAAGAAGAACAACCATTTTTTTCCATTTCTTCCAAGAGATATACATCCATCTTTTCTAATTGTTTTCCTAGAGAGATCTTGGAGATATACCGAAATTACTATTCGGTATTCTCAATCGAGACTTTGTTGTATCCTTGAGGAAATTTGCCGGTGACCATTAGCAATTTCGTAGGGCAAATAATTCCTTAAAGAAAGTGATATCACGCCTCAAAGTCTGACTTCATTGTTCATCACGATTCACGTTGACATTTTTCCCCAACATTATTCCTCCCACTCGAATCACAGGAACCTAACTTTGATTGATAGCAATGAAATTTTACTTATGTGTTTATCATAAATGGTTTCTTAGTGCTCTATTTAACCCCTAGGCAGTGCTTGTGCCTTGGACAGTTGATGTTAGTGGGACGAACTAAATGGTTTTTTTTCCTAACTAATCCACTTAATAATTTCACGCAAAAAAATAATCAAAATAAAAGCATGCCAATCAATGACAAGATTGATCCATTCAATTTGAACTAGCATTGAATTGATTAATCATAGGCAACTCCCACTTGGGTCCTTATTTGCAATCATATGATATTACTGTAGGCCGTCCCATCCGGGTGCCAGTAAGATACTATATGCTATAGTCGCAACTCACTCATGCCCACGGCGTTTAAAAAAATGAGTCGTATCAAATTGAGATTGCCCAAGACTTCTATTCTAGCACAAGAGTCCATATGTAGGCGACGTAGAATCATGGACATATTTGAAAAGCAATAGTAGGATGATCAGTATATTTCAGCAGCTTTCTAGGGCATTTGGAGGTTTAGCGACTTTCTAGCACTTGTGGAGGCTTAGCAACTTTCTGGCGCTTATCCATCTCAAACACCACGATAGCCTAAGTATGGTAAAAAAGAAACTTTCGTACCAAAAGGGATGATCAAACTTTAGCTTAAATTTATTATTCAAACTTAAGGGCTCAAGCAGCTGAGTGAAATCTTCTAATCACATTCGACATTTTCTTTAAAACCAATCAGCTAGCTCAATTCAAAGGATTAAGCTCCTTCCTAGAACGAATATTAAGCATCAACCCTCAGGGCATGAATTTCAAAACAATCAAGGAACACCGATCGGGCTGTATCACATGAAGCTCATATGTGCCACATTCCAAGACACTCAAAGAGCGAAGTTAATCCGAAGTTCTATGGGCCGCATGAAGGAGTGAAGTCTGATGAGCCTGAGCTGCTGGGCTCAATTGAATTAATCCGGATTGCAAGGGCTAGGACTTAAGTGATGGGCCGAACTAGTCCAAATCGGGAATCTCTCTTTTATTTATTGTACCATTTATTTATTTTTTTGTCTTCTTACTATTGTTTTATTTTTATTTTTCTTGCTGTTTTATGAAAATGGTTTTTTATTTGCTGGCAAAAACTCAGGTGTCAACTCGTGTGATTTGAGAGGCTCAAGCTTAGGCTACTTAAGTTTTACATGGACTAAACTCGAACTCGGTAACCACTTGATCTGAGAGACTTCTCTAAATTTAGTAAACTTTTTTATGTTGCGGTTGTCAGGATATCGCATATTAAACAACTCATGCATTTAATCCCCTCACATGGCCTGTTTAGCTCTCGGACAATTCTCAATTAAACCTGAAAACTGTTTATTTATAATTGACCAAATTAGTTGCCTTCCTGGAAAAAAAAAACTCATTTCCAATAAACAAAAAAGGAGAAAAAGAAAGCATGGGTCGAACTCAATTAGCAGATCCCAAGGATGGTTAAATGAGGAAAGGAAGAGGAACTCGCTCCGTTAGTTCGACCTTGACTCAGTAAAGTTCCGTGCACTCGCTCCACCAATAAAGGACCAAGAAAAAGCCAAGTCAACTTTTGATTAAGACAAGCCGAGGAAGGAAATTCATGTGTTCATATGGCGTGTCGATGAAGATTGGTTTTTGGTCTTGTCTCTCGGACAAGCCTTCGCTTCTAATAAAAATTGCTAGTACAAGGACATGCTAACAACAACTTGGTGATATCCAATCACCGAAGAGTTTCATACACAAGAAATAGCGTGGACTGCCACGTCTTATTTTTTTTTATTTATAAAAGTAAGAGTTTATATACCAAACAAATTGTAGGTGGACCAAGTCATATATCACTATGAAACATTTCGTGCCTCAACTCTCCTTCTAATTTCATTGTAATATCTACACATAATTATCTGAATCTAACATCTTTTATTAATAATCACCCAAGACAGTAAACTATGCTAGCTAATATTTGGACAAAGACAAATAATCTTGTGCCGTGCGAACAAGTCATAAAACTTCAATATGCAAAGGTGAAAATCGAAGTCAATTGCCTTCATTAAAATTAAGCAGTAACACCTTTTGGAAAACTGGAGTAATTATGATTTGTTTGACCACAGCTAGTTAAGATAATCAAGGGTGAAAATCTATTATTGAGATCGAAAGGCAACGAGGTCTACGTCATACAATTGAGCAAGCAATCATATGCAAAAGAGTATCTCGGGGACAATGTCATCCATGCTGTAAATTTCAAGAGAGATTATCTCGTCCATTGACGAAGTTAATACAAAATTAATATACCTTGATTATGAATGTGGCCTTAAGAGAAAATTATTTCCTGACGACATTATAGGTAGGATGGTCAGATCATAAATGCTCGACTTAATGCATGGAATATTTCCAAACAAACACACTAGATTATCCATAGTGATTGCCAAACCCATTTTTGTTTTTTTTCCTCTTATTTTACTCGAAGGGCCAATGTTTGTATCTATTTGTATTTGTACACCTTATAGATCTGATTTTGGAGAGTCCTGATTCTTTCGTTCTCTGCACACAAACTTGACTTGAACCCGCTGATGTTCACATTTCACTTCCAAATCAGCACCTGCATTTTTCTCTACCCTTCCCATACAATGGTTTTGCATTCACCACCCCATCATTCAACAAATATTTCCAGGTGGTTTCCGCAGGATTCGGTCCGGTTTCTTTGGAACTGGGAATGACCAGTTCGATTCCCCGTTCTTGGGGAGGAACTTTATCAACCGGATTAGACCGGACCAAACTGGCGGAACCAGAACAAACTATTTTTTTTATATAAATATTAAATAGAAAGTATTTATAGTACAAACCTTGAGAAAAAAAAAAAAAGAACATTGTCGGTTCCCAGGACAACCCGGGAATCGGACTAGGATTGACTAATCCAGTTTTGTCCGGTGCCAAGGTAGATAATGTTGGTTTCTAGTTCCATAGTGTGGTAACTGACCTGTCTGATCCGGTTTCCGATTCCAAGATGGGAAACGACCCACCCTGAACTATTCCCCCTAACATTATCGGGTCGTAGTGGGCTTTAATTACAAATCAAGAAAGTACTATTCTTAATAGACAACCCTTATGAGAAATAGGAAGAAATGCATTTATACTAGGAAGTTCTTGTACAAAGTAGCAATAAAGAAAATAGTTTTGGCGTAAATGACTTGAAATATTTGTTGGCATAAACAACGAAGCAATACTCTTGCTAAAAACCTCAATGAGTTTACTTTCACTTTGTACTTACTAGGTGTCGCGACCTAACCTCGGGGTGCACCATCTAGGGGTTTGGCTAATGGATTATTAAGTCTAGACTTAACTCGGGCTCTCCCAAGCCCATACCAATTAGCAACTTAAGGTTCAAGTTCTTAACATGAAAATCATTTCAATTATGAGTCGCCATTAATCTATTTTTGGTGAGTCGATTAGAAACCCAAGTAAAGTATCGGGAGAATTACTTTACTCCTACGAATATGAGATTATGGATTCAGGGACTTGGTTACACTAGATTACTCTAATGCCCTTTCGGTACCTTTTCTCTTTTATTTTCAAAAATATCTTAACAGGTAGCTTGGATTCATTTTAACTTAGCCACTAACATATGAGTTGATCATGCGGGTGCACAACCAATAATATAATACTCAATAATGCAAAGTAATAAATAAATTACAAGATAGGGACTTACCTTAGAGCAGCGAAAGCATCTGCAATGTTAGTTAGAAAATCACATTGAAAATCCTAATATGATTTCTAATTAACACGCAATTTCACTCAAATCTTTTTTAGGGTTTTCTCTGATATAACGAAAACTAAACTTTATGCAATGCATTCTACGTCTAGTATGACATGCGACATACGATTTATGTAAACGTCCTAATTCTAACAATAATTAACTGCACTATCTCTAATGTGGCACGCAAATGAACCTAGATGTGAGATTTCTAATGATGAGAATTAATTAATATGCAACTACTCTAATATGACATGCACGTGGTATTTTTTATATTTTTTAATTTAAATTCTTAATAAATAATTAACCTAATTTAAACATGTAACAATAAAATCTAAGAAAAGAATCTAATCTACTCTAAGAAAATAATCAAAATTTATCCTAAACATGCATTAAATTATCTACTCAAATTTTACTTAATCTTTTTGTATTTTTTTTTTATGGAAAGACAATTAATTCAATTCAAACAAAAGACGGAAAGAAATAACAATGAAATGAACACGACACCTAATCACAAGAAATATTATCCATATCCATTTAAATTTAGAAATAATAGATTGACGAATCATATCTCGGGCATGAGGATCGGATTGGCCAATCTTCCGCACAATCGCAAATCATATTTTGGGCGGGAGATCGGATTGATGATTTTCCGTGCGATTGCGAATCATATCTCGGGCGGGAGATCGGATTGTCAACCATAGCACGTTATGAAATTAGGAAATAATTCCTAATTTAAAGGCTATTCGGGAACTTAATGGATACGATAATGTCACTCAAAGATTCACACAAGATTGCAATATTTTAAACAAGGAAACAACGATGACAATGAAGAGCGCCGCATCAAGAAGTGGAAACTTGTGGACGACACGCAGTGAAGCTAAGACAACAGCAGAAGGCTTGTTGGGGCGGCTCCGTCAATTGAAATCCTCGAAGGAGGATGCTCGTTCTCTTCCCACTTCCCTTCTTCTTTGACTTTTCTTTTTATCTTTCTCTCGCAGTGGAGAACGTGGGTCTCTCCTTTTGTGTGCCGATTCTCTCTCTGACGTTCTCGTTTGGTTGTGAATTCTGAAGCGCCCCGCGCCCGCCAACCTCCCCCCAAGCGATGGTCTATTTATACTGTATAGGAATCGACCTTCTCATAAATTCTTTTTTCCAAATCAATTATTTCTTTCCTTGGTTGACTGATTCCATGCGAATATCTTTTGATTGAGGTCATGTGTCTCTTTCTGCCGAGCCAAATATATGCTGTCTATATTTCCTCTTTGCTTGAACCAAGACCGTTGTCTTTTCTTTCTTTCTTTCTTTTTTATCAAATAATTCCTTTGTTGACTAAATCTTCCTCTCAACTATTTATTCCCTCAAATACTTGACCTCACAAATATCACGGCAATTATGCCGATTGCTTCTTTCTTATTTGCTATGTGACCAAAATCTTGATAATATCAAGCTTTATTGCTTTCAATTTTCATCAAATTTTCCTAACTTGATACACATGATTTCGGCCACCGCAAGCTTAGTCCAGTTAAGCTCAGAATCATTCACTCAAGTCCATCCGCCACAGTCCAATGCAAATGGAACTATATGAGTCTAAACACTAATTCAAATACTCCTAATATATATGTAATTTAACTAATTTTTTGTCTAGAGACCAGAATCGATCCCTAATTTTTTATACAACGAACGACTGACTGGGTTGCAAAAATTTAGGTGTCAACACTAGGCTATATTAATTTTGTCCTTGCAGTACCATTTGATTGCATATATCTTTCAAATATTAGTAAATCTGTTTATTGCAAAGTGCTAAACTTGCAAAGAAATACACGCTAGACTAATGTGCAACAAAAGCAAAATGGGAAAATTACGAAAAAAATTCTAAACGTATTGTACGGATACCAATTCAATCCTAAATATTCAATTTGGCCAATTTAGTCCTAAACCTTTTGACAATTTGCCAATTATTGGCTGGAAATAGCTAATATGGATGCCGGCTGTGCCACGTACAATGACCAACACTGATGTAGATAATATTCCCAATGGTTAAAGATAGGCGACCTGCCTGATTCGATTGGAAATTTAAAGAAGTCAAAAGGAAACTAGGATGGACTTCTCATCAGCAATGAGAAAGTTAGGTGATGCTATTGGAAAGCTGGAAGATGTTTTGAAAAGGAACATGTAGCGTATATGGCCTGACTAAGAGCCCTTATTTAAATACTAATCAAGTAATCATAGCTAATTGCATCATGTAATTAAAAACATGAGTTTGTCTCCCACGCGGAACCTCACACCTCCCCCGGGTGATCACTAGCTAGGAGCAAGAGCTGTGCCCGACCTGCTTTGGTTTCGTTCCATTTGTTTTTATGCTTTTGTCTGTCCTCCCTGAGCTGAAAGTCGAACTTGACCTTTTCCTTTCACAAGTGACAATAAAAGGTCCTCAACCAACTCCAAGGAATTGTGGACTAATGTGGATCCAATGGTTGAAAACAAACAGTCCTTTATAGAAAAGTTTGGAGTGTAATGCGACAAATTCTTAACATTTAAATCAAGTAGGACCTCTTTGATTTATATAATAATATAGATGAAGTTATTTATTTCATCCTCACACTTCTAATAATATCATGATGATGGCTGTTTTATTGAGGATTTTGAGTTGATTAAAAATGAAAGGGCGTTTTTTTTTTTTTTAACTCTTGCCGTCTGAAAAGTAAAGAACTTGCCCAAATGCGTTTATTGTGGCTTAAAAAGGAAAAATTTAACGTCTTCACTTTCTCATAAAAATATTTTCAAAGATCCAAGCGAGAGCGTTGGGCCCTCGCCCAGGTGGCAAGTGAGGGTGTTGCAGCCCTCACTTGTGGCCGGTGAGGACATCTTGGCCCTCGCCTAGACCAAGGGAGGGTGTCACAGCCCTCGCCAGCCAGCAGGCGAGGGTCCAATGCCCTCACTTGTGGCTTGCGGCTTGCGATGGTCGGCCAGCCAGAGTTGGAAAAAAAAAAGGAGGGAAAGAAAAAAAAAGAAAATAAATAAATCATAAAATATTAAAATATAATTGAAAATTGTCCATGTCAGCGGCGGCCGTGTCACTTAAGAGGACAAGTGCCCTCGTTAGCGATTTTCGGCCAAATTTAGCCGGATGGATTCAATTGGCAAGACGTAAAAAGATTTAGGACTCAATTGGCACAATTAAAAGGTTTAAGACTGAATTGACAAAAGTGCAATACGTTCAAGACTTTTTGGACAATTTTCTCTATTAATATCTGTATAACATGAAAGTTTGAGGTCTGAAGATTGAAAAAAAAAATCAAAGTGTGCATCGGAAAACATAAAAGTCAATCTGGAGATGCCAATTAGTTGACTGAGAAAACACCATTCAATGTCCAATGGCATTCCTTATGCTAATTCTTTTGTTGCGAAGGAAGGCCTACCTTTTCTCCATCTTCTATCTCTTGTAATTCTTTTTGACCAAGTCGCAATGAAAAGCATGAATAGGTCGGAAGAAGAAAAAACTGAACCATTTACTATTTACTTATAGGTAGAAAAAGGACATGTACTTTTTTATTCGAGACGAATCTAGCCAATGGACCTCTAACCCCGATAAAACATGCAATATTCTGCTAAATCTCTATCGAAATTTCAATTTTGCCCTTTCCCATTTTCTTTTTTTATTGGTTGTGAGATTTTCCTTTTCTTTTAATGTCCAAATATCTGTTGTTTAATTCTTCTAGTGGTGTTCGACCAAAACAAAAAGAAAAAAAATTCTTCTAGTGGTGGACCACGTGCGTCGCACATGACCTGGTGATATTGGGCTATAATTGTTCCCCCAGGAGGACTTTGCCCTTGCCATCTATTTTTGACTCCTCTGTGTTTCCGTTCGCCTTGAGAGCTTATAGTCGATCTTCCTTCACTGAACCCTCCAGATTAGCTCGTTTCACAGAGCCGTGGCTCTCTTCACAGCTGAGAGGATCGGCCCATAGATGGGATTCAATGGAGGTCAGGCTCTAGTCGCCATCCTCACTTTGACTTTACGTGTTTGGTCGTCCAAATTCAGATTGGAATATGATAAGATAAATGGGGCTTTGTGATGTGGCTAGCAAGGATCACCTAGAGGGGAGTGAATAGGTGATTTAAGTAATTTTGAAGAATTTAAAGTGTAAATGATTTATAATTAGTTAAGTTTGAACAATACTCAGATTTTGAATGTGCTAGTGTGCAGTATAAACAATATAATGAGAGATTAGGGATAGAGAAAACTGCACACAATAAATTATAGTGGTTTGGCTTAGATCAAGCCTATGTCTACTCTCCCACGCTGACAGCCTACTGGCTGGATTCCACTATATAATCAAAAGGGATTACAAGTTCTGAGTGATAATACTTGGTGAATAATAAAACTCTCTATCTCACACAATCACTCTTACAGAATGTTCTTCAAAATCTCAGTTTTTAGCTCAGGAAAGACAAGTAATAGAATCGGAATATACTCAGACTTTGGACTTGTTGATTCTCGATTTCGTTCTCTACCTTCTGCTCCTCATTAATCTCATTTTATACTCCTCCACTTCCAAACTAGTCGTTGGACAGTCTTCAGAGGATAATCTTCTAATCTTCACCTTGGACAGATTTGTATGAAATGGATTGAGTAGCCATTGATTGACAAAATCTGAATCCCACTGAATTTGATCGCTCATACAATCAGAATATTGGTTTCCACAAATAGAGCTTTATTCGTTGTGATATACTTGCCATAATGTTTGATTGTCAATCAATTATAGCCTTAGATTGAGTCAATCAATACTTTCCTTTTGTGAAATCCACACCAGATAACTGGCCGTTATATTTCGTTCCGAATAAATTCTGAGTCTAAAGAATTTTTGGTTCTTGCTTAACATTTAGAACTTAAGTCAGCGTAGGTCTTCCGTAAGATCTGAACCTTTCATAAGTAAGGTCTAAAGATCTTTGTCTTCATAAAATGGAGTCTGATTGATTTTTACGGTAGAGTCTGAACTTCTCGTTCTGAATCCTGTAAAGTCTGAACCTCGTAGAGTCTGAGCGTCTAAAAAGTTTAGTTCTCTTAAAGTATTAAAGTTGCCACTTCCAGAATATATTTACCTGGATCAAAATACTTCAGAGTACATATCAGATTTACAAGATTAATATAGATAGTTTTGTCAACTTCAAATTCTATTAAGAAATTTCCTCAACAATCTGCACCTTTTTTATGGTGACAAAACTTCCATACTGATTACAAGATTTGAGAGTAAAGTGAACATAAATATCTATTAAGCGCATAAGGCACATATAATAAATATAAGTGCAAATTGTAATATATGTGTCCTTTTTCTTTTCTTCAAGTCCATTCAATAACCTGCATGTTAAAAAAATATTATGTTTGCATATCAAGTAGCCCTGCATCATTAAAATCTGCATACATTCTCTCTCTTTTTGTCAGCAACAAAAATGGATACTTAAATATCAAACTGAATAACCATATCAGTCACACGAATCAAGTCTAAATCAAAGTAATAGTTCAAATTACATATCAAATTGCAAAGTTTTAATCAAGAGATGAGTATGAAGCAAGCTATTTCTTGGAAGGGGTTCGAACAAGTTGGAAATTCTCCAGGATTTGAACAGCTTCCTCAATTCTGATAGAACATTGACCAACAGCATTCTTCATATTGGTTGAACACTGAGTAATTGCCTTCTCAAGATCTGTCTTGTCTTGTTCTGCCTAAAGACGAAGATTCTGACTGTATTCCTCAACAATTGACTTAAGATTCTTCATGTCTTCTTCAAGAACTGGCTGTTTTTCTTTAATTTCCAGCATAAGTTTGAGTATGGTCCTGTCCTCTGAGGTCTGTCCCTGGACATGTTCATGTGCAAACTGTTCAAACTCACCCTCTCTCTTAGTCGGAATCTCCCCCTGAATATCTGCATATTCTGCAGAAACATTCTCTCCATCGTTTGTTCAAGATGTTATAGTGGAGATTGACCTTCTTCTGTCACCATAGGAATAGTGTCTTGTTCCTGTTGTCTTAAGCTCGATTCCTCTGGTGCTGGTTCTGAATCCTTGTCAGCAAGTTCTGACATTTGTGCAGCAAGTTCTGTGGACTCTTGTTCTTTCTCGAAATGCTCTTGACCAATATTCTATCCTATATCAAGGCTTCCTATTTCATCCTCTTCATCTCTGAGGAGGAGTCTTCTTCTCTTTCTGTACACTTGTAAAGGACTTTTTGAGATGGTTTGCGTCCTTGCTTTCTCCTTTCCTTTTCTTCTTTCTTCTTCTTTCTAGCAGATTGTGCTTCTGACTTCTCACTAATCTTCCCTTTGGCTCTGCTTCCTGCAATCTCTCTTTCCTTTTTGACATCAAATTCCTTAAAATTCATCTCAGCAAGCATCTTCTTCCCAACATACATTAAAGGAACAAAAGTTTTGTACAAACCATCAGGAACATTAATGTTAAGATAGATAAAAATCCTGATGATCAATGCACCATTAGGGAGTTGACCCTTGTCTTTCTGTAGTGTTCTGTACATATGAAGAATGATAATGTGAGGGAGAGAAAATGGAACTTCTTTCAAGATTGCCCAAATAAGCTTTACTTCAAATTCAGACAAGTTTGTCTTAGATGATGCATTGGGCCTTAAACAATTTATTATGATCTTATGTAAGATCACTGTCTTCTTTATCATATCAGAATAAGATATGAGTCGTTTGGAGCCTCTGGAAAAATTCGGATTTTCTAAAGCTGCCTTAGAAGCTTCTTCTTCACTAACTTCAATGGGAATAAACTTGCTATGTTTTACTCCAATAATAGCTACCAATTCATCAGCTTTCAGATCATACTCCTTATTACCAATAGTAAACTGAATCCAATCAGGAGACAAAATGGATATATTGGAATAAAAATAGGCAGTCAGTTCAGCATACATATGTGCAGACTGAAGACATAATTCAGACATTCCCAATTTGTCAAAATGATGCTTCACAAAAATTCCAACCCTCTCCAGATATTTGAAATAAACACTCCTGTGGTTCATAATTCTTCTGGATAGCAAGATTTTGTAATACTCATTGTGCATTCGATTTCTGGATAGACTTCCTTTTCCCTTGATCCTAGAAGCAATTCCAATTTTCATCTCAAAATTATTGAAAAACCGTGCATCATCATCTACCTTTATCTTTTCAATTTTAGATTCTGAGCCGCTCTTTGACTTAGGGCTTGAAATAACATTTTCTTTAGAGTAGGATTGAATGATTCTGCTACTTTTTCTTTCCTTTCCGTGATACACTCTCATTTCGTTCAGGGCTAGACACATTCTTTCTAGAATGACCAATTGCAGAATGAAACAGAGAATATGTTTGCACAAGCTGTACTTAAGATCAAAAACCATTGTCTTTTAAGCATGAATTTAAGACCGACTCAGAAACATTGCTCTTCTTCAACTTTTCATAAGTCTTCCAAACAAAGTTAAGATCTTTAAAATAAAAATCTGTTTTACCAGAAGTTTTCGGTGGAGAAAACAGTTGAGGTGCTTGAGGAGTTGCTTTTGAAGGTGTTTGCTTGTCTGATTCTATTTCAGACGAATCTGTGACCTCCAGATATTCTGCTCTTCCTATAAACTTTGAATCTCTATTAAGAATCCTCGATGATCTTCTCTTGTAAGGCATGGGGGTTTTACGATGATTTTTGGAAGAGAAAGATTTGATCTTTGAGAACGAGGAGATTTTTGGAAGAGAAAGATTTGATCTTTGAGAACGAGGAGGAGTAGGGTCTGAGGAGGTTTGAGAGTCGGGAGCAAACAGACGGGTTCCTATTAGGGTTTTTATAAAGGAGACGGTTTTTAGAAAGAAAAACCGTTTTTGGAAGTTATAAAATGTGATCCGATTATTTAGGAACTTTGAAAAATAGACAAAAATATTTCAGGCACACTCAATCAATCAAATAAATTAGAATACTTACCTGATTTTCTTCCAAAAATAAAATATGTGACTGGATATTGCCAAAATTTCCTGCCAGAAACAAAATATGCCCGCCAAAATTCGAAATAAAATATTTACCTTACATTTGAGTCTGAATATGGCTTTCACACTTAGATTGCTTGAGTCGGAAAAGTTCCTGTCTAAGAAATTCTTCAAGTAGAAGGGTAAATAATGCATAATTTTTTTGGAAGTACTTGAGCATTTGGACTGCTGTACTCTGTAATTCCCCGATTGATCAGTGAGTTATTTGCGACCGACTCTTCCTGTGGAGTAGGACTCCGACCAAACCACATGAATCTCTTGTTTTCTTTATTGTTCATTACCGATTCATTCTCTCTCGTTGATTCAATAACAAGGTCCTATTAGCTTCCGTATTAATTTTACAACAATTGCTATCAAAATTAAGGTTAGGATTTTTCTGGATTTGATTTGGGGTTTTCGCTTGTATGATCGTTTTCTAGAGATTTTGTCGTTGTAATTATGTCCAGAGTGAAAATAGAAAATTTTCATTATTTCAATGGGAGAAACAACTAGGGTGGCAAACCAAGATGAGGCATTGGATGACAAGGCTAAGTTATCAAAAATGATAAAAGATGCGATAAAGATGAGTTAATGGAGAGATATTTGACGTGAAATATCGTGCTCTTTTCGATCCAACATTAGAATTGCTATGGTTGCAAATGGTTATTAGAAGACATAGGAGTTTGTCATGATGATGAAACAATCATTTATTGCGACAACAAGAGTGATATTCAAATAGCTCATAATGATGTTAATCATGATCATACCAAGCATATTGAAATAGGCTGTCATTTTATCCTGTATCACGCACTTCATAGCACTATACGACTCGTCTCCACTTCATCAGTTGATTAAACTGCTAATGTCTTCACAAAGACGCATTCACTAGGTATTTTTAAGATCTTTTCTCCAAACACTAATTGACTTCTTCCATGTCACCCTCAATTTGAGGGGATTTTAGAGATATTTCGAATATTTAAGAGATTTGAATATCTTTCTGGCTGATCGTAATCCATAAGATAAAAGAACTTGCATTGAATTCAAATAATCAATTCAAAACCATTATTCGTGACAAGTAAACCGTAAGGTTGATATCACAAATAATCCTAGATTCATCCAACTATTGCTCATTCAGCAGGAAGCCACCCTCTCTCTCTCTCTCTCTGAAGGAGAAAAATCTTCTTAACTCCAAGTTATATGAACAGCTGCAAGTGTACTTAAAGATATCAAGGATCCCTCACCTAAATAGAAATGGAGAGGAACTGAGGCGATCAACTTATTAAAGGTGGGAAGGAGATTTTTAGAAAAGTTACGCCGAGATAAAATTTTCTCAGTTGTTCAAGCTCAGAGCTTGATTGGCATAAATTCTCATCAATTCCTAAAGACCAAGATTCTAATGAGTTTTACATAAAACCGTAAATCTGCAGATGGAAAAACATACACACTTACACAGAGTTGGGCCATAATTCCTTCAAGAAACTGGTGTGGATGAATCCGGGATCACGCCATCCTACTGTCCTTGCAGGTGCTCCCGAAAAATTAGAATACTTGGAGAATTATAACTCGTGAACTAGAAGTCTAGTTCCACGTTGTAATCCTGGCTGCAATCTTGAATAATCGTGTCTGCAAAGCTGCATCACTACGCTCTAACCACTAAGGATCCTGAACAATGGATAAAGTCAAAATTCTACCTTTCCATGATTGAACGTTGATCTGGAAGCAAAAATTTAGGATCATCAAGATGAGGACCCCAGACAGGCCTTTAAAGAACTTTCACTTGAACTCATAGTAGGATACACCTCAAACTGGTGCTTAAAGGGTTAAACGCCCTGTTATTGTTCTAAGTATGGCAGTAAATGGACTTATCAACTTCATCCAAGTCAAACTTGACAGTAATGCAGTGAAATAGAACATTTTATTGCATCTCCTCAGAAGGACAAGAAATGCTACATTCTGGAAAGTGATCCGGAGGGTCTCTTTTCTAATTTGGGAGCCTACTTTCATCTTGCTACCTGTAATTGCATACTATGTCCATTCCATATGGCGTTTACTCTATTTTGTCTAGCTTTGCACTTGCCTTACCGGTCATTGTTTTACAACACTACCTTTTGGATTCTTTAGAAGATAATAAATTTATTTCTGTTGACAAATGAGGTTCGACAATAGGCCTCTTCTAAGTATGAGCAAACAGAAAGTAATGCTCAGGTTAGCTACAATTCATCATTTGCTATCTCATTTCTTTCGGAAAGTATGACAAACACTTTTTCCACTCATGTCACAAAGATGATACGTCTTTCTTCAGGTATCTGACACTGGCTGGACTCATCCCAACAATACCTCGACTTTCAACCTTTCTAGAAATAGAAAAAAGGCAGAAAAGGAATTTTACCAAGAACCGACAGGACAGCCCAGTTAAATTTTGCATTCCATATTGCAAAAAGAAATTCCACGACGCCTAGAGCAATTTTCGATAAATAGCTATTTATGAGAGAGGAGAGGAGACTCGACCGAGCCAAGCATCTTGCCCTGCTGATCTCCAAGAACAGAGGCTTGTTATGCATTACAATTCATTCATTACAACAACCTCCACAAAAGAGTTTACTCACCTCACATGCTGCCACGGTCAAAAGTCAATGTTCCAGCCGGAGAACGCATTTTTTCACCACCATGACGACCCCCACTCAACAAATGGCTTCGCTTCAGCTATTCCAAATCCACTTATCCATGCTACAATCATCTAATATGACATTACAAAACATATTTATCGTAGGAATTGGTATTTGTAGACAAAACAGGAAAACCCGTGTGCGAGCACAGGCGGCATAGCGTAAAAGTGGAAACCTAGGCACTTGTCAAAAGCAATTGCACTGCCAATATCCGAAAGAAGAACCATTTAAATATGTTAAACTCATCTACTGAAAAAGGTATTAGACATAATTCATTCCATTCTTTCCCTTGAGCTAGGCGAGGATCAACAGGAGCCTTTGGATTTGCAAATGCAACTGGATGTGATGCTGCAACCAGTTTTGGCTGTGGTGCATAAAACATCACACGAAACAAATTAGGAAGGGACATGAAAAAGTGGGAAAATGCGAGGAAAAGTTGGTATCTAGACCGTGCAAATTTCAGCATCTACAAGAAAAATTAAAACACAAGCTACAGAGAGGAAATAAAAACTGCATCAATCTTCATAATGCGGTTTTGGCATTTTAGACTTGAGATCAACTTCAAAATTCAGCAGATTTCCTCTAATGTACATCAAATATGTCAGAACTTAATTGCTCCCACAAAGAGACGCCAAACGCCTACCCGCAACGAGTTTCCGAGATATGCTGCTTCAGTTGGAGTTGCTGAGTCAGGCCAAAACCAGTTAGTCACTTGGTATGCAGAAAAAAAGCCCACTTACTTTTGATAGTCCACTAGAAAAAAAGTGCAAAAGAAAAATCTGATCTGTAATTGATTAACTGAAGCTTTAGAGACCCTTTTCCTGTATTTTCATATCCAGGACTTGAATAATTTGCATATTAGTACTGCAAGAGAAGAGATAATTGTTGAAGCTACAAATCGAGAATCTTTAGTTCATTGCAAGGCATTGCGGCACAAATGAATCACTATAAAGTATGTATGGCATTAAACATACAAAATCAGTATACTCATCTCAACAATAAACTAAAACGAAAACAGAAAAGGCAAACACAAGCCAAATATTGCGCAAGCAATGCGAAGCCATCTAATCACCTGAAATTCGCAGGAGAAAATACTCCAATCCAGCCATCATTTGATGGGTTCGGAGGGCGATGATCCAATAATACCCACTCCGCATTTTGCCCCTGATAATCTTTTAAAGCATTCTAAGGAACCTGAGTGAATGACCCATCAACAGGAAGAACAAGCAATTGAAGCCTTACCATTGCTCCGAGAACCAAGGGATTGGCATTGATGCTTGCTCTTCTGTCGAGAGCAAAGACTCTTTTGAACGGCAATCCAAGCCAAAGGCTGGTCTCCGTGCAAGAAGCGTGTAGCGTGCGAGAAGCGTGCAAGAAGCGTGCAAGAAGCGTGTGGGAAGCGTGCGACCAGCGCGAAAACAGTTAACCAAGCCCATCCCACAGCTCTTGTATCTCTCCCCATCCACATTTTACACCAAGTCTAACAAACAGAGAGCTATGAAGACGGTGGATCACAATGGCCTGCTTGAAAGAGTTCAGACGGAGGGCTTAAAAAGACGCAAAAGGACTGACCTATGGTGCATTAACGAACCAGTATCATGCAGGACAAGTCTTACGAAAAAGAGAGGAAACATTTGTGAACAAAATTCTATTTTTGTTGAGCTAAGAATCGTGCAGAAAGAGTATGGACATTTTTCAATGAAGAAAAAAAAACAAGGTAGTGGCTACGGCATTAATGAGCCACAGTTCGATAAGTCCTATCGTCAGCGTCAACTTGTCTATCGTAGATGTTCCAGTTAAGGCTTGCTCTTGATTCTTCAAACAATCCTTTCTCAACATAAAATTTATCAGAAGAATAACCCAACACTCGATGTGCAAGGAAAACCACCATCGTTGTTTTTGTCTATGAACGGATGCTAGACAGTGCTCGATGAACTTGTATTGCTCTGCTCCCTCTCTCCAGTCATGTTCTGTATCAGCAATGCAGAATCAGAACATGCCATAATCAGTGGAGTACCTAAATCAAGCAAAGACTAATATTCAGAATAGCCTGTCATTTTGTCGGACAAGGTAAAAGGCGGCATTTAGAAATCACACTCTTTCTCATCCTTAACAAAACTTAGCCCTGTTCTCTGCAGGAACAAAAAACATTGTTTCAGCCACAAAACCACATTCACCTCATATTTCCATAAAAGGACCCAGTTCCAGGCCAATCTCGTTCAGGAACATAAAACATTGTTTCAGCCACAAAACCACATTCACCTTCCGAGTCCATATTTCCATAAAAAGGAACCAGTTCCAGGCCAATCTCGTTCACAATTACCACTGGCAACAAAACTAGAAAGTCCCACTAGAAAACGCTGGATGACTCCAAAGTTCAGATTCTAATAGCAACCGATAAATTAATTCTAAATATAACTGCTCAGGCCAAAAGCCGCTAAAGATCAAGCAACCACAATTCAACATTAGCAAAATCTTTGTGCCAAGAGGAGGATGGGAGGAAGAGGAAAAACCAAGACAAACCTTGCAATCGTGTAAGGAACACTTGAAGCAATTGGCGTAAACTGATCCCACTGCGAAAGCTATCCAACTGCATAGGATATATCTCCAATAAGGAAGACTATATCAATGTTCTTCAAGTCCTTAGAAAGCTTATAGGTGGAATTAAGAGAGCGATGCTCGAGATTGTGGTACTCATTCGAGCCATCTGCTTCAGCCTGCAATGTGAAATTGTAATGACACAGATAAGCACAGGATGCTTCTCAAACATTTTAGAATTGAAGATTAGGTTACCCAATTATCAAAGTTCTATCAACAGATTACGATAGATAGACAGATGATGTCCTTGCAGACAGCACAAAACTATAATAGATGACATTATTATAGCCTATAGACCCATGCTGTGCACGAGAAAAGACTTGCGAAATAGATTTTAAGGAATTATTCTAAAAGTGTACTTGATCATCATATGAGGATAAGAGATTTTCGTTATATTGAAAGTGATTATATGCCCCTTGAACTAAAAGGGAACAATTTTAGTTCGATTAAGTGGAAAAATCAAAGGCAAATTTTTTCAAAAGGAAGTTAAGATAGATGCCATTCACAGAGAGTGCCACAGCCACCCATTGAAGTTGCTTTGGAACACTACTTTACACTAATCTAGCAAAATAGATTCATCGTGCGAGAATTGTGCGAGAAGCGTGCGACCAATGCGAAAACAATTAACCATGATAGATGCCATTCATAGAGAGTGCCACGGCCACCATTGAAGTTGCTTTGGAGCACTACTTTACACTAATCTAGCAAAATAGATTCATCGTGCGAGAAGCATGCGAGAAGCGTGCAACCAGCACGAAAACAGTTAAACCAAGATAGATGTCATCCATAGAGAGTGCCACGGGCACCCATTGAAGTTGCTTTGGAGCACTGCTTTACACTAATCTAGCAAAATAGGTTCATCGTGCGAGAAGCGTGCGACCAGCACGAAAATAGTTAACCAAGCCCATCCCACAACTCTTGTACCTCTCCCCATCGGCATTCTACACCAAGTCTGACAAACAGAGAGCTATGAAGATGGTGGATCACAATGGCATGCTCGAAAGAGTTTAAACAGAGGACTTAAAAAGACGCAAAAGGACTGACCAATGGTGCATTAACGAACCAGTATTAATAAATGAAGATAGGAACTGGCATTAAATTTAAATAATCAATGCAAAGCACTAATTAGGACAAGTAAACTCTAAGGCTTATACCGCACATAATCCATGATTCATACAGCTATAAATCATTCGGTAAGAAGGCCAATTCAATACATTATCCTACTGAAGAAGGAAGCTGACTCAGGATTCGACTAATAACCACTCTCTCTCTGGAGGAGAAACATCTTCTTGAATCCAAGTTATATAAATGAAGATAAGAACTGGCATTAAATTTAAATAATCAATTCAAAACATTAATCATGAAAAGTAAACTCTAAGGCTGATACCACACATAATCCATAATTCATTCAACTACAAATCATTCAGTAATAAGGCCAATTCGATACATTATCCTACTGTAGAAGGAAGCTGACTCAGGATTCAACTAAGAAGCACTCTCTCTCAGAGGAGGAGAAAGATCTTCTTAAATCCAAGTTCTATGAAGAGCTGCAAGTGCACTTAAAAATTTCAAGGATCCCTCACCTAAAATAAAAATCCCTTCTTATAGCTATTTTCGCTCAGAATCACAAGTAGAGTGGAGAGAGACAAATCCTAACTGTTAAGACATCTCAAATCACAGCATTATATAGAAATGGAGAGGAAGTGAGGCGATCAATTTATTTAAGGTGGGAAGGAGAAGTTACGCTGAGATAATATTCTCTTAATTGTTCGAATTCAAAGCTTGATTGGCATAAATTCTCATCAATACCTAGAGGCCAAGCATACCAGGGTAATGTATAAAGTGGCACCTTGGTTTCACATAATTCTAATGAGTCTAACAAAAAACCGTAAATCTGTAGAAGAAAAAACGTACAAAATTTAAATTACTTAGAGAATTATAATTCATGAAACAGAAGTCTACTTCTACATTGTAACCATGGCAGGAATCTTGGATAATCGTGTCTGCAAAGCTGCGTCACTCCAACTTCTAAGGATCCTGAACAATGGATAAAGTCAAAATTCTATCTTTACATGATTGCATTTGGAAGCAAAAGTTTAGGATCATCAAGATGAAGACCCCAAACAGGCCTTTAAAGAACTTTTAGTTAAACACATAGCAGGATACACCTCAAATTGGTGCTTAAAGGGTTAAACACCCCGTTATTGTTCTAAGTACAGCAGCCATATGGACTTATCAACTTCATCCAAGTCAAAAGAGGAAGTAATGCAGTGATATAGAATATATTATTGTGTCTTCTCAGAAGGACAAGAAAAGCTACATTCTGGAAAGTGATCAGGAGGGCCTCTTCTCTAATTTGGGAGCCTACTTTCATCTTTCTATCTGTAATTGCATGATATGTCCACTGCATATGGCTTTCTACGAATCCACTCTATTTGGTCTCCCGGTAACAATTGATTTGCACTTGCCTTTCCAGTCATTGTTTTACAACACTACCTGTTGGATTCTTTAGAAGATATAATCTTATTTCTATTGACGAATAAGGTTCGACAAAATTCCGCTTCTAAGTAAGAGTAAACAGAAAGTAATGCTCAGGTCAGCTACTATTCATCATGCTCCATCTCATTTCTTTCAGACAGTATGATAAAAACTTTTTCCACTCATGTCAGAGAGATGATACACAATTCTTCAGTATCTTAACGACACTGGCTGGACTCATCCCAACAATACCTCGACTTTCAACCTTTCTAGAAATAGAAGGTAGATAAGGAATTTTACCAAGAACTGACAAGACAGCCCGATTAAATTTTTCCTTCCATATTGAATAACGAAATCCCCCGACGCCTAGAGAAATTTTCAATAAATAGATATTTATTAGAGAAGAGAGGAGACTCGACCAAGCCAAGCATCTTGCCCTGCTGATGTCCGAGAACAGAGGCTTGTTATGCATTTCAATTTATTCATTACAACAACGTCCACCAAAGAGTTTACTCACCACACATGCTACTACGGTCAAAAGTCATGTTCCAGCCGGAGAACGCATTTTTTCTCCACCATGACGACCCCACTCAACAAATGGCTCCGCTTCAGCTATTCTATATCCACTTGTCCATGTTACAGTCATCTGATATCACATTTCAAAACTTATTTATCCTAGGAATTGGTATTTGCAGACAAAACAGGAATTCACGTGGGCAGGCTGCATAGGGTAAAAGCAGAAACTTATGCATTTGTCTAAAGCAATTGCACCGCCAATATCTGAAAGAAGAACCACTTAAATATGTTAAAAATTATCTACTTGAAAAGGTGTTAGACATACTTCATTCCATTCTTTTCCTTGAGCTAGGCGAGGATAAACTGGAGCCTTTGGATTTGCAAATGCAACAGTATTTGATGCTGCAACCAGTTTTGGCTGTGGTGGCATAGAACATCACAAGAAACAAATGACGAAGACAAATGAAAAAGTGGGAATATTCTAGGAAAAATTGGTATCTAGACGGTGCAAATTTCAGCAACAAAATTAAAATTTAAAGCACAAGGTACAGAGAGAGGAAATAAAAACGGCATCCGTCTTTGTAATGCAGTTTTCGCAATTGAGATTAACTTCAGAATTCAGCAGATATCCGTTAATGTACATCAAATATCGTCAGAACTTGATTGCCCCCACAAAGAGAAGCCATATGCCTAGCCACAACGAGTTTTAAAGAAATGCTGCTTCAGTTGGAGTTGCTGAGTCAGGCCAAAACCGGTTAGTCACTTGGTATACAGAAAAATAGCGCCCTTACATTTGATAGTCCACCAGAAAAAAGTGCAAATGAAAAATCTGATCTCTGATTGATTAACTGAAGCTTCAGCGACCCTTTTCCTGTGTTTTCATATCCGGGGCTTGAATAAGTTGCATATTGGTACTGCAAGAGAGAAGAGGCAATTGTTGAAGATATGAATCATAGAAGAGAATCTTGAGTTGACTGCAAGGCAGTGTGGCACGAACCTTGATAGGCACTGAACATAAAAAAGGGGGAGCAACCATTGTATTCTCAGGTGGACAGGTTGAAGCACTACAAAGCAGGGATGGCATTAAACATACAAAATCAGTGTACTCATATCAACAATAAACTAATACGAAAACAGAAAAAGCAAACACAATCCGAATGTTGCGCAAGCAATGCCGAGCCATCTAATCACCTGAAATTCGCGGGAGAAAATACTCCAATCCAGTCATCACTCATTGGGTTCGGAAAGCTATACTCCAATAACACCCACTCCACATTTTGCCCCTGAAACAGTAAATGTAGGTTGCGACAACATCAACCACCGCCTTCATTTGTCACAATAATCTTTTAAAGCATTTTAAAAAACCTGAGTGAATGACCAATCCTAGGATGTCCAGCATCAGCTATTACAGTAAATTTCACGGAAGACAATTTAAACAGCTCGAGGACATCTAGGAAAAGTCAGAGCATTAAGCTCAACAAGAAGAACAAATACACAGAGCCTTACCATTGCTCCAAGAACTGAAGGAGTGGCCTTGATGCTTGCTCTTCCATCAAGAGCAACGACCGTCTCGTGGATGGCGATCCCAGCCAGAGGCTGGTCTCCATGTGACCTCCCTCGCTCAACGAAGCTCACAACCAATGCCAAGACAGCCAACGAAACCCATCCCACAAGTCTCATACTTCCCCCTATCGCATTAAAAACCTAGTCAGAAAAACAGAGAGCTGAAAAAGCACAGAAATGGCAAGACAGCGGCTTGTTATTTGACACGAAGGTGGATCACAATGGCGGAAAGAAATATGTGGTGTCAACAGCAACGTTAGAAATTCTATCTAACAGTACCGTTATGCTAGCACCGTAAGAAATTCCAATTACAGAGACCTATCTACTAGAAGGATTCATTCTATTAGTATACTAAAGTATAGCCAATTGAAGTTGCCATTTCCTCTCGTAAAACTATCCTCTATTCAAGAGAGACTACCAATTATTCAAAGAGAACTGCACTAGGCTGCTCTAAAATGCCACGAGATAAACTTATACCTAGGTAAACCTAAGGACTAACCAATTGACCTCCAATCAACCCAAGCCCACTTAAGACAAAACCCAATCCGACACCACTAGCCATATTCAGCATATGTAAGTCACTCACTCAAGTTAAACTACAAATGGAACAGAGTACACAATACTTCTCAAGCATTTGGCAAGAAATCAACTCAGGATTGATGCATTATCTTCTCACATATGTATATAAGCTCATATGATCAAAACAGTCTCGAATCAGGACCAAATTGAGGTTAAATTAAAGCACCAAAGTCACAGCTAGCAAATTCCAATGCAGTTCGAGCAAATTCCAGTCGAGGATAACGTTAACAATCAGGAATCCAACAAATCTTGATCATGTATGGCACTTCTAACTATGAAACAAGAGAATACTGGATATACGTAGCTCTGAAAACCATGATGCCAACAAATTCTGAACTAGTACAGCAATATTAACATGGATTTCCTCTTTCGACTCCCTATACAAAAGTATATGCTAACGTTATCAAAGTAGCATCAAATTTGCATCAAAGTTATGCCACATAGAGATCCTCAAATCACGACCAGAAAAGTCAGGCTAATTCTAGCAACTTTTGGGCACATCAACTAGGAGCATTGTTATAGCCAAAAAAAAAAAAACTTAGAGCATTATGTCCGAATTTAACATGAATTGACCATAACACTTTCCTATGTCGCCATACATATACGAGATAAAGGTTACACCAATTCAAAGCCAAATTTACATCAAACCAGCGATCAAGGGCTCAGACAGCCAGCCACGAATTTGATTCCAGCAGACAGAAGTCATACATGACATTTTTTTTTTATCTCATTTCCCTTTTCCTAAGCAGCCTTCAAGACTTCACGATCTCAAAGTAACATACATGAGCATCATTTGACATACACAAACACAAATGAACAGCATTTGGCGCACACGAACACTTGTAAACAGCGAATTTAAGTGTCAAACGACATAACGAATTGACGAGACCCCAGGTCTGAGCGCTGAAGACCCAAGTTGTTGCCTTCGAAGAGGAAGAAGAACAATACTGAGATCATACCTTCAAATGACGAAAGCCCAGAAGAGAATTTAAGTAGAAATTTGTGCTTTTGAGGCTAAAGCTGAGAGCTTTAAGGGCGAGAGCGAGTTGAAGAGGAGCAAGTAAAAACTGAGAGACGGCAGAGCGGAGGTGAGCTGAATGGAAAGTGTTCGTCTCTTATTCGGGTGGCAGAGCAGAGGAGCGACCTTTTCACTCTCGTCAAAATATAGTCTTCGTTTCCCAAATTTTCCCGCTCCTTTAGCTGAGTCTGCACACTTTAATATCACACACATCACATCACATCGTCAACCAAGTCTTATCGAGTCATCTTTGCTCTTTGTAAAGGTTTGCTTCTTGAAGTAACAAAAGACACGACCGCACCAAATGAGGAAAAAGTTTGAGGACCCTTTTTGTCTGTGAAATTCAATGAAGAGCATCCGCACACGGGTCTACGTGTAACACCAACACGGCACAATAAGTGCTCCTGAGACCATAATCTCCGCCTAGCTTTGAGCAATATGAAACGTCCATATTCATTGCTCAAACCGTCATTGCTCGTCGACAGACAACATTCATTGGAAAAAATATATTGAATAACATCCTATCCTATAAGTATCCGCTGTTCATAATCTTGAAAAGATCTGGGGCGGGGGTGTCCGAATCTTTTCATTCCGAACGAGGTATGGGAATCGAAATTCCCTCTCTTTACACGCCATCTTTGCAAACCGTAACAACACCCATCAAATGTAAAATGCTTATAACGAATGATGAAACGAGCAGTGTTATCAGGATATTGCGTTTGCGTGTTTGGCACGTAAGATTACTTGACCGAGGAGAAACTAACCCAATTTCGTTTCTCCGCGTTGTGTATAAATTCTGGACAAACTCCCAAGCGAATTCAAACGGGAAAGACGCGAGAAGTTTCTCAGCACTTCAACTTTGTTCAGAAAAGGAAAGTAAGGGCAGGCGTTTGTTGTGGTATCCTTCTGTGGTCGATCTTTAGATGACAGAAGCAAATCTAGAGAATATCTGGATGTTCGGAAGAGGACTTGTGATGAAGAGGAAGGCGAAGGACGTGGGTCCACAGGGGACGGGATCACAGTTCATTTGACGAGTATCTTGAAATCCGAACCCATCTACACAAACTTCCTAAATCTATACGGTTGTACTGTGTGTGTACTGTTCATTTGACGAGTAGTCACTGCTTGTCGATGGGCAGCGATTTGTTGAAAGAGTGTACTAAATAACATCATTTATATTAAAGGATCGATGTTCATGATCTTCTACCCGTGTTAAGTAATTTTTCATAATCTCGTAAATTTAAGAGTGAAGGTGAGTATGATTAGCATGGTTTAATTAACAACAAGATTAGGGCAGGTGTTCGAATTTGTTTATTTTGTACGAAGTAAGGGAATTGAAATACTCTCTCTTTTTTTAAAATACGGTTCGGGTCGAAATACAAATATATGATTGTATAATTATAAATTCAGTTGAGTCAGTTCGATTGTCATTTTGGAGTATCCAAATTTTTGGTGCTCGTGTCATTTGGAAAGGTCGGATCCTTTCTGTTTTTTTTTTTATTAATAAACTAATCGATTAAATGGACTGATTAATTTAATTAAAAGATTATTGATTTCTTTTTCCCTTTGTTTTTGCGGAACCTATGTTGGAGGGACGGCCTTGCCTCCAAATCAATGCGTTCATGCGTACGAAGGCTGATGTCATTACTCGCGACAATGACGTGGCCCGAGTCGAGAGTTATAAGTATAATTATATTCTAATTATATAAGATTACATGTAATTGGAGAAGTACACCAATGTGTAGGTGCCTCTTCGAATCTAAATCTCTGTGTGGGTGCAAAATAAAAAATTTTGGGACAATGTGGAGATTGGCCTTTGAATAAATTCTTATTCAATGTTCAAAGTTAGTCGTCGAATTTTACTTTTAATCGAATCGATCCCAAGTACATCGTACTCTTCTAAGTCGTCTCCACGGTCAAGCATTAAGAAATGCTTACGTGGCAGAGCTTGGTGATTTGAAGCAAAATCCACGAATACGAAAGGAACTTTGCTCCAGAATTTGATTTCCTGCATTTACCATACCGTTAATTTCCTTATAACATACCATTAGGTTAATATAACCAGCGACAAAAACATAGTTTTACTTTTGCTGTATTACCCCATGACGCATTTTCTTCCCTTTATCGATATCGTGACTCTTAAATTAGGATATTCATCAACTAACTTATAAATATTATCATTCGAACCACCTTCAACTCCTCTCGTGCATCACGTTTCGCTTACCGTAGGTTACTTGCGAATCAAAACCGCAAGTAAAAACATGTCCGAGCATAGTGCGGATCGAATAACTAATAAAAAGAAAAAAAATGGGAAATAACATGCCTTTTGACAAACAAATCTCTTTAAAGTTTTATGTAGAGTTCATTCATTCCATCTTAAATTCTCTTGGACTAAAGTTTCAGCAGCCATTAGCTGATAACTCGTTGGCACATTATATAACATCTGAACCATCGGTACGTCAAAATGATCTTGTTCTATTGTGGGCTTGGAGTGAGTTGACGGGCCTAGGAAATGTTACTTTGATTTTACAAATGATGCAGATAGAAATTCAAATGACTTGGTTTAAATGTAATTGAAAACACACACAGGGCGTACAAAATTTGAGGTGTTTTGTATATTGGGAAAATGATACAAATAGTCCCTGAATTTTAATCAAATATGCAATATGGTCCTCGAACCATTAATTTGTTCAATGTGATCATTGAACTTTAACCCGATATGCAATGTGGTCCCTGAATTTTAATTTGTTTAATCTGAACTTTGATTTAATGGGCAATTTGATCCCTGAACTATATAAAAATGTTCTACGTAGTTGGACATGTACCAAAAGTTCAAGGACCACATTGAACATTGAGTTAAAGTTCAGGGACTACATTGAACAAATTAAAAGTTCATGGATCACATTGCATATTAGATCAAAGTTTATGGATCATTCGTGTTATTATTCCTTGTATATTAAACAAAATGCAAATCTCAGACACAAAATAAAAATAAGTTAGACATATAAAAAGTAAAAGGTCATTCAAAGCATAGCATGATATTTCTATGAATCAACTGTAGCGGATGCCCCCAATGATGGTATAAACAAGGGTATTAACAAACACTGGAAACATAAGAGACTACATCGCCAACATCAACAGGAAGACTAACTTGATTATGCTGTGAGTCGTTCCTAGCTCTTCTCCATACATTGGCTTCGGCGAGGGTTAATGATGTTAAGTTGCCTATTGATTATGGAAGCTCCCTCAACCCTTGACATTCTTCGAACTCGAGTTGCATAAGCTCTCCGCTAGAAATCTCACAATTGGCATGAATGATGGATTAAGGAATGACAAGTGTCTCACATTACCAATAGAATCAGGTACACTTGTAATTTGAGCGTGATAGTTTTAATTGAGACAATGATGTTAATTTCGCGAGAAAGTATGGAAATTTCTCCATTTCGCAGCATGCTTCCATAGAGAAGTGCTTCAGATTCACCAGCCCTCCAATCTCTTCAAGCAAATTTCAAAGACATCCACACCAATTAATGTCCAAGTAAGTAAGACCTTTTAGCTTCCCAATAAAAGAGTCAAATTCTTGCAAGTTTGGACAGTCACGAAGAGATAGTCTCTTTGAACTCAGGCATCCAAAAAAGTTCAAAGTCCGTTTCAATCCTTTACATCTTGAGAGAAATAGAACTTTCAATTATTTGCCATATATATAAGTCGTTAAAATATTATCAGAGAGGTTCAAAGAGAGAATACCGTGTCGAGAGAATAAAAGTACGACTTCATACCTTCAAAATGTCCCATCCACCCCATTTTTCTGTGTTTTCATCGTCTGAACGTTTGAATACTACTAAATTTTTCAAGTGCAAATTGGCCATTCTACGATCCAGAGGAGGAGAATCCCAAGAAAGCCGTCTCAGCTCCGGGAGATAATTGTTGATGTCTCCAACAAAGGTCCCTGCTCTTAACTCGAGGAATTTCAGTTTCAGCCTCCTCTCAAGTTCTTTATCCACAATGCTGCTTGGATTCAATGATGTTTAATTAGATTGAGTGCTTCAACTTTATCCTTTCTCTACCAACAGAACCAGTCAATCAGTATTTAGCTTGCAAACCTTAAATTTGTCATTCCGAATGGCCAAAAGGAAACTTTTTAATGGGACGTGGGAAAATAATTGTATAGTTGATAATGTATCAACCCTACTTTTGCTTTACCTCTTGTACCTTACTACTTCAAGGGCTTCTTTGCAATTCCACAACCTACCGTGCCCGGTTAGATTTTGAGTATATTCTTGGTGAACAATGTCTCTTCCAAGGTCTTTCAGTTGATCATACATCCATATAACATTACTATGAACAATTTAAATTAGACACAAATAAAATACTTATTTCAATGAGCTATGCGGGTATCGACGGCAAGCATCCTCGAAATAGATTGCCCATGATTTCTTTTCATATTTGAGGAAGCATGCCATATGGAGAGAAATTCCTTTTTCCACATCTTCTAATGGACCATAACCGATGTTCAACTTATCCCATGCCTCATCACGAGGTACATCTTTCAACCTTTGCTGCATTTCTTTCCATATTTTCTCATCTTCCTTCTAAAGGTTATGGATCTATTGGGGAAAAGTGCCAAAAAAGTCATAAACCTTTTGCATTAGTGTCAATTTAGTCCTAAACCTTTTTTTGATGCCAATTCAGTCATAAACCTTTTGCATTGGTGCCAATTTAGTCCTAAACCTTTTTTTGGTGCCAATTCAGTCCTAAACCTTTTAAATTGGTGCCAATTCAGTCCTAAACCTTTTGTTTTTGTGCCAATTTAGTCCTTCCGGCCAATTTTGACCGGAATTTGCCGACGTGGAATCCTGCCGGCCGCCGGCCAGTCACCGGCGCTGACGTGGCGCCGACTTTAATATTATTTTAATATTTTTTTGAATTTTTATGCGACCGGCGACTGGCCAGAGGGAGGAGGGAGAGACCAAAAAAAAAAGTGGAAAAAAAAGAAAAAAAAGGAAAAAAATAAAAATTCAAAAAAATATTAAAATAATATTAAAGTTGTCCACGTCTGCGCCACGTCAGCGCCGGTGACCGGCAGGATTCCACGTCGGCAAATTCCGGTCAAAATTGGCCGGAAGGACTAAATTGGCACAAAAACAAAAAGGTTTAAGACTGAATTGGCACCAATTTAAAAGGTTTAGAACTGAATTGACACAAAAAAAAGGTTTAGGACTAAATTGGCACAAATGCAAAAGGTTTAGGACTGAATTGGCACCAAAAAAATATTTAGGACTAAATTGGCACTAATGCAAAATGTTTAGAACTTTTTTTTGCACTTTTCCCGGATCTATTGCATCATGGATTACAATGCATGCAAACACACACACGTGTATATATATGTCTATATTTACTCGTAACTCGTAAGTACCATCTTTGAAGATGACACGTACACCTCTAAATGGCTTGAAAAGTCGCCTTCTGATTGCAATGATTGGCTTTCTCGCATTCCCCATTAAAAAGAATGCTCTCATGTAAGCATTTCTTTACGAAGACCTCCTAAAATTGCTTGACAAGTTTGCATTCAAGCGCAAACCCAACTTTGACAGCACAGTAGTTCGAGCCTGTCAAGATGAATTTCCCCTGTGAACAATAAAACTTGTCCAGATCCGTTAGACAGGCTCAAATCAACTAAGCTAGCGAGGTCGGGCCTAACCACAACAATATCGCTCAAACACACATACAGTTTCAAACTCTAGGGAAGCTCTGGCAGCTCTTGAAAGCTTACTACAACCTGTTAGTGAGGTCGGACCTAACCGCGATAATGTCGCTCGAACACACAAACAGTTCAAACTCTAGGGAAGCTCCGGCAACTCTTGGAAGCTTACTACTACAACCTGTTGAGCACATACATATATTAGTCCGCGATGAACCTTGGATACGCAGAGACACGATGACTTATCCATCGTGGGAGGAAGTTCACGGTGCGGCTCTCTACAAAATGCAAAGATGTAAGACGTGCTTGGGAAAGGTTTATGAGACCACCCAAAAAAAGTACAATGCACTATAAGATCAATTCGATTAAAAGTAAAATTCCATGACCAACTTTAAACATCGACTAAGAGTTCTTTCAAAGGCGAATCCCGGCATCGTCCCAAGAATTTCTATTTTGCACCCACATAGTGATTCAAATTCAAATAGGTGACCTACATATTGGTATACTTCTCCAATTACATGTAATCTCCCCGACGCGGGCCACGTCATCCTCGTGAATAATGACGTCGGCCTTCATATGCAGGAGCACATTGACTTGGAGGCAAAGGGAATCGATCATTTTTTTAATTAAATTAATTAGCCCATTTTATCAATGAGTTTATTTATTTAAAAAAAGAAAAAAAACAGAAAGGATCCAGCCTTTCCAGATGACACGAGCACTAACAAAACGACAAGCCGTCCACTTTGTTACCCGCCAGTCTGTCCCCTCCTCCTTTCGATATGTTCGCGCCAAATCCGGATACTCCGAAACGACGTCGCTCGCCCCGTATCTCAAGCCCGCTAAAGAGCGAGAGTGGAAATTGAACTTTTTTTTTCATTTTGTTTTTGTGGTCGAATGATAATCGAACTGGCTTGATTGAACTTATAATTATATAATCATGTATTCGTGTTCCGACCCGAATCGTGTTTTGAAAAAGAGACAGAATTTCAATTCCCATATCTACTTCAGCTTGAAAAAATTCAAGCACCTGCCCTCGATCTCGTCATTGATTAAACCATGCTAATCACACTCGCTTCCACCCTTGAGTTTTCGAGATTATGAAAAATCACTCAATATCGACAGAAGACTATGAACATCGACCATTTGCAATAAAATGATGTCGTTTAACACGCTCTCTCGATGAATCGTCGCCTATCGACGAGCAGTGATTACTCGGGATGGATATACACGTGGTTAAGATTAAAAGTATATAAGGCAACTGGATATATTTAAGAAATACGTTTAGGCAAAATTCGGAGTTCGAGATACTCGTCGAATGAACCGCGATCCCGTGCACAGCTTTGGCGCGGCGGCTTCATTAGGAAGATTTACGATGACCCGGCCGGATTAAATTTTCATTTTTTCCTTCTTTTTATTTCGTGCCTCGTTCCCTCCAAAGGTCACGATTCGTTTTTGCAGTTTCAGTTATAAAAAGGGAGGGAAGCAAACATTCATCTCTTCCCTCGCAAATCCACCCTGTCAAAGGATGAATTTTTTCCTAAAAAAACCAATAATGACAATAAAAAAAAAAGACAAGAAAATCGGAAATTCACGGTGGCCCCACGTGGACTCACCCACCTTTCTCGTTTCAAAAATCAAATCTAGAAAAACAAAAAAAAATTGTAAAAACCTGAGCTTTTTGTCAGAACCGCGCAGGTTGTTCTCCTCCTCCTCCTCCTTCTTCCTTCTTCCTCCGAATCTGGGAGCGCGACCGCCGCCTCGGAGGTTGCGTTCTCGGATCTTTCCCTGTCTTCTCCTTTGTTTTCTCCCGAGAAAAGATTGGCTAAGGAATAAAGGGTCGGAGCCGAGGGAAGGAGGGGAGGGGGGAGATGGGGATACTGTACGCGATGGTGGCCCGGGGCCACGTCGTCCTGGCGGAGTTCAGCGCCGCCGCCGCGTCGAACGCGGGCGTGGTGGCGCGGCAGATCCTGGAGAAGCAGCTGCCCCAGGGGAACGCCGACAGCAACGCCTCCTACTCCCAGGACCGATACGTGTTCCACGTCAAGAGGACCGATGGGCTCGTCGTCCTCTGTATGGCCGACGACGCCTCCGAAAGTATGCTCCTTTGTTATCTTTCCGCTGGGGAAAGCAGGTCTTTTTTCGATGGCAATGGGCGCGCGCGGCCATGTGCGATTGTGGGTCGCGGCGATTTTGAGATTTTTTCGGTCGAGGGTGATCGTGCATCGAGGGGGGGAGCTAGAAAGGCGACATTTTTAGCGCGCATCGGTGTTGTTCTTGTTCATAACGGGGGCGTGCTGGAGAGGAGTCGTCGATTGATTTTTTTCCTTTTCAGTGCATTCCTTATTGAGAATTATGTAGGACTTTTCGTTTTATGGATCTTGTATCACTTTGTGACAATCGAATGTGTGCGCTTTAGTTATGCCAAAATCAAAATAGATGCACGAAGGCGAGCTTGCCTGGTTTGTTTCGTATGGATCTAAAGACTCCGTGAAATTGCTCTGATCAATTCTTTGTTTGGGGAAGCTGGTGTTTTGAGTTTGGGGATTGCGGATGCTTGACTTTTTTTTGTGGGTTGGTTATTCAAAACATGGCCATGAGCAGTTTGTGCTCTCTTTTGCCATTATTTTGGCTGTCAAAGCTTTCCATGTTATCTGTCATTCGGTGGTTGGTTCTGTGGTCCTTGCAAGTTACCAAACGAGTGGTAGACGAGAGGTGAGACACGTAGGCGTGATTATAATATCATTCTGTAAAGGCATTGAGGGTGTGCCCCAATTAGTGGATCTGAGGATGGTTTTTTCATGCTTCCGTCAAACTAGTTGAGATCCGGATAAACTTAGTCAGCATAGTATGAGGTGCTTCGTGTGCATGGTGAATGTTCTCTTCTCTTATACAAAGTGGCTCTTCTGGATTCCTGGTCCTTAATTGCAGAGTTAATGTAGAAGAAGGATGTCACCCGTATAATGAATATATGCATGATCAAATTGGACGCCTTTAAGCTTGTGTCAATTGTGCATGAGTTTGCATTGACATCAAGATACAACAGATTGTTCTGTCTTTTTATCCTCGCTTTGCCACTTGCTTCTTCTTATATATCAGTATCTAGCAAGAGCTTTTTGTATCCAATACTTGATAGCGTTTCTTTGAGGGGAAACTGTGTATAAATTCAGTTTTTAGCAACTGTCTGCACATTCTGTAACTCAATTCGCAAACAACTTGAGGCCTCGAATGATGATGTTTGTGAATGTCTCGGCTGCTCGTGATATGCAGGAAGAATCCCTTTTGCGTTTCTGGAAGATATTCACCAGAGATTTGTGAAGACTTATAGTCGTGCCATCCTCTCAGCTCCTCCTTATGCCATGAACGATGAATTCTCTAGGATTCTGAGCCAGGAGATGGAACGGTACTCGAATGATCCAAATGCAGATAGATTAAATCGTTTGAAAGGTGAAATGAGTCAGGTAAGATATGCATATGGCAAATTCTTTCCTTCCTCTGTTTTCTCTGTATCATTGTGGGTTTTCTGAAAGCAGAGATTGTTTTCAATGAAAAGAGTTCCTTCTTTCTATCTACTTCTCATTGCCCTCATTGGGTAGATGACTGGAAATCGTGTAAGGAAGAATCTTTTTTTCTTTTTCTTTTTCTTTTTGTTTTTGCTCTTTTTTTCCTCTTTTGCCCACGAAGGGCAGAGCTTGTTAACTTCCGTTGCTCACCATTTGAAATTCTTATAATGCGAGGAAAATGCTGCTTGTTTTGAATAATTTTTATGGTGAATCTAGGTACTTGGGAACTGCAATTATTATTCGAGTCATAATCATATAAGATGGAGCATTGTTTGCCTGTTATCCTTTAGTTACTCTGCATCCCCAACTATATGTGCAGTACATGATGTTAGACAACTAATATGTTGTGTTGAAGTTTATTTCCTGAAACCATGTAGACATTTAGCTTCATAAAGAGTCATGTGCTTTTTCTACTCCTCCTGAATTCTTTCAATTATGTATCTTGAAGGTTTATTACGAACAATATACTGTTCAATGACAAGCCAAGATTTCTCGTGTTGTCTTTTCTTCTTTTATTCATACTTAATGAGCTAGCTCCTTTAATCACTTGGAGATCATCTGAGAAATAGTACTTATCATCACTGATTAGGCATAGACAAATTTGTCGATCTTCAGAATTCTTCAGTTTCATTGAGACTCTTGTCACATTATGATAATAGGTGCGAACCGTCATGATAAACAACATTGAGAAAGTTCTGGACAGGGGTGACCGCTTGGCTCTGCTTGTCGAGAAAACTTCGACATTGCAAGGAAACACACTCCGTTTCAGAAAGCAGTCCCGTCGTTTCAAGAACACTGTATGGTGGGGAAACGTCAAGCTCACGTAAGTATTCATGTTGATCAATTTCTCCTCTCCTTTGAATGTCCATTCTAGTCAGGTTCAAGGCACCTGTCAAAGACGTATCATGCTTGCATTCAATATTATGGTTTGAGGATCTCAAACTTGATTAATGTAGCTTTATTGGGATCGTAGTTTAAGACCAACTGTTTTATTTGCTTACCTGCAACAGTGGCGCCTTGCTACTCGTCTTCGCCATTATCCTCTACGTGGTGCTGGCATTCCTTTGCGGTGGTCTGTTCATGCCTTCCTGCCTGAGCTTGGCTTTTGGTGTTGACTGACTTTTGCAATGCATAATGACAAAATTATGTCGGAAGTATGAGGTCCCTCCAATTTTTTTTTTCAAATTCGGGAAAATATAAGTGATATTCCTAGTGGAGTTTTCTCTAGTTTCTTATAGAGAACGTCATTCATCTACCTGTAAATGTATCGAGATCATCTGAGGCCAACAAGATATCTGAATTACATATAGTCCCTGTAAATTGTTTCTTCTCAAACGAGAGACTTCTTGATGTTTGATCATTTCTTTTCTTTTCTTCATCTGTATAATGTATGCGCCTGCAACCATAATACTTCTGTAGCCTGCGCATATGAAAGTAATAGATCATAGCAAGTTTCTCTCATATGAACACGACCTATCATACTTGATAGCTTCTGTTTCCTTTACGAAAACTTCCTGTTATCTGGTATGAGAACAGGTTCTTCATTTCTGAAGCAATCAAGCTCGGGAAAAACACAGTTCTTTTTTGCCCCTAAAGAGAAGTATTGTATTGACTGGTCATTTGATGACACCTTATCATACCAACTCTCATAATCTCAAACTTTAAAGCACATGGGGTTAGAACCAGTGCTGAGTTACAAGGATGGCACGAACAGGTCACGCTATCAGCCTGCAAATCACGACTTGGTTGACTTAAGCATCAGCGGCCCTAGTGCCACCAGAACAGACTATAAACATCGACTCTGTGTAGCTGCCACACCATGCACGTTTATATTGGCGTGCAAAATACAGAGTCAGAAATCGGGAGCTTGCTCTTGCTGCTCAAACAGCAGTGAAACTGAATTGGCATCACATCATCTCCCTTTGCCCCCGGCGCCACATCTCCCTTCTTGCCGCTGCATCATCCATCATCACTCTCCCCGCCACCACCAAGAATGATGCCGGTGACTACATACCAACAGCCACTTCACTCAAGGACTAGTCAATCACCCGTCAATGAAAACATTAACAAAATGTACTCTTCAGCTTGTTGGAAGATGTATTGGTCAGTTTTACCCTTGGTCAGAGAGAGAGAGAGAGAGAAGGGGGAAATTGTGGCTTTGCTTCCAAATAAGAGTGGAACAGTTCGTTCTAATCAGACTTCATTCAGAATTTGGAGTCTGAACTAATCAAAGCTGCGTTGCTCGGGATGATCCCAAAGCATGAACCGAAAACAAGAACAACCTGGTGAAATATATTTCTTAATAAGGCTATTACTCAGGTTAATTTCTTGTCATGTGCATAGCTTTTCCAAGCAAATTTACTGATTAATTCTCACCGTAGCCAACGCTTTCCTCTTGCAGAACCATGAGCACTCTTTAGACATCCAACCCCATGGTGATTGTCATGACTTCTCGGACAAGCGAACTTGTCAGGTTTGTTATCCTGAAAATATGAAGGGGAGACACAAAGAAGATGCGACAGAGGCAACACAGTCAACACTCCCCCCTTTTCAGACATTTAACCATGGGGCATTACGAAAAGGCAAACGGATTACATGTATAAAGAGCGCTCTTCAACTAAACTAGCCAAAAACCCAATGACGGCGCTGATAATCGAGAAACCTAATCTACCAATCCAGTCGATGAAGAAAAACAGAGAAGTTGAGAATGACAAGATGATCAGAATCTTGCAGACGACAATTGAAGCCAGGTTCTATCCACTTGACACGGAGCTCTTAACTCGTGTACCTCTCGACTCTTGAAGTAAAAGGAGAGAAAATCACAGCGATGTGGATCAGCAATCACCACCTCGAGGTATGCGATAAGCTGCAATGCCCTGTTAATTGGGTTAGGAAAGAAAGTTTAAAATTGCATTCGACCGAAGATTCAAAAATCACAACTTTACAAAGTGACTCCTTTTTCATTCACAGGAAAATCTATAAACATGAGAAATATGTGTGACGGTAAAAGTAACCCTGCTCGAGCAGGCTGTGAAGAATTGTGGTCTCAAAGACATTATTTCCAATCGTCAGCATCACCAGCATAAATAATCAATAGACTAAAGGCTCTCTCTCGCTAATACTCAACAAAGAATTGTCACTCTAGCTAATTGCTGCACAGGCACCACATATGTTACAAAAAACTAATTATCTTCTTTTGAGGTTTTAATCGGCACGAACCGATCATACCCGTTATCATTCCATCCCATTTTCTCCGGGATAGACTCGTTCTTTTTGTAAAGGGTCTTAAATTAGGCCAGAGTAAGGATTGTAGGCTTGGACCGGCACGCTGGAGCCATATGGGTGGACATTGGCTGCATATGGATTTCCGAAAGGATTTGCCGGCTGTTGCATCTGTGGGCCCATCATCATCATCTGCTGCTGCTGCTGCTGCTGCTGCAACATGAAGGCCTGCTGTTGCTGCATTGCTGCCATTTGGACTTGAAGAGGTGCGGATACTGCACTGGAGGCATAGAACGGGTCGTGTGCTGGTTGTTGCATCATCGGACCGGCCATAGGGGCTGGCTCCCAGGGATTATAGCTAGAGCTTTGGCTGTTTCTTCTCATTGCGTCATCATATAAGCTGTCGAGAGTAAGCTTGTCGAGTCCTCCCCCCTTTGTTACAAACCCAACCGGTGATAGAAATATCAGTAAACACAGAAAAAGCAATTAAATGTGATGTTGCAAGAATCCGGCAACACTTGAAAAATGTGAGACAACCAGTGGCATCCACTCAGAGTTTAGCAAACCATCTTTAACAACTTCTCAAAGAGATGGCAGAGTAAGAGCTTACCAACTTGCTAGCAGCTGAGGCATTCTCATTGGAGCTAGGAGCAGTGACTAGTGCCAATTCCCAACCAGTAGCTCCGTTAGCATGATTGAAACCAGTAGAATTTGGTTGATCAGCTGCATCAGAAACAACGAGAAGAAAATAGAAGCGTTACTCTCTTCGGATATATGTTATCTTCATTTACAGGTAAGAAAGATGATGATCATGCGATACATGCTTCATTAATGGGCCAAAGACTCGAAAAATGATGGACTTAAGGCTCATTTTAGAAAGATGCCACTGTCAATCTAACTTATAGATGATAGCAATGCTTCAGAACACATCACTCTGACAAACAATAGTAAAAGTCATTTCATTTATTGGATTTCAAGAATGAATCAAGCAATTGTTAGCCTGGAGGAAAAAGGAAAAGCTGAATAAAAGAGAAATGGTTCAGTGAGCATACCAACACCAACAGGAACAATAGCTAAAGCCAATGCATTCTTCTCATCTAATTCTGATGCAAGTGGATTGGGTTCATTCAAACCCTATAAAAATAATAGTAAAAGGACATATTTATATGAGCAACCGCAAAGCCAAACATGGTCCAACCAAAAAACAATCTAAATGCCACGGTTGAAATATCATATCTCACCAATAGATCTGGTTCAGCAACAGGGGCTTCTACTTTTACAGGTTCTGGTTCTGGTTCTGGTTCTGGCTCAGCCTTTGGTGGGGACGGTGGTTGTGCCTCCTGTACTTCTGGGGGCTTCTTGTATTCAATAGCTAAGACTTCCTGGGGAGAAGCAATTTTACCATCAACTGCCTGTAATGGTAACCAAATTTATGTCAGTAATACTCTTCATTCTAAAGGAGAGCGAACATAACAAAATTATGCTTTCAGAATTGAAGTGGGTGCAAACCAATGTAAGTAACCATGCTGCAGTTTAAAAGAGTAACAGCACCAGGTGAATCCATTTATTATATACGTTTACATATAGGAGTATGCGTAGTGGCTCCTTTAATGCATGCTACACTTATGAGTGTAAAGAATCCAACTCTCTGATAGCATTTTGCTCCCACTGAAAGCAAGGTTGAAGTGGTTCGTGACTCTATGGAACCACCCGGTTTGACCAGTTCAATGGACACAACTTCATTTTAGTCCGTTGTTGAACCATTAACAGTTCAACACTATTTCAGATACAATTGACTGAACTAGCCAATCTGCTCTTGTTTCTATGAATGGCAAAATACACTGAGCAAGTCAGTTCTTTAAATCATCTAAAGTTGGAAGAAACTCCTGAGATCAACAAATCAAACTAAATCCTCAAAACCAACATGTTTCTGATGAACTAGTAATTGGATTTTTTCAACCCAACTTTCGAAGAACTCATCGATAATATGGGTCTCTACATGCATAAAAGTTTGTGGAAAGCATCTTACCAGGCAGATTTTACAGTAACCAATTTCATACCTGATCTTTCCGTCCTGTAGAGGAGAGTGGAGCGTCTCTAACATACTCTTCCATGGTTTGTAAAAACGATGCAGGTGGCTTCAGAAATAGCAACAAAGTTGACAATTATTACTTCAGAGAGTTAGACAAAACTATAAGGAATAAAACTTCAAATGCAAATAATACAATCAAGGATTGTGTGCATCACACAGTACTCTACGGGCTTGCTTGCATGCGTGCGTGTGTAGGGAGAGAGAGAGAGAGAGAGAGAGAGAGAGAGAGAGAGAGAGAGAGTGAGAGAGAGAGAGAGAGAGAGAGAGACCTGTTCAATCTTGATAAACCTCTCTCCACGCCCAATATCCACATTTTTACATATTTCATAGAATTCTGAAAGTCTCTCGGCCTACAAAAGTGATAGATTTGTAAGAATGAAATTCCAATGGGATTCAACCCTTTCCATCTGAATAACAGTTAAAGCAGCTGAAATAGTTAGCATTACCTGATGGCCAGCTCTCCTATAAATGTCAAGAGCCCTCATTGCATCATGACGTTGCATTTCAAAAAACTGCCACGATTTCATCAGTCATATTGCGCATAACTTACAGTTACCATTAAATCCTCCGACCTAAATGTCATGATTACCACCTACCTTGTCAACCAAATTGACTGTACCATCACTTATGGCTTGATATATTTTCATACTTTCAGAAGCAACCTATACAAATTAAGTAACTATTAGGCATAAGAGAAAGGAAGGCCATCCACATAATCGAACTGAAAAAAGGAAAAAAAAAAAAACAAAGCTTATGATATCTACCTACCATTGAAAGTGCCAATTGAATGACAAAATTATGAACTGCTGCACCTTGGGGCTGTATAATACACATTCATTATTTCCATTAGGCAGAGAAAACTACATAGATAAATAGCTATGTCATTTTAATAGGCAAAATATAAAACACATTATCTCCATAAAAACCTAGACAATACTACAGGGGTAAAAGACAATTACACCTAGCAGATTCAAGATATACCTGGCAACCAAGCACACGAAACAGAAGCTCTTGCAGAGCTGGCAAGTGGTCAAGTAATTCTGCAGTGTCTAGCTCTTTGGTTCTCTGTGCAAAATGTCATCCCCACATTGTCAGTTCTTTGTGGTTCATGGCATTTAAAGTGATAGAACATAAACACTCAGAAAAAGAGAGTAAAAAATGCATCGTGCTTCAAAAGATTTCAAGGCCAATTAATCTGCTCTTGGGACATGATGTGACTAAAGCAAATTGTTTTTCTTCCATGGCACCTTTCCTTAGCAGACTGTTCTGCCTAAGAAACCCATAAGAAAAAAAAAAAAATATGGCAGACTCTAATAATAGGATAGAAGCACAAAATCCAGGGATTGATCTACAACATTTTCCCAGTGGAGGCAAATTAAATCACTAGTTACATTTAAACTAAATTGCCAATAAATATTTAATACGGTGTTCTCACGTCGAAAATGAATTAAACTATAGTTAATAATTAATGGGCTTGTTTAGCAACAGAATTTTCATTACTACCATATCGGCAACTTGATTTATTCAGACAAACTTAAAAGGACTGTTAATTTTGATACAAGATAAACAATTCTGTTAGAAATTGATCGGAACACCGCTAAAAGAACGAAATCTTAAATAACTAGTGCTTTTTGAAAAGGTCAGAGGGCACAATAGCCACCACATTAAAGTACATGGGACTGTCCCCACAGATCATATAAAAGGGATAGCAGAAAAAACAACTTCTCAAGCCATAAAGAGTCTCCCGCAACATTATCCAAACAAAATGTTCTGCTAACCAAAGTTAAGTAAACAAATAACAGAATCAAGGGCAATGATTAAGTAGATGCAGTATTCTTTTCCAATACTATCGTGCCCGCACTTTAAAGCCATTTTGAGCGAAAGCTTCTCCTTTCAAAGATATTTTCTCCTCCTATTTCCAATGTCTCATTGCAGCAAAGTAAAAAGCCTCTCCAGTGACTGAATGAGCTAAAATATGCATCGAGCTAAATAAAACATTAACATCAAGTAGAAATACTCTAAAATAAGCTAAAGTAGAGAGAGGTGGTCCACTCAGAAGGGCAGATATCTTACAGGGCGATCTGCTTCGACGTCATATTTCAGAACTCGAAAGCATTCCAGTCTTTCCTCCAAAAATAAGGCATATGTCCGAACCCATGCAGAATAATCCCATGCTGTGCAGCATATCACGTGAAATATTATAAACTTGTCGGTGAGAATTCCATGTAATCATGTACCATACAGTAAAGGTAAAATTATATACCGTTGGGACTAGAATCATCTTTGAAATGAGCCATGTTCAGCATATGGCTTCTACTCCGGCCATAATTAATAAGTTCCTCATGAAACGTTGGATCAACTTCCCTCAGAGCTCGATGTATAATAATCAACGTTTTAAGTGCGACCTAAACACCAGTTGATAAACTGTCTTAAAGCAAGTCATTGAAATGGAAAAGACGAAATAGAAAGAAACATCTTAAGCGCCAGAATTATCAATGAACCTACAAGTATAAATGCGAACATACAAAATAGACGGGACACTCACCAAAAGGAACATACATAAAAAGAGGATCACACAAGGAAAGAAAGAAGTATGAGCCACCTCCGTCATTCGTACATTGCAATTCAAATCAGCTCAAGTTTGGCCATTCAGCAAGACGTTTATTTAGATTGATGAATTCCAACTAAAACATCCTCTCACTTCCTCTAGTCACAATAAATCGGCACAAATTCTACATTCTTGCCGTCTACTGCTTACTCATTTTTCGGAATATACTTAATGAGATGGACATACCGCCCAATTATGAGTCTTCGATAGCCGTCTGGCGAGAGCGTGAATGCAATAAGCCACATCCGCCCGAGGCCTAGTAGCCGAGACAGCGGCGAATATAGCTGCAAACAATAATGGTAATTCTACATCAAATCAATTTGTGTTTACCCGAGACAGATCATATTCAACATACAGAATCGTCGTTTTCCGAGTCCTCACGGAAAGCAGTCAGAAAAAAGAAAGAACAAGCGCGAGCGCACACCTCTGATATGCTTCTCCTTCGCAGGGCGCTCGACGTGATTCGTGGCCTTAACGATAGCGATGTCCAACTCCTACGAAGCTCAATAGCAACAAAGCTACATCAGCCGAGCAACTTAAACAAAATCGAGCCCTTACGGGAAAAAAACAACCGGAGACTCTTCTAACCTTGTATTCACTGTTGACTTTGGCTAATGAAACAGTAGTGGTGTCCTTGATGGCTCCGAGCGCTTTCCTCAAGCTCTTCTGAGTACCCCCGCCCGACATATCCTCTCAAATCGCCGAGAAACCTACCGCAAAACCCGAAAAAAAAAAAAAAAAAGAAAGCCAAGCCGATTCACGATGAGCAGCGGTCCATGAAACAACTCAGATTTAACTCCACGGCAACCTTTCACTGTAACTGAAAGTTCAGCTCCAAATCAGAGACTTTTTAACTACAAACTCGAACTTTCCTTCCTGGAGATCAGACAAACGCCGCACTTCTGCAACGTTCACCGAGTGACCGAGCACCGGCGACAAGCTCGCCATCGCGAACACTGAGAGGCGGCTCCAAAAACCGCCATCCGCCACACGAAAACCCCCGGCCGAAAAAGGCCGGAGGCGAACCGGACGCACAAGGAGCCATCTCCCTAACGACAGAAACGCTCGACGGAAGCCGCGGAGAAAGCGCGCAAAATGCAGAACCGAACGGCCGGCCGGCTCGATCGAGCAGCCGGAGATCCCGAAACCCGAGGGGAGGGGCGCGGGCGGGCGCGAGCTCGCGCAGCGGTTCCGGCGATCGGCCGAATCGAGAATCGAGCGGAAGCGAGCGCCGGAGAAAAGGCGAGAGGAAAGCTCGAACGGAGAAGGGAAGGGAAGGAATCGATGCTCACCTGAATCGATCGGAGCCAGAGGGAGAGCGCGAGCGCGAGCGAGATGAGGGCGAGGGAGGAAGGTGTGGTTGTGGAGGAGGGGGAGGAGGAGGAGGGGGTGCGAGCGACCGGGTAAAAAGTCCACCACCACCCACCACCCACACACAAAAGCCCCCAACGAGTTCAATGTGGTTGAATCGTCGGCGTCGCTGCCCTCCCCTCCCCCCAATTATTTTAATTTTATTATAATAATAAAGTAAAAATGCGATGTAGATGTTGATTTCTTGGGGCAGGTTTCTCTTTTTATATGGAAAAGAATAATACGGTGGATCCTTTTCTGAATGAATATTATTATTTCTTTTTCGTTTTTTTCGATTTATGGATCTGATAGAAATTCTGGTCTCTTCCGCTTGTCAGAATACGGGCGTCTCGTACTGCCTTTCCTGCACCGCTTTACCGGCACCGCACCGAGCCAAAAGTCGCGCTCCCCCTGCCATCCCCCCGTCGTCGTCGTCGGTCGTCGCCCCCTTTCGGCTTCCGCTTTTGTCTGTCTCGCGGCACACGTCAGCACCGCCCCCGGATCCCGCATCGCGTCGACCCGATTTTTCTTTTTCTTCTTTTTTTCTTTTTTTTTGCTGTGGCGTGCGAAGTTAGATGATATGGCTCGTGTTTCGTTCTTTTGACCCCCCAAAAAAATAGATAATATTAAAAAAAAAATACTTTCTTTTTAAAAAGGTTAATACCACGAAAAACCCTAAACTAGTACACTTGTGACAATTTTACCCCAAACTATTTTTTTGACCATAAAAAACTCCAAACTGGTACACTTGTGACAAATCTACCCCGAACTATTTTTTGACCACCAAAAACCCCAAACTGGTATACATGTGACAATTTTATCCCGAACTAATTTTTTAATATTATTTTTTATTTTTCGAATTTTTTAATTAATTTTTTTTTATTTTTTCTTTACTTTTTTTTTCCTTTCTCTTCAACCTCTGGCCGGTCGCCGGAACGGCGACCGGCCAGAGGGCCGGACGGCGACGGCCGGAGGCGGAAGCCGGCGAGGTCGACCCGCCGGCCACCGGCGAGGCTCGACCTCGCCGACGTTGGGCGAGGTCGGCCTCGCCCTGCAACGGCGAGGTTGAGCCTCGCCAGTGGCCGACGGGGCCAACCTTGCCGGCTGCCTCGCCTGCAGCAGTCGCTGGCCCCGACCACCAGAGGTTGAAGAGAAAGGAAAAAAAAAGTAAAAAAATTAATAAAAAATTTGAAAAATAAAAATAATATTAAAAAAAATTAGTTCGGGGTAAAATTGTCACATGTATACCAGTTTGGGGTTTTTGGTGGTAAAAAAAATAGTTCGGGGTAGATTTGTCACAAGTGTACCAGTTTTGGATATTTTATGGTCAAAAAAATAGTTTGGGGTAAAATTGTCACAAGTGTACCAGTTTAGGGTTTTTCGTGGTATTAACCCTTTTAAAAACGAGCAGTCGTATCTATCGTTTGACGGGGAATCAATGAAAGGAGCGCGTTCCATCGTCGCCCGAGCATCTTCGTAAAACAAATTTCAACGATAAATTTTTAAAAGTGATATAAATGATCATCTTTCTTTTTAAAATATTTTTCGGATCATCAATTCTTTTCGCAACTTTGTTACTTTTTTTTATTTCCTCCAAAATTTTGGGAGGCAGAGGACATATTTCGAATTCCGAGATTTACTGGAAAGTCCTATATTATTTTTACGCATCGATGCTTATGTATTTCAAAATGTGTTTCGATGTTCCGTGATGGATATAATCTGAATCATGAGAATAGAGAAATTCTTAAATGAAATATTTCAAATATAAATCACCTTAGGTAAAGTAATCTAATTCTACATCGAACTCTAGTTTCTTCGAAAGGGTCTTTTTCACTCGGACAAATGAAACCCTCGCCTTTATTTTGGCGTCTCGCTCTTATTTTGGACACAAATTTTTGAGGTTTATTTGATATCAATCACTTTTTTTTTTAATAAGAAGATAACAAAATATCCAAGAGCAAACCCACCCATCGGTGGCCGCGTTGGTTTGCGCTCAGTTCCTTTCACGAGAGGTCCTGGGTTCAAACTCGCCCATCGGTGATTTAAGTGGGGGGTCGTGGCGGTGGGATGTTGCGCTAGCCCCCCTCGAGGACTAATCGGGCATCACCGCTGGTTTAAGCCCTAGCTCGCCGGCCGCGCGAACACCTCGATTATAAAAAATATATATATATCCAAGAGCAAGCAATTAGACATATCGAAAAAGCTCTTGGATAGAAAAGATGGACAAGTGGCCAGTTTTAAAAGGGGCTAATTCCAAAAAATAAAGCGAGTGACAATTTTGGTCTGAACCTTTTTTTTTTATCTCAATTAAAAGCACCAATTTTTATTCAAGTCCTAAATCGAGCCCGTGATATGAAGTTTTCATAATGTTCGGACCAAATTTTGGATTTTAGTGAAAGTTGGTGATTTTTTATGAGATAAAAAAAAATTCGTACCAAAATTGTCACTCAAGGTATTGTTAGTACTTTCTTCTTCTTTATTTTTGGAATGAAGCCGTTTTAAAAGTAAAATAAAAGATGAAAGAAAATCCGGCAGATAAATACAAAAAAAATATTTAGATAGTTATATCTAAAGATCTTCCCAATAAAGTACTTCGGCGAAGAGCTTTCTTTCTTGATTTGATAGGAGGATGGAAACTCGCTCGCAACCGTATGAAATGACCAAAATGCCCAAGTGATTGGTTATCCAATTTGGAGTAGAATTTAATAGTGCATTTGTCTCGCGAAAATTTTATAATATCAAAAAGCATTTTTCATGAAAATTATTTTCAAGGAAAATGGTTAATTTTCATATGTTTGGTAATTTAGGAAAGCGAATCCCTTCTTGCCAAATTGCGATGTTATTTTCTCCAATCTAAACTTCTCGTTTTCATTTTCGGGAAAGTACGAAAATAGTTTCTCGAAAACAATTTTCATCCAAACAAACGGATAAATTCAATTATCCAATTTGAATTCTACGAAGGCCATCGTCAGCAAGATCGTCGGTACGCGCAAGTTGAGCTTTAATTAATCGACCGGATAACCCCGCGATTCGAATCCGACAGCTCTTAATTGCGTCGTCGCCATCTATTTAATATAATAGTAGCATCATTGATCGCTACGATGTCGCGATGAACAATCGATAAAAATACATCGAGCGGTCGTGGCATGTGGAAAGTCAACGGTGGATGATCGATCCCAAAGATGTGGGCGCCCACATACGATCGAATTTCCGGAATTAGAAAGCGTCTTTGTAGACCAATCCCATGGCAGATAGCGACCAATCGCTGTCTTAAAACAAAAGAGTGAAGTCCAAGAAAACTGCTTAGAAAAAACAAGAAAAAATTTTATTTTTATCGTCACCTTATTCTACATCGAATTAATACAACAAAAAACCTCAAATTAATATATTTATGATAAATTTACTCCAAATTAATTTTTTGACCACCAAAAACTCCAAAGTGGTATACCCGTGACAATTTTATCCTACATTAGTTTCGTTTAAATTTTACAGTTAAATTTGCTGAATTGAATGACAAGTGGAAGTTGACGGGTGAACCAATTTGGGGTTCCGTTTGTCATAAGTGTATCGATTTGCGGTTTTTTGTGATATTGATTCAATTTAACGGAAGGTAAATTTTTCACAAATGTACCAGTTTGGGGTTCTTGGTTGACAAAAGATTAGTTTAGATAAATTTGTTACAAGTGTACCAGTTTGAAATTTTTTGTGGTATTAATCCTTTTTATTTGATTTTGCATTATGTAGTGTGAAAAAAAAGTGACTTTTTTAATGGGTCGTTGGGCCCATAATCACACTTTGATGGTGGTGGGGTGGCCGCCATCGGTCCACGTTACTTTATGCCACTAGCAATTTATTTTTAATCATTTATTTTATTTTTTATAATTTTGATGGTCCATGATCAACATGCGCAATTAGCATTATCATCTCTTAATTAAATCGAGATTAGATGGTAACGTCACGGGCTCGGTCGCGACGGCCAAATTATTTCAGAATCGAAGCTTTTCTAGGACAGTGTGTCACGAGGTAGAAGATATTCGAATTTTGAGATTAAAATGCGCGAGAGATAAAAATCGAATTATAAACTTATACATTTTTTTTTCCGAATGCTTAATTAGTGAAATGAGTAATTTTTTTTTTAATTTTAACCTCGGAAAATCACCTAAAAACATGAATTGAAAATCGCATAAGCCGACACATTTGACCACAAACATTGACCGCCATCCACGAGTGGTCAATCGTGGAGGACATAGTTGAATTGCTTTTCTATGACCACCACCAATATGATCTTTATTGCTTCTTGACTATGCACCATTAGGTAGATTCCAATCTTTTTCCTTGCCATTCAATTTGGTAAAAAAAATAGAATTTTCCGTTTCGATATTGACTTCAGTTTCAATTGTATTTCCCGGCATCGATTATTATTAATCGCGGATTCAATTTGGCTCCGCTATGAATGTCGAAATATTAATTTCGTCGATATTCGGGAAATAATTCACGTAATTTCAAGTTTTATTTATGATTTTGGAGCTTGATATGTACTTTAGTATGAAGTAAGTACATTCACTTTCATAATTTGATATTTTTCTTCATTTCATGATTTTAATTCGTTATGCCACCCTATTTCCTTTTGTATTAATCCTTACTTTTCCCCCTTGGCCTTTTTACTGGCCAATTTACACTTTGGTACTCAATGACCCCCATGAGTCATTATGAGTTTTTGTTTTGGTGAGTACAAGTTATTAAATGTGGGCCGCTGTCGACGTTAAACCACATTCGTGTTATACCCTCATTTCAACATGACATGACATGACATAAATTTGCCATCCTCACATCTTACATTTTTTTGGAAAACGTGCTTTATGTATATATAGTGCACGCAAGTTAATGTGCATTTCTGATAGGTGAGCGTGATGTGCCGTGTCGACGCCGGGTGGACACGGTGACGCGCTTGATAATCGTGTTAGGCATTTCGTGTCGTTCTGGCCCGCTTTGTTAGGCTCATCGCGTTTCTGCCGAGGAAGTTCAACACGTTTATCAAATGCGCGGCGTCGAGGGTAGCCATATTCGTGTCATACCCCTATTTCGACTCAGACATGATTCGCGCAAATCAACGATTTTCACCGGCCTCGAATGAATCTCAAGCTCTTTGGACATGAATTATATTTTACCAATTTGACCAGTAGCTTCCAATCAAATTTAAACCAAGGTCAAGCTCCATGATTGATTAGCAAAGAGCAATGATCAACTCCATTTTGGAGCTGTCAAGATCTCAACCCACCAAAGCAAAAGAGCCCCTAAACACTTTCTTTTAACATGCAAAGCTGTGTCACCACTGTGTCCATGGTGGGTGAGGTGTCGCCTTCACCCAAAGAATCCTCAATGGGAAGGTTCCCTCCTCATCTTTTTGCAAGAGGACCCCCTCCAAAATCATTCTTCTTTTCTTCTAGGGGCAACAGCTTTTGATTTCAATCATATGGTTCGCGGCCAAGTATAAATTCAAATTCAAAAGAGTTGCGAGCCTTCCATTTCATAAATGATCCATTTCTCGGGACCAGACTCGAAGTTAATAAGCAAAGTAGGACTCGAACTTCGGAACACACCCTTTCGAGAACGGATGTCCCCATCGCCTAATCATTGCAACTAACCACTTAAAGTTCGATGGCAAATCCGATAAGCATTTGAGACCCCATTACTCGCAAAGAAGAGCGTCCTATGAATGAGCGAACAAGAACTCGAGATCTCTAATATATGATCTTATCACAGGTCAGATCTGATCGCTTTGAAAGTTTAAATCGCTGGGAAATGACGCGGTAAACACCAGGGTCGATGCCCAACACATCTAGGAGACAGCTCTAATGGGAAACATGGGGCCGTATATAAAATACTGCATCAAGCATATGGTGGGAATGATTTGAGACATCATGTGATTGAGGGTGTGAATTTTTTCTCCAGCATAATATATGCTGTAAATTATGCATTGGACTGACTTATGATAGCTGTACACAGTTTGGTGGAAGGTCTGTACATGGTTGCGGGAAACGCCCCATTCACTGAACAGAAACCGAAGACCACACACATGGGGTCACATTGCTGCATTCTTGCATTGATTCATATGACCATGATACAGTTGTCCAGACTGATTGATTCAGTACAACTCATCCATCTCGTGATCAAGAATTGGTCTGCAGCTTTCATGTTTTTTACATCCGAACTGTACTCGCTTTTCTTATTAATGCTCTGTCGTTTTCGTCGCCTCTTGAATTAGGAAGGACGTGGTTTTCCATATTGAACAGAGAGTTGCAGTCACAAATGATGGGGTTGGTCAGACTCTATGAGGACCACAAACTGGGGCGTCCTTGTCAAGATGGGTCGTGCCGAGTTTCAGAACTCACTCAGTGGATTTAAAGTATCTGAACCATTTTGGGTACTGCCATTTGACCGTTTGTCTTAACTAATGGGAAATAAAAGATTTATATGGTACTTGACTTTTTTTTTTATATAGGGATCAATAGACGAGGAGGGATGATCAGTCGCAGCAAATCTTCTCGAGCTTTTATCATAGGAGTTCCACATCTACCGTAAAATATCAATGTTTGAGATACCGAGGCTATCCGCAAAGTCTCGATCCCAGAGTAATTTAGTATACTGATAATGGAAGAGTTTGAATAGGATCTTACCATCAAAGGAAAAGTTAAAAAGATGGAGATGAAATTTGATGACAGGGACTTTTGATAATGGGACAGAGTAAGGGTCAGGAATCCAGTTTAGGAGGAATTGAGGAGACCTTTTTTTATCCTATCAAATTCTAATCTTATTGGGTCCAAAAACCTGGAACACCAAAGACAGCCTATGGATGTATGGCACTTTGACCAAACTGACACATATTTTTCCCTGATGTGTCAAGTGACCAGAATTAATAGATCCCAGGACAAACCCTAATGGACGAAAGTTCCTTGATTTGGCGGTCTCTGGTAGAGGATTCCGAAGGAGAACAGGATCACGGATGCCCTTTTTTCACAAAGTTCATGATTTGTCCCCATTGAAAAGTTCAGCTGCTAGAAAAGGTACCATGCATGCAACTTGATACATGCTCAGTTTGGACAAACAACTGACGAGCCTGACAATCTAATTCGAACGGTTCGGCGAAGATACAACTTTCCTCGCGTCCTTTCCAAACAAGCATAAAAGAAAACCCAACCTGAACCAAACTGGAGTGAACTGGTTCAATCCACTTCCGTTAGTTCGACTCAATGCACGCGCACGAGAACATTGAATCATGCTCCTTTGGTTAATTTATGGAGCATCCGATGGTTCTCACAATAACATAGCATGTGGTTTACCTGTTGTTTTCAACAGGAACCACAATACTGGCTTCTTTAGGCAAAACCCTCCCTCTCTCCTATTTTGATGGAAGCATTCCTTCCTTTTTGACATTCGATATATCGATTATGACATTGCAACTTCTCAATTTGAAAAGAGAACAAGTTGGTAAATCTTGTTAGTTTTTCGATCACATATATCACGAGATTGTAAAATAAGCGATTGCCAAAAGTTACAAACTTGATGCACCACAGCACTTGACTAGGAAAAAGAAAAGAGAGAAAAAGAAAGAGCAGTAATCATCCTAATTGGAGTGTTGAGGATAATAAGTGTAGAAAAGGCCCCTACTTCTTCATGTATCTTCTTTCTTAAAGACATATTTTTCACATTAATGCTTTCCTTATTACCTTTTTCATCAAAAGTCAATTACAACGATTATTCAATAAAAATTGTAACGATCATTACAAAATTGCAGCTACAATTCTCTTAGATGCAACACAGCACCAAAATTTATAGAGGCCATGACTTTGGTGATGCCTCAAGACCTCTTGACTACAGCAGTGGCAAAATAGGGATGGTGGCTGAAATCGAAAGAAACCTTAAGTGATGAGTCAAGGCTTCCTAGCCGGCAAAGAACAGTGAGAGCAATGCTGTTATGTTCGGCAACCTGCTCTATTCTCCGCAATTCGGACTGCCTGTCGGGGTCGTTGGGAAAATTGTTCTTGACCTCCTTCGCTATTCTCTGAGCATCCTTGAAGTAATTATACATCACAAGAGTCTGGAATACAGGAAAGTCTAGTCAATGGAAGATTGCGATGAGGTTTTAGATAGAATTACTGGTAAGAACGAGCACCCGGAACTTTCATTAAGATTACATTTTGCACTCTCTAACTTCAAAAATTGCTATTTGCGTAATGAGAAAATACATGTATCAATGCATAAGGCACATGATGCTTAATTAGTGGCAAAAAACATATTGTCCAAAATCAGTCTCATGATTAAACAGGTATACTCTGGAAGACAATGACAGTTGGCACTGTGACTTCCACATAAATAGGGTCACCACTCTTGAAACTTGGTTAATTGCCTACTATTTCGCTGTGCAGACTGTCTGATAACGTGAAGTGACGATTTACTGTTTTTTCTGCTGTTTGCTCCGAGACATAAGTGTAGCAATACTTACAGAGAAGCGGACGTTCTTAGTGGAGTCTTCGAATGACTGATATGAGGTGTGATCAGGCACACCGGCCTTTTGGAGAAGTTCAAAATGCTGAATAAATCTCTGAAGCAAGGCAAAAAGAATCAACAATGAGTTCAAGTAAAAAATTACACAAACACAATTGATGGGAAATAGGCTCCATGATGGAGATATAACTTCCTTAAATTATAAGCTTCACAGTCCATCCCTTACAGCTTCTTTTTTTAACCTTTGAAAGTATAACCTTGAGAAATGAAGGAAATAGAACGTTCAAGGATGGAAGCAAGGCCTTACCTCATGATCTGAATTAAAAGGGCTTGGACTCTGAGCGAGCATCCTTTCATTTCTCAAGGCAGCGAACATCTGCAGTAACAGAATCGAAAAATTGAGCATTTATGAGAAGAATTTGAAGCTGAATAATTATTTGGAGGTTGGTTGAGTTGCATTGCAAGCAAGTCAATCCAAGCTATTGGACTTCCTCTAGAAACAACTTACCATTGTTAGGCCTTCAGCTAAGCAAATATAAGACTGAAGAAACGAGACTGATGCTGGAATCTGGAAATCCCTCAACGTATCCTTAGTGGAACCCTTCTTCTTCTTTCCCTTTGATTTAGCTGGTTTCAACAAGGGCAGTACCCAAAAATGTCAGTGTCTAGCTTGCAATATTGTTAGGTCAGCAAATGATATTAGATATCAGAACAACTTTTGAAGACAATTACTAATAATTTGTTTCATGGACAGGATTTAGACAACAATCTAATTATTTTTAGACGCACGAATGTGGTAAACTACATGTTAGTAGCTTCTTACGAGTGGCATTGGTAAATGACATCTTGTGATGCATTCTCTCTGCAAGCTTGATCAAGACAACATAGATATACCAATACACCATGCAATATTCACCGGGAGAATAGAGCTCCAACTCAAACCCCAACATGAGGAAACGAGAAGCTATCCAGAAAGTCTGCTCCTCCACCCATATGAGGATCTGTCTCAATATATCCCGTCGACCATTCTGGACAAGATAGAAGATTAGGTAAGACACAATGCTGGTAGGATACTATATTAAATTTCCGAATAAACAGTTCCAGCAAATTGAATACTTTCAATCCCTTCACTAAATCTAGCATAGATTTGCTAATCTCATAGTCTGATTCCCAGAAAAAGGGTCACACTAAGAACTATTACCGAAAATGTATTACTAAAAACATTTCAATGTTGCACCGCCATTTAGCAACCAAGTACTATGCGAAATCTTGCAGAGATGCTCGAAGGTCGACAAATAAATGTTCCAGATGAAACTCTCTTGATGCTCTGGAAGTAGGTCTGACCATTGGTGATCTCCAACAAATGGGAAATATGTTAACCATATATTTCTTCAAAGAAAGGTGACAGCTCAATTCACGACTGACTTCCTTGAATGTTGCTGTGTGGACACTTCAGGGAGATTGGGACTTGGATTTAGCAATATTTATTGCATGATGGCCTTAGACAGATGTTCATTCTCACACAGAGAGAAGAAAAGTAATCAATCTAGTCCTGCCTCTACCTTTTCTGGTTACTTTGAGTAAGAGAAATATTATTTTCCTTAGAGAACAAAATTGCATGTTCATGGCAGCAAATCAGTGCTACACCATAAATTCTTGAAGCTGTCGCAGATATTAAAGGTCTTTTATGGACTGAATTTTGCATTACATGATCCAAATATGCTCTCGTGGTCACGTAGCAGCAGCATACCTGATCAACTGAAAGGCCAGACTCTTCTCCCATCTCCTGTCTAAAAGCCAGCTCCAACTGTTCAAAATGGCATACGCCAAAATTAATATGCCAACAATCAGTCACAGAGAGAGAGGATCGGTAACTATGATAAACTTCTGGCATATTTTTTGAGGAAGACAAATAACCACTTGAGAACCAAAAGCAAAACCTCATGACAGAGAAGTGGGCTGGTTATATAAATCTAATGAGAGCTTTCTGCTAATAACTATCCAATCTCATTTCATAAATTGGCGTTACTTCTCACGGGGATATGACTCTATACTTGCAGCAAAAGGCCGAGGCACTTTTGACTTTAGAAATTTGAGCACAGGGTATAAAAAATTTTATTCATAGGGATCAGTAAAGGAGAAAAATGAATTTAACTTGCTAAACTTGATATGTTCATGCAGGAAGGAAAAAGTGCACCCAAACTTATCTTATACATGTTCATTTACCCCTTGGATCTCTCAATTCACCTCCCCTTTCCACAGCACCAACTCCTATCTCTAATTACTTCCTTCTATTGATAGAATCTTAACCTATTTCATGATAGATTACCCAGATTTTAACAGAACAGGCATTGTGAAGTTTGGATCAGTTCCACAGTGAAATTGAAGATATCGCCAATTTGCACTTTGAGTTATTAAGAGATGTGGCAGGAACCTGTATATGGATAACCCGCCAATCTTGAAGGATTTTTCCAAGCTTCCGCCTTTGCCATGCAGCATTTGTACTAAGAATTTTTAGTAGGTTGATCACCAACTGCATTATAATAGCACCTTATCAAAGCCATGCTTTCAACGAACGCCTATCAAGGACACACAGAAGACTGAAAAAAAGGATCAATCAGCTTCTGAATCAGACATTTTTCCTTTGGGCAAGAATTAGCTGCTGCTCTCTAGGTGGCGCTGGTTCATTGGTGCCCTTATTGTGCACTCAACCACTCTATTTCCTTTTATTTTCTCCCATTTTCCCCATTTTTCCCTCACACTTCTCTCTCTCTCTCTCTCTCTCTCTCTCTCTCTCTCTCTCTCTCTCACATGAACAGACCAAAAACAGAGTTCTTTGAGTCTTTGACCGTTCGATGAGCTCCACACACATCAGCCAGCCCATAGCACCTCCTCCGTCTTTTGTTGCCACGAACAGACTAGACGTGTAGTCGCTTCCAACAACACCCTCCACAGGAGCCACCATAGCCCGTCGCCGTCTCTCCAGTCTTCTCTTCATCTGGGCCTTTGGGCACTCTGCCATGGTTGGACTCTGCGATGGGGCATCAAGCTCAATGGCGCAGAGGAGATCAATGCAAATCTGGGGTTGAGCTCCATGCCGCGGCAGAGCTCAACTACCAGATCTGAGTTTGAGCTCCATGCCACGAGCTAAGCTCAAGCCCAGATCTGGGGTCGACGGTGAGGGCCATGGTGGAGGAGTGCTGCGACTGCAAGTGGGGGAGAGAGACAGAGATTGGGGGAAAAATTAGGGCTTAGAGTGTTTTTCCACAAAATATTATTATGTGGTTGGGTGCGTTAGTATATGATGGGAAACACCAATAAACAGGCTACAACTAGTGAGCTGCAGCCATTGGATGCAGCTTCAGCAGCAGCTAATTCTTGCCCTTTTCCTTAAGACCTTTGTCTGAATCGTCATGAGTTTGAGTTGGTTCCTTGATTAGACTTCTTTTTTTGCTCAGTCATTGAAGTGTCATGTGACTTTCTTGCAAAATGCTCTTGCATGCTTTAATAACTCCTATTCCCAATTTGTTAAAGGAATAGTTGTTCAATCCTCACCTGTCCTAGTTGTACCAAACATTCTCCATTCTGAATATCATGGTTTCTAAGGATTTCAGGCAAGCCTGCAGCTTTAGTAATCACAGCAAAAATAGGATCCCTGCCATACAGCTTACCATCTTGAATCAGCAGCGTCTGTGAGCAAGTGAAAAGCTCTAATCACTATTTAGTGAAAAGAATAACAGTAGTAACAGCAAATCATTTATTAAGAATGGCAAATCCATATCAACAAACATCAGAACTGCCAGTTGTTAAGGATAGTATAAAGGTAAAAAACAATTAAGTTGTTAGATTCCCAACTGGTTAATGCTTCAGACATCTCATCACATTCTTTCGACTCCACCAATCCTCCCTCACTTCTCCCATAAGGTGGAGAAACAGCCTTCAAAATGTAGACATCTATTCAAAGTTGCCACTCGGAACTATGTATTTCACTCTGAACTAGGATGCTAAGGAGCCATGCCATATAAAAAATCAAAGGATATAACTAATAACACTAGATCCTTTTACCATGTTGCCTGATAAACTTGTTAAATCTTTCTCACACTTCAGATTCCTAAAATTATTCATTCAACCATAAATTAGCATGAGAAATCATTGAAAATGACATCTCACTACATAATAAATATCTTTTAATTTTTGAAGCACGAAAAGTGAGGACTCTTCTTGGATTTTTGTTAGCAAGAAAGCTACCATGTATCAGGTAAAATCTAGAAAGCATTTTATAGCGGTAAAATGTTCTGCAAGGAAAATTGTTACCTATATAAACTTCTCCCATAAAAAGAAACAAAGCCTTAACATAGATTGCAGATAAGTTTACTCTGCATAACTACACAATTCTAAAGAAATGACATGTATAGCTAAACCTCTAATGGCCCTTCTCCATCTTTTACCCTTTAAGCTACTGATAACACCGCATCTTCCTAAATAGGTCTGGTTCCTATCAGCCAACTAAGTAATGCAGGTAATTACCAAGTCATAGCAACGTGCTTTCTTTCTCCCGAAGAAATCCTCCCCACGGGAAAGGAGTTGTGAAGCACAAAGGAATCATAAGCAGAAACACTTCAAAGGCATTTAACATCACAAACAATCTATTAGTCCAAATTCCTCTCAAATTATACTTTGGATAAAACAATTATGAGATCTGAATATGATAGAAAGAGCCCAATTGCCTGTGCATCCATTGTGCTAGAAACAATTAAAGTCTTTTATTTTTTCTATGCGCGCGCTTACGAGAGAGAGAGAGAGACGAGGGGGATTTAAATAAAAAAAGAAAGGACAACCTGGAGATGCGCTCTTGAAACCAAGTCAGGATGAGACTTCTGAAACTGAACCATGAACTGCAGTATACCTTCCAGGGAAGCATCCAACGAGAAGGAGCATATAATGTCTAGATCATGAAGAAGTTTGACAAAATAGTCAACAGCCTAGCAACAACAGAAAGAAAATTGTTAATATAATAATTTCTTGATGTATTAATCTCAAATTCTTCAAATCCTCACCTCACTCCAGCTCAGAATTTTAATAGAACGTGGTGGAGTGGGGGCAGATAACCTAGTGTTTATACTAGCATCGAATCCCACAGGCCGGCGACCTGAAGCCGTTGTTTTATCTTCCCCACAATTATGAGTTCCACGATCGTTAGACTGCAGGACTTCTGTAGATTTCCGGATGATTTCTAGTTCTGATAAGCAAGAGCTAATATGTTTTCGAGCCAACTGCAGACCCCTTCCTTGAGGTCGCTTTAGACACATAAGAACATGGTAGAAGTGCTGTGAAGCAGAGAAAAATCTGAGGATGTAAGCAGTAATAATTAAACCGAACATTTATTTTCAAAACAAGTTGAATGAGCAAAATCAGTGGATCATTTCCATATGTAAAATCAGAAGTACAGGCATGCATCTTATCCGTGATTTGCACTTATAAGCCTCTGAAGTGTCATAATAAGAGGGTGATGGTATAATAATTTCGCAGAAATGACAAGAACATACAGAGAACTATAGAGACGCTAAACTATTATACAGATCTCTCATCATAGTAAGGAATCTGAGAGTGATACATCTGTATGCTCAAATAACCCCAAATGGCCATAGAATTAGTCTGAAAAACACAGGGCAAGACCTTACGAAAGCGCAAGCGGCAGAGTATGGCTTTGCAGTAGCCTTCTTCCAGTGCAGGATTATTTTGTAATGGCTCCAGATCTGCACAAGACCTCAAGGAAAATAGCCAAGTAAAAAGCCCCTTTCCCCTTTATCCAATAATAAGATAAGCTTCATAGTTCCAACCTATACTAATTTCATAACGAGGGGCAAGAAATATCCACCTATTACACTATATTCAAGTTATGCAGAATTGCCTATACGATTGTTAACTTCAGGCTTATCTGCAGAGTCTCTATCGGTATCTCCTAACACCGCAAGCTACTGACCTTACAACTAAAGCGGCTACTTTGAAGTTTGTAAGTATGAAAATTCAGCACGTGTATAAAAAAGTATCAGGAAGTAAGAGCACCCTACTTACTGACCTTCTATAACTTTCCTTCCCGATGATGGAGCTTTACAAGCGCGCAATTGGCGAGCTATTGTTTCTTCAACAGCATTTAACATAGATAAGCACTTTTCATCTTCACCAATCAGAGGCAAGCCATAAGCCATAGTGAAAAGGTCCTCTTCCTAACACAAAAGAAAACGAAATACTTAGGTTGGAAACAAATTTTGACTAGCCACGAAAACATAACATCAAATTTGTAATGATATCCTTAAATGATAAATGAAAATATAATATTAAGCACCAAGGTATATTTTGACACGAGTGGAAGTTTCGCGAGTTCATATTTCTTTTGGCTAATACATATAAATTGTAAAACTGGTAACAATAAACTAATACTGCATTTGTACGATTTTTATTAGGACAAATGTATATTTTTCAATAAGGTCATGAGATAAAAGAATTAAGAAAAATTCTCAATGCCAGTTTAGTTATATTAACTATTATACATCAAAGTACATCTCAAGTAATTACCACATATATTAATGGATCAGTACATTAGTGTTACTGTTCGTGCAGAAATAAGCCTTAATTTCAGATTTACCCGTCTACTCAATATAAAAAACATCGTGTATAGAAAACTCAATTCTACCCACTTTACTCATATATTAGATTAGATATAATGAAGAAAGAGTAACTCCTGCAAATGAGAAATTCAATATGTCGCGGAAAGACAAGTATGATGGCCATACCCATGCAAAACTATGCTAAGAAAACACTTCTAGTTTGAAAAGGACGCCTTGAGGTTTCACCCTAGAACAAATACGAATTAGTTCAAGAGGGAGAAAAGTTCAATGAAGGTAACAAACTGTTTGTCCAGGTGCAGAAAATTCCTGCATTTTGAGATCTAAGGGTGGTCAAAGGTAGGTAGATATGGGAGCTAAAAAGTAGGTAGGCCCCCCTGCATTTCAGAGAGGCTTTTTCAGTGACTTGCACGTGTAAACTACTAGTCATTATAATTCCACCAGGCTCACTCTCTAAAATTAGATCTACAAGTATATGAAAAGAGATACAGTCGAGCAATACTTATTTTTAGGTAAATAGAGGGACAAGGAGCTGCTTAAATACTTTACTTCATGTGTTCGTGCATCTGACACAACCGAGACAACGGCCTTGCATGTTGCACGTATAATTCTACAGTAAGAATGCAATAACGCATGTGGTGATGTCCTTTCGGGCCTCAGAAGATAGATGCAAGAGAAGACTGTTTGTGCTAGTGAATGTCCCTTGTGCCATGTGGCCTGCCATAGAAGATACGGCGTAAGAGCATAAGAAATACTGTACTGTGCATAGTACCTTCTTAATGCATGAATATAACATCAAACACGATGGCAGAGGAAGAGGATGTGCAACATCATTATACAGTTCCCCGAAAAACCACAAATGTGCTCCAAAAGAACAAACTATGAATAAGGAAAAATTCGGCGTGACTCAAGAATTAACATGCAATTATATTAACAGCAGCTGCTGGTCCATTTTTTTAAACCTTGGATATTCAAGAGATATTATCAAGCAAATGCTAAGATCATCTACATCAAGGTATTATATAATGTTAGGTCAGTGTTCCTTAGATCAAGATATCCAGTTCAAATTGAGGAAAACAAGCACCTCTGCTCAGAATATAGAAAACCATAAAAGAAGAACAGAGAGAGACAATAGTGTCCTAGAGACGACACAGAGCTGAAAACCACAATGTTATGGCACTATGAGTACAAGATGATCTCATAACCTTAACTATAAGAGAGCAACATTAGCTTGTACATATTTTTTTTTCAATAATAATTAAGACTTCGTTAAGGAGGTACCAAGGGGTTACCGCCCCTATACAAAACTGCTTCTGGCAGAAGCCACATATATACAAAATTATGCACAACAGACTGTTTCTAACATTTCCGACAAACTAGATGTATGAAATTGAAGTTTCCTACTATACCGACAGTGAAGAGTATACAATTAATTATCCCTAAATGAATCCCAAGAGGGTTCAACTCCTTGAAATGCCCTTTTGTTCCTTTCTCTCTCTATGAGCTAAAAAACTGATGTTGAAAACACTCGGTACTCCAATGAAGAGAAGGCTCGAGAAAATAACAAAATTGCTATGCAGGAGAATACGTAATTTTGTCATGAGACCTCACATCAAAAAAATATTTTTTTCTATGGTGTGGGAACATGTTAGTGAGCTTAATAAAATGTTAAAGCTTCACCCATAATGCAACTTAAGAAGACTGTTTTGGCAGGTTATACTGCAATCACCTCGCATGCTAAAAGATGATCCATGATATCGATTGTGCACTGGACATCCACAGTTCTATCAAAGCTGATAGGGACAGGAGCAGCACCATTTTCTATGGCTTCATCAACTGAATAATGTCTGGACACCATACCTGAATCCATTTTTGGGTCCATTATCTGCTTACATAACAAAATTAATTAATATGCTAGCACTATAACGAAAACAGCCCTGACGGTGCCAAAATGAAGATCTATTCCAAATGAACTCATTCATACGAGCAAATTCAATGACCACATAATAGATAATTAAAAGCAATCAATACCTCCAATGCTGACATGGCTGCAAAAAGATTAAAGTTATCGCCATGAATGAGTTCCCCCTCTTGAAGATCTGCAGCCCATTCAAACAAATTTAGAAAAGTCAAGAAATCTGAAGATAGGGCATGAATGAAATGTAGATTCCATTTTCCAAACCCAACACAGAATGGGTTAGTAGTCAACTATAATCATTGCTTCATAAATTTAGTATCACAGAGTGTCAATTCCACAACAAAGGAAAAGAAAAATACACCAACCAAAAAACAAAATAGTAGAAATTCTTCCTCAATAAAATATCTGTACCAAAAACAATGGGAGCAAAACCTGAGTAAAATATGCTCTACCAAAAACAATGGGAGCCAAACCTGCCTATGCTTTTTTGTTCGAAATTTAAAATTTTCCCAGCATTAAAACCATCTTATCCACCAGCCCACTTTTTGGTTCTAACAAGTATGTTTATCTGCCTTTATGAAGACTAAGCAAGCTGTTCTCGTTTTGTAAAAAAAAGGATAAAAGAATTATACCATAAGGCACCAAGAGGATGCCAAGCCAACCCCCTCACAGAATTATTTGAAGATATTCTGATATACAAAGGATGCATCCTCAAAATGCAGCCCGTTATCCAAATGTAATGAACTTGTAGCTACCTACTGTTTACAAAAGAGACACCTACACACTTCTTTTCCTTCCACACCAACTGAAAAATCATAAGAAAAAATCAAAACGCATGCCTTCAAATGAAATCTCTTCTCTGGTGGAGGAAAATAATAGATTCCCTCCCATTCAGGTTAACACCCGCACTGAATTAGTTCTCGTGCAACTACAAACAACACTAAGCAGACGGCCATAGAAAGACTCAATAGTTGCCCTCATCAAACATATCATAGAGTAGAGAATCCACTCTCCATTCTCTGCGTAGAACCACAATTCAGCTAAAAGCTCAATCCCACAGCCTCTCAACAACGGAAAACAAGCATACATTGGCAACTTCTAGATCTTCTCTCCCCCCCATCAAGTCAACCAAACCCAAACTCCATATTCCAGAGTGCAACTTTCCATTCATGCCCACTCAACAGACTGACCTAACTCTGCACACTCAGATAGCCATGACCAATGCTTCGACGATGCCCACACCACAGTAACTCAATCTATGACCGAAAAATGAAAACGCGAGCCCTTTTTCTCCTACAACCTGCTATCCGATAACCATCTCAGCAAAGCATCAAGCATCGACATCCCCAGTTGCACACGAAATGAATCACAAATCTTTCAGTGACAGCTAACACTCTTGGAGTTGACTCAAATTGACCACTTTCTCCCAAGTCCAAACTCATCAAACGGCACCCACATCACAAAAAACCAGACCCAACATCAAAAAACTCGACCTTTTCACATCGCCGCTACTTCTCAGACGGGCATTGTTTCCGCGAGCAACACAGGCGGGTGTTAGGGCAAGAGGGACGAAAAACACGGCGGACTGACCTGCGCAGGCGGCTTCGAGGAGGGGTGACACGTCGGCCCAGACGGAGCCGTCGCCGGAGGGTATGGAGGAGGGCCTCGGGTCGTGGCGGTCCATGGCGGCAGCCGCCGCCGCCGCCTCCGCACGTCCCTCGTCCATGGCACGGCCTTTATTGCTGCGGTCTCCTTCGACCGAGAGAGAGAGAACGAGGAGCTGGGATCGTTCCGTCGTCTGGTCCGTGCTGGGCTTGTCGATCGGAAGCTGCAAGATCAGCGAAGCTTGAAGAGATCTTTAGCTTCGTCACCGATTCTGATTACCAATGCAAAGGAAGAAGAAGGAGAAGGAGTGCTTGCGGTCAGGAGAGAAACGGGTCGGCGGGTCTTTTAACGTTAGAGGGGCGAGTTCAGTGTTCTCAGGACACGGCAAATATGGGCATGGAGCAAGTCAATATGTCAATGCCTAGGGTCCCCTTCGGGGGAAAAGAAAATCCAGGGTAGGATTCTTCTTTCAGGCTATCTGACAAAATATTTTATTTATTTTTCGGCATTTACTTCGTTTAGGAATATGACTTAAAGGAAAACGTTAAACTTGAGAAAATAATTTTTAAAAAAAAATGGAAATTATTTTTCAAAATATGATTAAATATCAGCATCTGGACTCGAAACTCTAACGGAAACCCGATGCTGGTTCCAAGTCCTTAAGTCTCCGATGCCTGAGCCGGGGCCATCGAGGCCGAGCCTGTGCCCATGCTCCCTAGTGCCCTCGCTTGGGTCCATCGAAGCAGAATCCAGAATTCTGGTGCCTATGGCCAAGCCCCCGGGTTCATCGTGGCTAGGCCCGATGCCTCAGCACCCAAGCCCATGTCCACAAAGGCCGAGCGTGGGATCTTGTTACCCAACCTCGGATCCCCAACACCGGGGCCTGGGTCCACAAAGGTTGTGCGCAAGTCCATTAAGGTCGGGCTCGGCACCTCGGTGCTCGCGCTTGGGTCCATCTAGGCCGAGACCCAGGTGCCCGTGCCCCGTTCCCCGGCGTTTGGGTTAGGGTCCATCACGACTCGACCCAAGACTCAAGTAACCCAAGACCCAGGTGTCCATGTGCAAATTACTAGAGTCCGAATAGTGTATGTTTATTTAAGAAAATCAAATCATCATTCCAAACAATGGAAAATATTTTCTAGTTCGTTTTCAGGTTTCAGCAAAACATCGAAAAATATTATTATTTTCCCGGAAATTGACATTCTAGAAAACATTTTCCAAAAATGCCATATTTTTCGCGAAATAAACGTAGTCTTATCTTTTTCTTACTTTTTGAACATTTGAGTGCCGAGGGATTGAGCTGATTCCATCGAGAATTGAATTGAACCAGGTTTACTTGATAAATAATCGGGGAGAAGATTCTCGGATTTATACTTTTGAAGATGGGTTTCGATCTTCAAAAACTTAAAAAATCCATCAAAGCTTTAACCACCACGACATTCCCGTGATCTATTTTCCTAAAACAATGGTTACACTACTTAGTATTTGCTTCAAGTTTGAATATAAGCCTGATTCCTGAATCAATTGATGAGTCGCTTCGGTTCCCGATTTCAGAATTAGAAATCGACTTTGAGGATAGATTTTGAGTTTTTTTTATCTAAAACCTACCCCTGTAGGAACCAATCACATCTTATACAGATTAATGCTCCATAAATGCAAGGTCTTTAAGATTGTCATCCCTCATAAGATTTTCACGGCTTCCAACACTCAAAATGTAATTTACGAGCACATCGCATAATGATTACCACAGTCAAAAGCTGCTATTGGATGTTCTTCACAAAAAAATACTCACTTCTTCTATATAGACATAAAATTGGATACCAAATAGGAAACCTATCAAACTAAGAATCCAACTTCAACTCGGAAAGCCATTTAAATCAGGTTTTCTTTACAGAGTCAAACTCGAGACATATTTTCAAGGAGGAGTACATGATGTTTTTAACGTAGCTGGTTTGACCACAGCTGCAATCTTTGATTTGATATTTCCCATGCTTGAGTATTGTCTACTAACTGTTATGCAGTGGTCTACTAAATCAATGTTTCACAAAGTTGGACTGATGCTAAATGGAAAAAGAGTTTCCTTTCTTTAGTTGGTGGTAGTACTAGGATTACTATAGGGGCGTGCATGAAATGTTGCTCTTGGTGCAACTTTTGAAGCAGCAGTTTGCTAACCACTGGGGGGTTGCCCCAGTAGTCACCATTCCCACTTGGGAAGGGGGAGGTGGGATTCCCCACTAAAAATGGCGAAGAAGAAGGAGAGAAGAGAGCGGCATTAGAGAGAGAATACAGTGTGTCACTAGGTTTGACACACTTCTTCTATTTAAAATAGATAATCGTTTACATTAGATGGGCCAAGCCCTAAACACCAATAAACAACCATAAAATAATAAATAAAATAAAAAGAAAGAGAGAAGGGGAAAGCCCACGTGACTTAACACTCCCTCAAGTGGAGCATAGATGTTCATCATGCCCACTTGTTACAAATGAACTCTATCCTCTTTCCAAGACTCGATTTTGTAAGGATGTCGGCAAGTTGATCACTGGTCCGAACATATCCAAATTCGATGACATTCCTGAGCAAAGCATCTCTGACAAAGTGACAATCAACTTCAATGTGTTTAGTCCTCTCATGAAAAACTGGATTGTCTCTAATATGTAGGGCTGACTGATTATCACACCATAATTTAGAAGGATAATCAACGGAATAACCTATCTCTCGTCAAAAGTTGTCATGACCACATAATCTCAAAGAGCTTGTACTTGCCATTGAGCGATACTCGCTCGCAACTAGACCGAGAAACCACATCTTGCTTCTTACTCTTCCACGAGACAAGATTACCACCCATAAATATAGTAAAACCAGATGTAGATCGCCTATCAGCGGGAGATCCAGCCCAATCCGCATCACAAAATGCTTCGATGCGGGAATGTCCGTGATTTTGATAAATAACACCCTTCCCGGGATCCTTTTTTAGATACTTTACAATCCGCAAAGCAGCCTCCCAATGAGGAACACGAGGGTCAGCCATAAACTGACTAACAACACTAACCGGAAAGGCAACATCAGGTCTGGTCATAGTGAGATAATTGAGTTTTCCCACTAATCTACGATACCTCTCAGGCTCTGGAATCGGGGCACCTTCTTGCGGCATGAGCTTATCACCAGGAATCAACGGGGACTCGCAATATTTTGCCCCAGACAGCCCTGTATCTTGCAATAAATCTAACACATATTTTTTCTGAGACAGAAAAACACCATTCTTACATTTAGAAACTTCAATACCAAGGAAGTATCCTAGAGGACCGAGATCTTTAGTTTGAAACTGACTGTTTAGAAACTCCTTGAGCCTAGAAATGCCTGCTAAGTCACTGCCAGTGATCACAATGTCATCCACATATACAACCATATAAATACAACCTGCAGGAGAAGTATGATAGAAAACAGAACTATCCTTAATACTCTGCTTCATGTCAAAATCCCGTACAACAGCTGTAGTAAACTTGCCAAACCATGCACGAGGTGACTGCTTGAGACCATATAAGGAGCGACGAAGCCGACAAACCTTATGAGACTCCCCATGAACAACAAACCTGGGAGGTTGCTCCATATACACCTCCTCGTCAAGATGTCCATTCAAGAAAGCATTCTTGACATCAAGTTGATGGAGGATCCAATCATGAGAGGCTGCCAGAGAAATAAATAACCGAACGAAGGCCATTTTAGCCACCGGGGAAAAAGTCTCAAAATAATCAATACCATACTGTTGAGCATATCCCTTAGCAACAAGACGAGCCTTCAAGCGAGCAACCGAGCCATCCGGAGTAACCTTGACAGTATAAACCCATTTACAACCAATAGCTTGCTTACCCGTGGGAAGAGGAACAAGCTCCCAGGTCTCATTCTGAACCAAGGCCTGCATCTCATCCACCATAGCAGCACGCCAACCAGAATTAGCCAAGGCATCAGAAACTGATCGTGGAACAGTAGATGGAATCCAAAGTGGCAATCAACGCCTGTGTCTGAACTGATAAACCCTTATAAGAGTCAGTATAAACAGGTCTATCACGGCAAGCACGAATACCTTTACGGAGAGCAATAGGCTTATCATCTGAGGGGAGATCCGGTATCAATGGAGAGGTATCCAGCGGAGGTGGCGTTGGCGAAGATGCATCCGGAGGAGGATCCAATGAGTCATCAGAAGGCGCATTGGATGGGGTAGAAGAAATCACAGGAGTCGGCCGCCGATGATACATACGACCATACCACACGTCAGTGGATTGAGCTGTGGGGGTGGACGATGTCTCAGAAGTAGGACTAGATTGAGCTGTGGGTGTGGATGATGTCTCAGAAGTAGGACTTGATCGAGAACGATGGACCAGAACATCCTCCAAGAAAGTAGATGGAGAATCATCCTTGGTGCCATAAGATTGAGACTCATGGAAGGTAACATCTACAGAGACAACGTAGCGACCTAGATCAGGAGAAAAACAACGGTAACCTTTCTGATGCCGAGCATAGCCCAGAAAAATACAACAAAGAGACTTAGGGTCAAGTTTAGAGACTTGAGGTCGCGTATCACGAACGAAACACACACACCCGAACATCTTTGGAAAGAGAGGAAACAGAGATTTAGTAGGGAACAACACACGAAAAGGGATTTCTCCATTGAGAATAACAGAAGGAAGACGATTGATAAGATAACAAGCGGTCAAAACTGCATCGGCCTAGAATGACTTAGGGACATTGTGTTGGAACAAGAGAGCACGAGCAACCTCTAACAGATGCCTATTCTTGCATTCTGCTACACCATTTTGTTGAGGTGTATCAGGGCAAGAAGTTTGATGGACAACACCATTACGGGAAAGAAACAACATGAATTGATGTGATAAATATTGGCAAAAGAACACTACAAGTGCCATAACTTGTGTACGGCGCTCACTTTGGTGCCATAAGTTTTTTTTGGATCACTTTAGTGCTAAAATTTTTGAAAAACGATAACTTAAGTGCTAAAATTTTTTAAAAACGATCACTTAAGTGCCAACTCCGGTGCCGTACACAATTTTTCGCCGGAAATCCGACGTGGCATTTTTTTTATTAATTTCTGAAGCTGACGTGGCTCGCCGGAGATTGGCACTTAAGTGATTGTTTTTCAAAAATTTTAGCACTTAAATGATCGTTTTTAAAAAACTTTAGCACTTAAGTGATCGTTTTTCAAAAATTTTAGCACTGAAGTGATCCAAAAAAAACTTATGATACTTAAGTGATCGTTTTTCCTCCGACTTGGCACCAAAGTGATCCGAAAAAAAGTTATGGCACCAAAGTGATCTCCGTACACAAGTTATGGCACTTATAGTGTCCTTTTGCCGATAAATATTCCCGACCATTATCACTGCGCAAACACTTAACAGAAGTGGAGAATTGAGTTCGAACTTCAGCATAAAATTCACAAAAAATTTGGAACACCTCAGAACGATTTTTCATTAAATAGACCCATGTCATCCGTGAATGGTCATCAACAAAAGTTACATAATATTTGAAGCCAAGCTTTGACACGACAGGACAAGGACCCCATACGTCTGAATGGACTAACTCAAACGGAGCTGAGACTCTTTTATTGACTCTAGGAAAATAAGACACACAATGGTGCTTAGCAAACTAACATGACTCGCATTCAAAGGAAACGTTCTTAAACTGAGGATATAACTTCTGGAGGGTGGTAGGAGCTGGATGGTCAAGACGACAGTGAATCTCATATGGACTAGGGGATGTGGTGGAGCAGGCTACTGACGGTGGTGTGGCTTCAATAACATAGACTCCTCCTTCGACCCTTCCTCTACCAATGGCCTTCTTCGTCAAAAGATCCTGAAAAACACAACCATCAGGGAAAAATGAGACTGAACAATTCAATTGTTTTGTGATCTGACTAACCGATAGTAGATTAAAAGGTGACTTCGGAACATAAAGCACAGAAGACAATGTTAAATCTGATGTAAGACTGGAAGTCCCACTCCCTTTTACAATTGCTGAAGAGCCATCCGCCACAGTAATAGCACTAACATGTGATGAAGAGGAATAGGTTGTGAGATTACCTACTGTTCCTGTCAGGTGATCTGAAGCACCTGAATCAACAACCCATTTGCCACGAGACATGGAAACACATGCTGTATGATTACCTGTCTGTACATATGTAGCAGTAGAAGTCTGCCCATCCACCTGAAACTGAGTATACCGTGCAAACTCTTCACCAGTCATCTCAATCATTCTCCTCCCGGAAACAGGAGAAGACTCCTAGATCTCAGAAGATGCAAGTGCCGAGACATTAGCCACCTTGTTACTACTCGAATAACCGTGCAACTTATAACAGTTGCTCATTAGATGACCGGGCATACCACAATGATGACAAACACGTTGGTCCTTACTACCACCACGGCCTCTACGGCCACCACGACCTCCACGACCACCACGTGATCCACCACTCCTAGAAAAAGAGAACAGGGCGGATTTGTCACTAGATTCTGGTTGCACAGACAGAGTATGAGCCCCAATGGTAACACTACTTAGCCGAATATAGACCTCAGAAATAGATATGGGAACCCTCTTGGAGAGGATCTGATTTTTTATTGGCTCAAGTCCGGGATGAAGACCCGACAAGAAACACATAACACCAAGCTGCTCCCTCTGTGCAATCATCTCATCAGAACTAGTTGGAATCGGCCACAACAAATCAAGTTCATCAAACAGGACCTGAAACTCAGTATAAAACTCTTGAATAGGCCGCTCCTCCTGATTGAGTTGAAATAATCTCTTCAACACATCACACACACGAAATTTGTTGTTGGTGTTTGAATATAGTAGTGCCAAACGATTCCACACATCTCGAACCGTCGGATAATTAGCAATCATAACCTTAACTTTGCGATCCATGAAATTTAAAAGAAGTCCGAAGATACGGTTCTCTTCAATCTCCCAACTCAAATAATTAGAGTCGGTAGACTCAGGAGGCAAATCAGTCAAGTATTTAGCCTTACCCATACCTTTTAAACAGACAAGAATAGTCTTTCGCCAAATCTGAAATTTAGGGCTCCTTCCAATTTTTCATCGGACAGTCTCGTTAGGAAAGAGACAACACCCTCGGTACTGCTGGAGCTCGTAGAACCATCACTCGTCTTCACCTCCTTCTGTCGATCATCTCCTGCCATTGTTGTTGCAAAAGAAAAGGGAGACACTTGCTAGGTCTCTACGCAAAGAAACCGGCACCTCTGGACCGGAACAAGGAGACCAAACCTACACCATCAAGGTGCTACACAAATCGTGGCTCGAAGCCATGATGTTGTATGTCCATTATAGAAGAAAAGAAAAAAAAAAAAAAAAGAAAAGAAGAAAGAGAAGAAGGTGAGGGCCGATCAAAACAATGGATGGAACAAACCCTTGCTTTGATACCATGAAAATGGCAAAGAAGAAGGAGAGAAGAGAGCGGCGTTAGAGAGAGAATACAGTGTGTCACTAGGTTTGACACACTTCTTCTATTTAAAATAGATAATCGTTTACATTAGATGGGCCAAGCCCTAAACACCAATAAACAACCATAAAATAATAAATAAAATAAAAAGAAAGAGAGAAGGGGGAAAGCCCACGTGACTTAACACCTACCTTCTCAAAAAAGCTAGGGTTAGGGACGCTTAGTTTCAGGTGTGGGGTTCGACTTTTACGTTTGTAAAGAGGCAGAACAAAAGTTTGAGAATGAGATGAGAGTTAGTGTAGGGCTGACCAAAAAAAAAATTGCAGTTTGCTTTCCTCTTGGTAACTATAAGATTGACACCGCGTCAAAAAGTCTTCAATAAAAGCGTGCTTGTATTTTGAGTTTCTCTATAGTCAAAATGAAGACATGATAAAGATTCAAATTAGTTAAACAAGAAGCAAAATATCCGATAGGGTTTGCATTATAGAATATCCGAGTAGAATGATCTTAGAATTTCTCTTTATTGATTGTCTGTAGGTCTTATAACACAGCTTTTCCCAAGGCTCAAACTAAAACTTGACATTAAAATGTGATATAAGACCAAACTCTTTTTTTTCTTTGGGAAACGACATCCTAATTGGAATAGCTTGTTGTTGCATGCAAGCTAGCTCCATTTGAAGCTACTGGAGAAAGCAAATGGAGTTTGGCTCTTCCCATGTTATATAACTAAGGGGAGAGGCAAGGATGTATTGAATTCTTGGTGGTGGTTCCAAGGGTACCTCACAAAAGCAGGGGAAGCCAAAGCCTCTAACTGGAGCCGGCCTGTCTATTCAAGTATATACACGTGATGGGCTGGCAGGATTGCATTCCTTATTTTAACGTATCGATACCTGCATGCCCAATCCTCAAGTTAGGAGAAAGTTTTTCTTCTCTCACATCCAGGAATATCCTTGTGTTTAACATTCCAGAGTTCAGACGAAATGCTGCAATTGAGAGATTTTAAGAGAACTTAAGCAAATCAACTAATCACGGCCGCTAAGTTTGTTAGTAGCTTCTTTCCGAGCCTTATTGCCTGTGCTCACCTGTTGAGAAGATGGTCAAAAGCCCAAGAAAGAGAAATGAATAATAAAGAGAGAGGTAGCTTCGACCAAAAAAAACTTAATGCTTGTTTTTGTGTTGTGCAGAAAGATCCTTTGTGACATCCCCGAATTGGGCCTAGGAGCCGAGGGCAAGTGATCAATGAATGAGCGGGTAATTCAAGTCGAAGGTCGGTAATGGAACAGACGATATGGTCAGAACGAGTGTACTGAGGTTTCGTCATGGTTTGATCGAAAGATTGTCCATGAATGGGCCTAGGGATCGAGAGTGAAATGACTCCTTGATTACGCAAGATGATTAGAGTAATATAACCGTGGAGTGACCCTTCGACCATAAGGGCTGTTAGTGGGACGGTCCGGGATAACTATGGTTCAGTATTGTGTCGGCATGTGTCGATCGCGGGTGATACCGCACGGCCATGCATCGGTCACGGATGATCATGAGTTAATTCCGGGGTACTGGATTCCACAAGGCCACATGATAACCGAGGGTCGACCATGGATAAGTGATACTCGAACGTGGATCGATCGCGAATCGGCCACGAATCATTGCGCCAAGTTAGGTAGGCCATGGACGAGTCATGTGCCAGGCCACGAACCCAATAGCTTGGCCGCAGACTAGGCTATGTGCTAGCCGCACCGGCCAAGTCTGGTGCTCGAACATGACCGGTTATCCTGCCCGTCAACTAGGCTACGGACCGGCTACGTGTCTGGCCGTGTGCCGGTCATTGTGCCTGACCCTTGTGCCAGGCAATGTGCCCGTCAGATTCGATTCCGATTTAGTCCCGTGCCTAATGGACTTGGCCATGAGCCATGCATTGTGCCTATGCATGAGCCAATGCATGTGTTAAACCCATGAACCGGCCCCTTGCTTGTGCGGGTCGGCATTGTGCTCGGCACGTTGCTCGTGCAGCCAGCGTGGTGCTCAGCACGTCGCCTGTGAAGCCCGGTGCAACGCCCGTGCGGCCTGGCCATGTGCCCGTATGGCCTGGTCACGTGCCCGTACGGCCTGACAGTGCGCCCGGCCTGGTGCCCAGTTAGACCCGGCCACGCGCCCAGCCAGCTGGTTAGCTTGGGTTTATTCCATTTAACTTGGACCTTGGTTGGGTGATATTTGAGAACATTCTCGCACCGAACCTCAGATTAAATGGGCATGTTATGCATGTTTTGTCGTGAAAAACCCTCGAAAAACAAGTTATATGTTACGATGCGAAGTTGCGATTTAAGTATTGATTAGTCGGTTTTGTGTAAACCAATTGGCCCGAATAATTGTGAGTGAAACCAGCATGCTCAGGAGGTCTAGCTAAGGTCTCACAAATCATATATTGAGAGAACAAGAGGACGAAATTGTGGACCAAGTCAAATGCCCCTTTAAAAGTCATTTAAGGCCACCATTATTGGACTTACTTAGGTGTTCCCCTCCTTTATTGCTGAGCAGCTGAGTTGTCCAGCTCATTTAAGATAGCAAGGTGACTCATGGTCACCAATAATACACATAAAACAAGGGGGAAGTCGGCCAAGGAAGAGGGAGCCGAGAGAGGGAGTTGGTCAAGGAAGAGAGGAAGAAGCCGAGAGAGAGAGAGAGAGAGAGAGAGAGAGAGAGAGAGAGAGAGAGAGAGAGAGAGAGAGAGAGACCAAGAGGAGATAAGGCCACATTAAAGTCTTTTAATGGCACTTCAACATAACTTTTGGCCATAATTCATTAATGCCATTAAGGCTTCTTTGACTTGGAAGCCCTACCATTATTGCCTTGCTTCTTCTTCAAGCTTGGCTTTTCTATAAATGGAGCAAGAAGCTCACGTGAAAAAGAACCACTCACGCCATCACCATCTCTCCCTTCATTCTTATGCCCAAACACACACACACACACCACCGGCCATTTGCTCTCTTCTTTCCTTGTTCACGCCCAAGAAGAAAACCCCACCGATTCTCCCTTTTCTTTTGATTCGGCCAAGCTAGAGCCGCCCAAGAACTGCCCGAGACTCTTGTGTTCACCACACGCCTCTCACTTTCTAATTCTTATTTTATTTATTTATGTAAGTGAATTCCCTAATATCGGGAAAGGAAGTTGCGATACGTTGTAACATGGTTTGCTTGGGCCATTTCTCGGTTACTTGGTCGATTATAGCTTGTTCTTTCTTTGACAAGTAATGTTCACGTGTGATAATCATGTTTGATGTTCTTTTATTGTTTCGTAGCACGAACTTTGCTATTGATTTGCCATCGATGCCGATACGGTAAGAGCCGACTTATGTGAACGGCGATTATTTCATCCTCACTTGGTATTAGTGTTTTCACTTATTGAGTCTCCCCGACTCACTCCCCATTATTTTTCCTCTTTTCAGGTCCGTAGTATGATGTCTCCCCCAACCCAGTTTGGCAACCCTATCGAGATGAGAGCGGAGTTGCTCACCGTGATTGATGCTCGTGAAGGCCGCGCCTATCGTAGGATCACCACGTACGTGATGATGGATGAGGGTCACGAGGAATTGGTCCCTCACACGTATGTGGCAAGGTACCGTTTGGCTAACGGAGATTGGGTTGGACCCCTACGCGGATTCAACGGTCCATTCAACGGTATGGGCGGGCCAGCTCCGGGGCAAGCCGCGGGTGGGGCGTGAGGCGGCCAGGCGGACGGGTCGTGGAGAGAAGTAGAGTGAGTGGACGGGAGCACGAGGGAACTGAGTAGTAGGAATAGGATCACCAAGCCAAAGTTTTGTTTATTCATAGTTGGCTCGTGTGCGGAACCGCCTTTAAAAGGGGCATATAAAATATAAGCATGGGCTCGAAAGAAGGGCTTGTCAAAATAAGCACGGATCATGTAAATATAATGTGCAACGTTTGCTTATATGACTCATGTTGTCTTGTTTATTTCTATTTTCTTCGCTTGCATAATGATTAAAATGAACGGGAAGCACTAATTTATTTCCGCGAGTCATGGTTCCGTTCGGGTCATGTTCGTTCATTAAGCATCGATCGTGATTCCGATTCGGGACGTGACAGTGGTATCGTTTTTTGTATCAAAGTAGGTTTTCCCTCCAGTAGGTGCAGTTCGAGGCAACTTGCGATTGGACAATCCAACGAGGGCGGGGAGTGGCGCCAGGGCCATACGACCTGAACATTGAGCGGCCTCTAAGAAGGTGGCGCTGGGGTCATGAATGCCTGATCATTGTGCGGCTTCTGAAATGAAGTGGCACCGGGGCAATAATACTTGAACATTGAGCGGCTTCTAACCGAGGTGGCGCCGGGGCAAAAAGCCTAATCATTGTGCGGCCTCTGGGTAGAAGTGGCGCCGGGATATATACCACTTGATCATTGAGCTCTTCCGAATAGAAGTGGCGCCGGGGTGAAGGGCCTGAACATTGAGCGGCTCCTAGCAGGCTTCTAGGACGGCTAAAGAACGAGAATAACCGAACTGTGCACCGAATTGTGGAAAACGGTTCTGAAAGCCAAGCGAAAATGAAGACTTGGAGTGATAAAGTGCGCTGAAGTTGGGGTAATTAGCTAAGAAACACCCCGCGCATGTGCTTGTGTGTCTGTATACCTGATTGGTTGGTAATTATGCCTTTGGTTGATAATTTTTTGATCACTGACCTATTCTTGCGTTGTAAAAAGCCTTAGTAGAATACCAACGGCAGTATGAGTGCTCAAGACCCAGCCACGACCTCGAAAGGAAAGTCAAAGCAAGATCCCCGAATAGACGGAATTCTGCAGGCTCTTGCGACCGTCGGAGATTTGCTGGGACAACAAGTTCAGCAACGACTGCCTAATGCTGAGAATGCAGCGGCAAACGGAAATGGGAACGGTGACTGTACAATGCATGGGTTAGTTGAGCAATTCTTGAAACTGCGACCCCCGAAATTTGTCGGGACAGGAGATCCCGAAGAAGCGGAAACCTGGATAGACGAGCTGCAAAAGATCTTTGAACTTCTAAAATGTTCCGAAGAAGGGAAGGTGACCTTGGCAACATACCAGTTACAGGGTAACGCTAATCATTAGTGGAAGGCGACGAAGGAAATCGTGTTCCCAAAAAATATTGCTGTTACGTGGAATGCTTTCGTCGAGGTATTCAACGGAAAGTACTTTTCCGAGTGTGCTCAGGATATAAAGGTGAAGGAAATTTTGCAACTCCAGTAGAACAATATGACGGTGGACCAGTACGAGGCGAAATTCATTCAACTATCAAGGTACGCCCCTAAACTTATTGAAGACTAGGTGAATAGGGCAAAGCGATTCCGGGATGGTTTAAAACCCGATATCTGGAGTCAGCTGGTACCCTTAAACTTGAAGGACTATAATGAGTTATATGAATGAGCCCAACTGATCGAGAAAGATTTGCTGGAAAGGACGACTCTGGCAAAGCCCCCTTATTTTGCTCCTCGAGCAAATTAGCGCTCGGGCAAGAGACCTTTGGCAGGAAGAAAGCGTTCCTTCATTCCGAATAAGAAGCAAAATTTCCCAAAGGTAACTACTAATGCTTGTTCTAATTGCGGGAGGCGACATAGTAATGCTCCGTGCCCACTTCGCACGAGAGCATGCTTCAGGTGTGGCCAATAGGGTCAAACGGTAAGAGAGTGTCCACAAAGGCGACAAGGAATGCCTTCACAACAAAGGTAGGTGACGGCATCAACTAGAGTCCAGCCTCGTGATAACAATGGCGATCGTCCTCCGGCACAAGGACGAATATATGCACTTACGCAAGAAGATACTGAGAACTCCGAAGCAGTAATTATAGGTACGGTTTTCCTTAACAATCGTGCTGCATATGCGTTATTCGATACTAGAGCTACACATTTGTTTGTATCTAGGCAATTTGTGCGCCTGGCCAAATTTGAGATGAAACCGTTAGAAAATACACTTAGTGTTTCTACTCCTATGAAAGATGAAATCCAGACTACCCTAGGATGCCAAGCGTGTAAGATTATGATAGATGGGATGGAGGATAGTATAAATCTAGCGGTACTGGCCATGTATGATTTTAACGTGATCATAAGCATGGACTGGCTCAGTAGACAGCAGGCCAATATAGACAGCTATAGCAAGGTAATCCAGTTTAATCCACCCGATCGTCCTTGCTATACATTTGTGGGAAATGGAGGAGGATCTTCTACTCCTCTGATCTCTGCATTGAAAGCATTTCAACTCTTAGAAAAAGGTTGTCAAGGATTTCTAGCAATAATAGAAAATAAGTCAAAGGAAGAAGAACCAAAACTGGAAGATATACTGGTAGTACGAGAATTTCCAGATGTTTTTCCAAAGGAATTACCAGAATTACCTCCGGAACTGGAAGTAGAATTTGCTATTGAAGTAGCCCCAGGAACGGAGCCTATTTCCAAAGCTCCCTACAGGATGGCTTTGACCAAGTTGAAATAACTCAAAGTACAACTGCAAGAGTTACTTGACAAGGGATTTATCTGTCCAAGTGCATCTCCCTGGAGTGCAATAATATTGTTCGTGAAGAAGAAAGACAAATCGCTACGACTCTGTATGAACTATCGGCAGTTAAATAGGGTCGATATAAAAAATAAGTACCCACTGTCAAGAATCGACGATTTATTTGATCAACTTCAAGGGGCATCTATGTTTTCCAAAATTGACTTGAGGTCGGGATATCATCAATTAAGGATTAAGAAAGAAGATATTCCGAAGACGGCGTTCCGAACCCGATATGGCCATTATGAATTCACTGTTATGCCATTTGGCTTGACAAATGCGCCAGCTGCTTTTATGGACCTGATGAACCGAGTGTTCAAGCCATACTTGGATCGTTTCGTTATAGTCTTTATTGATGACATCCTGGTATACTCAAAGACTTCGGCTAAACATGAATAACGTCTGAGATTCGTGTTTCAGACGCTCAGGGAACACGCACTTTATGCAAAATTCAGCAAGCGCGAGTTCTGGCTATCTCGAGTGGTATTTCTAGGCCACGTAATCTTGGAGAAGGCATATCAGTGGATCCATCCAAAATAGAAGCGGTAATCAACTGGCCGAGACCAACGACTGTCACAGAAGTTCGAAGTTTCTTGGACTTGGCAGGTTACTACAGAAGGTTCGTGGAACGATTCTCTAATATCGCTATCCCTTTAACTCGATTGCTAAAGAAAGAAATAAAATTTGAATGGATTGACAAGTGTGAGCGGAGTTTCCAAGAATTGAAACAAAGGCTGACGACTTCCCTTGTTTTGACTATACCTAAAGGACCAGGAGGATTTGAAATATACAGCGACGCCTCTCACAAAAGGCTAGGCTGTGTATTGATGCAGGATGGCAAAGTGGTGGCTTATGCCTCGAGACAATTGAGGCCATACGAATTGAATTATCCAACCCATGATCTGGAGCTTGCTGCGATTGTGTTTGCCTTGAAAATTTGGCGGCACTACTTATATGGGGAGCAATTTGTCATCTATACGGATCATCAGAGTTTAAAATATCTATTCTCCCAGAATGAGCTGAATATGAGGCAAAGACGTTGGATGAAACTTCTCAAGGACTACGATTGCGAAATATTGTACCATCCTGGCAAAGCAAACAAGGTTGCTGACACTCTTAGTCGAAAATCGGCTATTACTCTGTTAATGGTCAAAGAATGGGCATTTCTTGAAGAAGCTCGGGACTTAGATTTCAAACTTGAAGTTGGACGACATCAAAGTCTATTAACTGTTCTTAGAATTGAACCAGAAATTATATTGAAGGTCAAGGCATTACAACAGACAGACCCCGAGATGCAAAAGATTCGAGAAGGACTCCCAAAAAAGAAGAAATTCGATTTTCATATGACTGACGACGGTATCTTGAAGTTCAATAGACGCTTATGCGTGCCTAATGATAAGCAACTTAAAGAAGAAATCTTGACGGAAGCCCATAAGAGCAATTATAGTATTCGTCCAGGTAGTACCAAAATGTACCAGAATTTGCGACAATATTTATGGTGGAATGGCATGAAGATAGACATAGCCAAACATGTTGCGAAATGTTTAATGTGTCAGCAAATCAAAGCTCAACATTGCAAGCCTGGAGGATTATTGCAATCGTTGGAAATTCTTGAATGGAAATGGGAGCACATCACCATGGACTTCGTAATGTGATTGCCAAGAAGTCAGAGAGGAAATGATTCTATATGGGTAATTGTCGATCGATTGACAAAATCAGCCCATTTTCTTCCTGTAAGAAAGGACCTTCCATTGGAAGGTTATGCCGAGCTATATGTCCCCCATGTTATACGACTACATGGAGTTCCAGTAACGATCACATCCAATCGAGATCTCAAGTTTACGGTAACTTTCTAGCGGAGTCTTCAAACAGCTATGGAAACGAAGTTACAATACATTACTGCTTATCATCTGTAGATGGATGGCCAAACGGAAAGGACCATCCAAACTCTTGAGGATATGTTATGAGCATATGTCGTTGATTTCAGGGGGAGTTGGGATCAACATTTGCATCTTGTTGAATTTGCATATAATAACAGTTATCAATAGAGCATCGGAAGGCACCTTTCGAGGCACTATACTGTCGAGCTTGCAGAACTCCAGTATGTTGGGACGAGGTCGGGAAAAAGAAGGTCACGAATCTAGAGCTAGTCCAACTCACCAACGAGGTTGTGCAAGTGGTTAAAGATAAGTTGAGAACTGCCTAAAGCCGACATAAGAGTTATGCTGACAAACGTAGAAAGCCTCTAGAATTTCAAGTAGGTTACCACGTGTTTCTTAAAGTGTCACCCATGAGGGGTGTGTTACGTTTTATGAAGAAAGGTAAATACAGTCCCAGGTACGTAGGACCTTTTGAAATTTTAGAAAGAATAGGGAATTTGGTTTATCTGTTGGCATTGCCATCGAAACTTGCTCAGGTGCATGACGTATTTCATGTATCCATGTTGAGAAAGTATGAGCCCAATCTGGCACACGTGTTGAATTTTGACGAGGTCGAATTGGACCGCAGAGTGTCCTATGTTGAGAAGCCTGTACGGATTGTGGATCGTAAAGAGCAAGTGTTGAGAAATAAAACTGTTCCCGTAGTAAAGGTCCTATGGCGACACCATGGTATAGAAGAAGCCACCTGGGAAGGTGAGGAAATCATGAAACGTCAGTATCCGTATTTATTCGAGGAACCAGGTACGTGTTTAAATTTTGAGGACGAAATTTTATTAGAAGGGGAGAATTGGTGACATCCCCGAATTGGGCCTAGGAGCCGAGGGCAAGTGATCAATGAATGAGCGGGTAATTCAAGCCGATGGTCAGTAATGGAACGGACGATATGATCGGAACGAGTGTACTGAGGGTTGGTCATGATTCGATCGAAAGATTATCCATGTATGGGCCTAGGGATCGACAGTGGAATGACTTCATGATTACGCAAGATAATTAGAGTAATATGACTGTGAAGTGACCCTTCGACCATGAGGGCCGTTAGTGGGACGGTCCGGGATAACTATGGTTTAGTACTGTGTCGGCATGTGTCGATCGCGGGTGATACCGCACGGTCATGCATTAATCACGGATGATCATGAGTTAATCCCGGGGTACTGGATTCCACAAGGCCACATGACAACCGAGGGTCGACAATGGATAAGTGATACTCGAACGTGGACCGATTGTGAATCGGTCACGAATCATTGCGCCAAGTTGGGTAGGCCATGGACGAATCATGTGCCAGGCCATGAGTCCAATGGCTTGGCCGTAGACTAGGCTATGTGCCAGCTGCGTTGGCTAAGCCTAGTGCCCGGACATGACCGGCCATCGTGCCCGTCAACTAGGCCACGGACCGGCTACGTGCACAGGCGTGTGCCGGTCATTGTGCCTGACCCTTGTGCTAGGCAATGTGCCCGTCAGATCCGGTTCTGATCTAGTACTGTGCCTAATGGACTTGGTCATGAGCTGTGCATTGTGCCCATGCATGAGCCAATGCATGTGTTAGAACCATGAACCAGCCCCTTGCTCGTGCGGGTTGGCATTGTGCTCGGCAGGTTGCTCGTGCAGCCGGCGTAGTGCTCGGCACGTCGCCCGTGAAGCCCAGCACAGCGCCCGTGCGGCTCGTCCATGTGCCCGTGTGGCCCGGTCGTGTGCCCGTATGGCCTGGCAGTGCGCCCGACCTGGTGCCCGGTTAGACCCGGCCACGCGCCCAGCCAGCCGGTTAGCTTGGGTTTATTCCATTTAACTTGGACCTTGGTTGGATTGTGTTAGGTGATATTTGAGAATATTCTTGCACCGAACCTCGGATTAAATGGGATTGTTATGCGTGTTTTGTCACGAAAAATCCTCGGAAAATAAGTTAGATGTTATGATGCGAGTTGTGATTTAAGTATTGATTAGTCGGGTTTGTGTGAACCAATTGGCCCGAATAATTGTGAGTGAAACCAGCATGCTCAGGTGGTCTAGCCAAGGTTTCACAGATCACATATTAAGAGAACAAGAAGACGAAATTGTGGACCAAGTCAAATGCCCCTTTAAAAGCCATTTAAGGTCACCATTATTGAACTTGCTTAGGTGTCCCCCTCCTTTATTGCTGAGCAGCTGAGTTGTCCAGCTCATTTAAGGCAACAAGGTGACTCATGGTCACCAATAATATACATAAAACAAGGGGGAAGTCGACCAAGGAAGAGGGAGCCGAGAGAGGGATTCGATCAAGGAAGAGAGGAAGAAGCCGAGAGAAAGAGAGAGACCAAGAGGAGATAAGGCCGCATTAAAGTCTTTTAATGACACTTCATCATAATTTTTGGCCATAGTTCATTAATGCCATTAAGGCTTCTTTGACTTGGAAGCCCTACCATTATTGCCTTGCTTCTTCTTCAAGCTTGGCTTTTCTATAAATAGAGCAAGAAGCTCACGTGAAGAAGAACCATTCACGCCATCACCATCTCTCCCTTCATTCTTATGCCCAAACACACACACACACACCACCGGCCATTTGCTCTCTTCTTTCCTTGTTCACGCCCAAGAGAAAACCCCACCGATTCTCCCTTTTCTTTTGATTCGGCCAAGCTAGAGAGCTGCCCGAGAACCGCCCGAGACTCTCGTGTTCACCACACGCCTCTCACTTTCTAGTTCTTGTTTTATTTGTTTTTTTGGTAAGGATCTTGTTTTATTTGTTTGTATAAGTGAATTCCCTAATATCGGGAAAGGAAGTTGCGATACGTTGTAACATGGTTTGCTTGGGCCGTTTCTCGGTTACTTGGTCGATTATAGCTTGTTCTTTCTTTGACAAGTGATGTTCATGTGTGACAATCATGTTTGATGTTCTTTTGTTGTTTCGTAGCTAACTTTGCTATTGATTTGCTATCGATGCCGGTACGGTAAGAGCCGACTTATGTGAACGGCGATTGTTTCATCCTCGCTTGGTATTAGTGTTTTCACTTATTGAGTTTCCCCGATTCACTCCCTATTGTTTTTTCTCTTTTCAAGTCTGTAGTATGGCGTCTCTCCCAACCCAGTTTGGCAACCCCATCGAGATGAGAGCGGAGTTGCTCACCGTGATTGATGCTCGTGAAGGCCACGCCTATTGTAGGATCACCACGTACGTGATGGTGGATGAGGGTCACGAGGAATTGGTCCCTCATACGTATGTGGCATGGTACCGTTTGGCTAACGGAGATTGGGTTGGACCCCTACGCGGGTTCAATAGTCCATTCAACGATATGGGTGGGCCGGTTCCGGGGCAAGCCGCGGGTGGGGCGTGAGGCGGTCTGGCGGACGGGTCGTGGGGAGAAATAGCATGAGTGGACGGGAGTGTGAGGGAATAGAGTAGTATGAATATGATCACCAAGCCAAAGTTTTGTTTGTTCATAGTTGGCTCGTGTGTGGAACTGCCTTTAAAAGGGGCATGTAAAATATAAGCGTGGGCTCAAAAGAAGGGCTTGTCAAAATAAGCACGGATCATGTAAATATAATGTGTAACGTTTGCTTATATGACTCATGTTGTCTCGTTTATTTCTATTTGCTTTCGCTTGCGTAATGATTAAAATGAACGGGACGCACTAATTTATTTCTGCGAGTCACGGTTCCGTTCGGGTCATGTTCGGTCATTAATCATCAATCGTAATTCCGGGTCGGGACGTGACATCCTTTGAGGTATAGGAGTCATTTCTTAGTTATGTTCGTTTCTCCATTAAATTATTATTCAATCTTTTGTCATAAATCCAGCATTCAGAGTCCAATTAAAACACCTTGTTTCGGGACTTTTTCAAATTTTCCAAAACTATCATTCACGATTGTCTCATAACAATTTCAGGTGCACCATCGTAAGTTCTAGTGTTACAATTACAATCTGAAAAGAAAAGAAACTAATCTCCAACGGGCTATTTTGCAACTTTTGGGCCAAGAGATACATCCATTGTATTCTACATGCAATAGTGGCAGTTCCGTACCCTTTGATTTGTGGTGAGATTAGGTGCGATTGCTGAATGTATTTGAGAAAGTGTTTGATGTGTTTGCAGAAAAAAAAAAGAATTTTGGGATAGAAGAGTTCACCATTAAGGCATAAAGGAATACGCCATCAACAAGGATAAAAAAAAACTCGAAGATTTACCACCAACGAATTGGATAAAAAATTATAGGATTTTAAGGTTCACCACCAATATGAATTGGATTAAGGAATCGAAAAGATCAATTGTGAAAAATTCTCCTGTTTTATTAACTCACGTATCTTTTTGCATGCAACGGATACAACGGATAGTTCACCTTTTATTTATTTATAGACGGACTAGGATACTAAACTATGAAACCTTAAACTAAAATACATTAAACTAGGAAACAAAAAATGAGGAAACCTTAAATATCAAACTAGGAAACATCAAATTAGGAAATGTTAAACGAGAAAACCTATTCAAAATAGGAAATTAACTTGAAAAAGGAAACATTTGGCACTTTTGAAAAGGAGTCTTTGTTTTTCAACCTCTAGAAACTTCATCAAAGATGTCGTCTTTTCATTGGACCTTGATGCTCCTGCATCACCATTCTCTCGTAGAAGCATAGAATCATTTCGAATTCCACCAAATATAGCCTACTATCTTCAACTTCTTCATGTTGAATAGAATCATTATTAGAAGTCAGAGTTAAGAATGTGATTATTCCTCTCGCAAGGCCCACACCTGAACAGTCCTTCGATAATCTCTAGTTGCTTTTAGGATCCCTCCTAGATTAATGGCCCATAATACCGTCAACTCAAAAAAGTGTCCCTCGAATGAATTTTGTTTCATGTACTTACGAACTCAAGGGTGTTAGTTTTTGAAACGACGACGGCATTACAAGTTCGAAACCGATAAGGCTTGACACTTGCTGACATTATTTTATTAAAAAAGACTGACATTGAGACGTTTTGGTGGTGATCATAAATGAATAAATACAAATAAAATGACACAAAATGAAGGGACAACACTATAAAGAAATATATGCCAATCAAAATCGACGTGATGGGGATATTAGAAGAAACACGTATATAAATATTTAGAAGATAAATAAGATGGTCTTTATTCCATTTAAACGGTAATAAAGCAGCTAACAATATCATCTTACTCTTTCACACATTTAGATAAGAGGTTTCTTGCCTAATTGTGTAGGAGGATTCTACGGAAAACAAGCATCAATCTTTGAGGTCTTTTGGTTGAACCTACAAGGACCAGTGGTGTAGATTTGCCAAAGACACACGGAGCAAGCATTGTAATCTCTTATTTGCACATATATATCAAACCACTTGAATTGACCCGGCCAGGCAAAACTGCAAAAGAACAATGTTCTCCCAAAGATATTAGGTCGAAAGGAGAATTTCCATGAGCCATTGCTCGTTATATCATGGACCTCGAGATCATTGTCTTTGGATTGGTAATGAACTATTAAAGTATTTTCGGCCTGCAAATTGTTACGGATCACAACATATGTCTTGCCCCAAACATCTCGCACACAACTCGTAAGTAATAAAGAATAACAAATATGAGCTTAGCTAATGAATTCATTATTGTGGGATATGTTGCTCCGACATCAACGTCATTCAGATATTTATGGACGAAGAATAGAGGATATTGGATTGGATTGCCAGCTTGCTCCAACCATATTACCGTTTATTTTCTTCTTTTTTAATTTGGGATAAGAATTGCCATATGAGATTAGTTACCAATCAATATCATGTATAGCTTAATCAAACTAAAGAAAATGAAGACCACTTTTTTGTAGCTGTAGTCTAGAAAATGAAACAATTACACTTTGCAGAAGCCATGTACTCACTGATCTGTTTTTTTTTTAATCATGAAATGCTAGGCAATGCTAGACATATTGAGAACTTTTACTCACATGATGTATCAAAACTTCGAGGGACATTTTTGGAAATAAAAGTGACGCAAGGGTGCGTTTGTTTAAGGAAAAGTATTTTCCGGGAATCCTTTTTTCGGACTTTCACCCATTTGGTTCGTTGAAAATGATAAGTCAACCGAAAATACTTTTCGGTTAAGGAAAACATTCATGTATAAAATTAAGAAAGCGAATTCCCTAATCTAAGAAAGCGAAAACACTTTTCGGAATTGCTCATCTTGAATTTGTTAATATTTTATTATTTATTTTTTCTCTTTTTCTTTTCTCTCTTTTTTTTATTCTTATAAAATATTTTTAAAAAAAATCGAAATTTTAATTATTTTTAATTTTTTTAAAAATCTAGTTTTTTAATTATTTTAAATATTTTCCCTTTTCTTTCTTTCTTTTTATTTTATTTTATTTTTTCTTCTTTTTAAAAAAATTCGATTTTTTAAAAATAATAAAAATACAATTATCTAAAAATTTTGATTTTTTTCTTGAGATGAAATCATGAGATTGAAATCATTTTCCAATGAAATCCAAATATCAAAAAACGATTTCAATCATATATCACCAAACAAAGGAAAACGAACTATATTGTTAGAAAATACTTTTCAAGAAATTATTTTCCTTTATTATTGAGTTTTTCATAAAACAAACGCATCCTAATAGACAATTAATTAGCTTGTTTAATCGCCAAAAGGGAACAATTGCACAATCCCATTTTGCGAAATTTTTTGATGAAATGTTTCTTAATAAATTATCTTTTATGGTAGTTCTCAAAATTTCTAAGAATTATTAGGGAGTTGTTCCTTCTCCTGTCTCCCTTTGAGCCTTTTAAGCACATGATCAGATTCATCTAAGCCATATCTTTGGCAAATTAAGAAATCCAGCTGCCATTTGGCTAGATACCATAAAGAGGGAAAGAGAAGTGGTGTAAGGAAGTTGTCTCGCATCCCTAAGCATTAGCCGCCTACTCATCTCGTGTCATTAATGAAAAAAAAATTGAGGATGAGTTGACTTAATTAAGCTCGGGATTTGGTAACATTTCTATAGAAAATATCAGATATGCCGATGAGTAGACTTAACCTGATTTGGGCCACAAATGGACACCTTTGAATTCTGATGTGTCCCCAAATGCAGTGACTGCTAAATTAATCCTCAATCCTCATTTCGATCCTTACCTTTTTTTCTTTTACCATATGGAATTTTTTTTTTTTGACGATGAGTTGGATCGGACAAGAATTTGGGCCGGATCTTGGGACCCGACCCGGCCCGCTCCGAGCCCGCCCGCACAAATCTCCACCGTCTCCTCACCCCGTAATCTCTCTTCCACCTTTCTTTTCTGTATCGCAAAGAGGGCCCTTTCTTTCATACGATGCTCGCTGCGCCATTGTACCGCTCGGGGCTCGGCCATGAAGAAGAAGAGCTCAAGCTTCGGATGACCGTATACACAGAGGCACACCGGCGCCCCTCGTGATATCTTCTTCTCAATTCGCAAAGACCCATTTGGCGGAGAGGCAGAATGAACGGTGTTTACGGTCTCCTACAGCAGTGGCAGCTGCCTTCTTCCAAGTTTCTGCTGAGGAATTCAAAGCACTTACCCGGTACAGACGCACACCCTCCATCTGTCTCTCTGTCTCCGGCGCTGTTGCGTCGTTCTTTTGCCGTTTCGCTCCCTGGGCGCTCCCTGGGTTGTGGCTTTTTTGTTCGATCCCCTGTTACTGGAAGAATGATGTTTGTTCTCTAGTATTCAAGTGGAGAGTACAGATTTTTTATCCTCAAGCTGGTTCCAAGTGCAGGGAAATATCTGTTGCATCGTACCCGTGTCTATCCAATGGTGTGCTTCTGCAAGAGCATGCAAACAAACACTTATGAGGTTGTGAAAGGAAGCTATCTCCCCACCACCCAAACTGAACAAAATACGAAATCCAAGGTACCTCCTGACTTATTTCGTGATGTAATGATGGGAAGTAGCTGTTGGAGGTGAAGGGGCTAGGGGATGTGCTTCTTATCCTGTGCATTTTCGTAGTTTTTTGTATTAACAATCTACGCTTTGTGTCGAATCCAAGTATGACATTGATGCTTATTAGGGGAACTGGGATTGCTTAAATTGTTGCGATTATGGTAGAAGGATACATGGACAATATTTAAGGGGAAAAGACATGTGCGAATTCTGAATCCTAACAATGATCCAGGCACTAAGTTGGAGCTGAATTTGCTAGGCCTTATAAAAATGATTTCAGATGGGTAGAGTTCTTATTGCTGCACTGCACCCAGTAGGATCCACCCTGAGTGGACCAACTGACTTTGTCATTCTGCACGAGTAAGTGAAGAAGCATCAGTAACTCAGGGTAAACGTGGTGTTGGGATCCCTAAAACTTGGCCCCTTATGCTAAGCTCATGTGTTGCGGATGCCTCTAGTTACTAGGTGAGAGGTTCTCAGCCATTTTCTTCCTTGGATTATGATACCGTCTTTCATGGAATCACGGGAAGACCAAACGATGACTTGGTCCTTCCTCTTGCTAGGCTAACTGATCATTTTGGCTCATCAGACCCAACATGGTACTGATATCTGATAATGTATAGGTCTGGCCACTGAAAATTCTTTAATTCTAATTTCAGATGATCTATGCGTCTTTGACATTTCTGCTTGTTATTCCGTTGCTAAGTCGCAGAATAGTATATCAAAATGTGGTCCTGACTTTGGTCTTGTGTTGATGGTTGTATAAAAGTCGAGTCTGCCATTTTGTGATTCAGCATTTTCTAAGGCTAACTTTAACTAGGATTCTTTGAAGCTTCCCCCATAATATATGTTTTATGCTATGTTTTTGTGTTCCTACTCTATTGACGCACATGAAATCCACTTACTGCATAAATATGGTGCTCTTTCTAGCAATTATACTGAGAAAAGAAAGCACTGCCAAGAACCGAGAAGATTAAATGGGAGTCATTTTTAAATTTACTTATAACATGGACAGATCGAATTCTTTGATGTGCTAATAACAGGCTTTACTATGCAGGATTTTAGGCTTATGTTTATTACATTTGAATTTGACCTTGCTTTCTTTCCCGAATCAGAACAACTCAAAAGCTGCAAACATGAAAACTTTGAGATCCCTGCACCCCTGCTTTGCTGCAAGTTGCTTAAGTCTCTAATAATTTTATAGAGGGATCATATGGGCTTAAGAACAAAATTGCATTAGTTTCTTTAAGCTCTCTGGCAGTTGATACTGGTGCCTTTGGATTAAATAAATGAGTCAGTTTTCATGAATGCTTGGGTTGTGCTGGTTGGATTGCTGTAGGTGTTCATTTTCCTTTGCGGTGGGATTTTCTTGATCTCTCCATAAGTAGTTGGTTTTTACCCTTTAGAATGGAGTTTTGTTTTCCTTCTTTTACTTCTGGATATGTTCTCTTAATAGTAGGCCTTTCTTTTTTTTTTGGGGGGGGGGAGGAGGAGGGGGGTGTTTGGGGGGCTTCCATTATTCTATTCCGTTTTTGTGCTAATGTTTTCTAGTGTTGCGCTTCATTCTTTATGGCCATGGGTCAATGCTTTCCTTTACTCTTTTAAATAAACTGTCATTTGATACCCTATGTTAATCTCACCAATTCTCTGGTAACCGTGTTAGGATAAAGTGTCCATAAAAAATGAAAATGTTGGTGCTTTTCAAAAGTTACCAATGGTGATGCCTTCAGTTGACATTCTCTATTCAGCTCTCAGGAAGGCAAAAAGGATATCACCTACAAAAGGTAATGAACCAGGATCATTCTTTTTAGTCCAAGTGGAAAGTTTTAGCCTCTTTTAATCTGCATGCAATGCTAAGATTTATGAATTCATCTATATCGATAGGTATTGCAAATGTTGCGAAAAGAGAAAGGAACAAGGGCGCAAAACAACTTGATGCACTTATGAAAGTAAGCTAGCCATTAATTTTCTATCTTGAGCGTTTAATATGTGAATGAAGCCATTTTTGTCTTGTGTGAGCAAGTTTTCTAACTGCTGTGATTTTGGCATTGTCTCCATCTACAGGAGTTGGCGGCTCCCTTAAAAGTCTATGTTGATAATTTTCCGAAAAAAAAATATTTGCACCCTTACGAAAGATCACTAGTTGAACTGACCCTTGGAGATGGAAATTATGAAGAGGTAGTTCTTGACTAAAGTATTTTGTTCCTTCTTTTATTTACCGGAGGACTAGCAGTATTTTTTTTGAGTAATCTCTCAATGTGTACAGAACACCTAGTTTTCTTTTTTCCTTGGTGATATTGAGGTAAGCACTATACCATCTTAATTAGTGTAGTGCTGTTGAAGAATATTTTCACATCAGATGCCCTCTTAATGTCATTGTGAAACATCTAATAGGATTATGTATATTTCTATGAATTGTTTCTCACTACCTCTTCTCCATCATTCTGTTCTTTCACCCATCTTAGCTATACAAGCATGAATAGTTCATTTTTTCCATTTTCATTAGATGGGATGCAGTAGTGCAGGGGGCTCCCTTTTCCCTCATTATTTACACACATTGTAAAATCGGTAATCTGAGACTTAAACAAGTAGGACTTCGCAGAGTGTTATATGCACTATGAATAGAACATCACATGATATAGATGAGGTGGACGCTATACAATGTCAGTGAAGTTCTCTTCTAGGGGTTTGGGATTGTCAGTCTTATGACCACACACTTTCTGTGGCAGGTATTGATGAAAGTAGATACTTTGAGGAAGAAGGTGACATCTGTGGGTAAAGAACATGCTTCTCTCTGTGCTAAGGTAAATATCTAAATTTATATTTAGTATCCTTCAGTAATGATAGTATCTCATTCTGCACCTTTGGTGGGCAACTGGCAGTTATTATAGCTTTTCCTTTTCCCTGATGAGGTTGATACTTGGATTATGTATTTTGTCCTTCTCTTGTCATGATTTATCTGCTTTCGGTTCTGCAAATAGTAGTGAAATTGCTATGGTTGTGTTCAGTATATGTCACCTAACTTGATATGTACTGTATAGTCCTTGTCCAAGAGAGAAGCAGAGGAAAGGTTGAGTGGAGGTATGGGAAAACTCGAAGAAATTTTTCATCACGAAGGGAAGGCTATCGATGAGTTGTTGGACATTGCAAAGGTGCTTAGCATTTTGATAATGCTATTTTCTTTCTTACATCAACCTGCTGCACATTTTTATACCAGGGCCATTACATTCAGTAACTTGACAACTTTCAATAAGATTACCTTTGGCACGTGTGTGGTTTTGTATGCCTGGCTCTGTTAACCATAGGATCCTGGTTTATGCATGCATTATGTCCGCTTGATGTGAAAGTTCTTACTACAGAGTCGGGGGTATTTCTATACAGCTGTTGTTTGATTTGCTGATTGGGGAGTATTGAGCAACTGTAAATATCATTTCTCCATTTTCTTTATTCTCTTCTTTCCTCTTTATACTTTTTTGTTAGCCTTTTTTGTATTGTTAATTGGTGTTTCAATATTACTTCTGCCAAAGAGTTCTTAACTTACCAAGAGACTGATATAAAATGAATATTTCCTGAACTCTTAGGCTAAAATATCAACAAGGTCTGCTGGTGATGGTCGTTAGTAAACTGTTGTGACGACTCTTTTTAAGTTTTATGGAAATGCTGGTGATAATTGTTAATTGCACCAATAAAGTCTGTGTACATGTATTTGATGGATTATGTTGATATGAGGAAATTTGAACTGACACTCTCCAGCTCATTTACAATACCTTTGGTGGAATTATACATTATACTGTATGTGAAGAATAGAGTTCAATAGTTCTGTCATTAGCTCAGTTTTAGCTGTACTCATTAGTTCATTCCGGGCGAATTGGCCTGCTGTTCTGCTTTTTGCATGAAAATGTTCAGCTTATAGGTCTTTTGTTAGTTGTTTAATAGAGGGCTACTTAAGATCTCCAATTATGAATACTTTTGCAGACATTGAGGGCAATGCCAGTAATTGATCTTGAAACCCCAACTCTTTGTCTTGTTGGAGCTCCAAACGTAGGAAAGTCCTCTTTGGTCCGTATACTCTCGACAGGAAAGCCTGAGGTACAATCAATATCTTAGCTTTGCAGAGATATCCTTTATTTATTCAGCGTGACAATTTTGTCAGACAGAAAGAATTAGTATATGCTTCTTTATATGTATGGTCTGGTTATTTTGGTTTGGATTTTGTGAGACCATTATCGTTCTCTTTTATTTTTGCATGGAAATCTTCTTCTTGTACTCCTTTTGGCGTCCTCTTTAGTGTGACTGTGCAAATGCTCATCCTGAGCAGAATATAGTAGTCTGAGGTGTTCTTGTACTGTTTCCCTATTGTCTACTTTGGTTGCGGTGCATGATATTCATATCTGTGGATGTGCTGGCATGCATATCTCTGATCTCGATTGGAAATATTTGCATTTCAATCATTGAACCCTTCCATCAGACATATCATAACTTAGAGTATATCGTAAATAAAAGGGAACCTTAAATTGTGTGTCCTTTGATAAGTATTTGCATCTGAATCTGGTTTGACTAGACTGGATATTATTCTCAAAAAACTATTGCTCTCTCATTGATGTTTGTTGAGACTGCGTCATCACTTCTTCTCTATGCTCAGGTCTGCAACTACCCCTTCACGACACGAGGAATTCTTATGGGTCACATTGCTTTAAACTTCCAGCATTTTCAGGTCTAGTCTTTGAACTTGACTATCTTTTTCTGTCTTTGATAAGCCCCTCACTTGACTACCTGCGATTGCTCTACTTCATCATAGTGGAATGATAACTAGGGTTTCTTTTTCTCCTGGGAGCCAGGAGATGGAGGAGCAAGTTTCCGTTATGCTCGCGCTGTGTAATACTGGGGGGAAACTTTTACCTGGACTTTTTGTGGTGGTTCTGATATTTTTCTGGTAGCTTTTTTTTATTTGTGTCTATTATCTCTTGTAGTTTTCCTTTCTTTTCTTGCTGCAGACCGTAAAAGATCAAATCTTGTTCAAAGATGTATAGATCACAGTTTTCTAATCTTGACACACTGAAAGCGGGTTTATGGACACTATTTCACTTTACAGATTTACCTTTTTCACGTGGAAGATCATATTAGAATGATAAGAGATGCAAAAACTGGACTCTTGTTAATTTTTCGTACTTTAAGCTGAGGAAATTTGGGACAGTAAAAATGGTCCCTGACTGCACAAGCAATTCTTCTGATAGCAAATGAGAGTTTGGCTACTTTTGCCTTGCTGCCGTGTTTTTAACTAATTTGTTGGAAGATCATGGGATGAAAATGGTGAGGGATATGAAAACAGGTGTTATCTGTTTTGTTGATTGTGGCCTTCAGTCCTTAAGTTGAGGAAACTTTGGAAAACAGCCAGGAGCTGCAAATCTTGAAGCTGCTGTATTATTAGTTAGATGATGTTAGAGCTACTATTTCTGTAATGTTTCATTGTCATCTCCAAGATTGGACATGTTGGTGGGTTATGGATTGCTCGGAATTAATTAAGTAAACTGCTCAGGTCCGAGTTGTGCTCAATTGATTTTCATGTTGTATTTGATGATTTTTTGGAATTGATTGCAGGTGACAGACACCCCTGGTTTGCTAAGGAGACATGATGGTGAGTCACTTGGAATAAGCAATGTAACATTGTCAATGTGGATTGCGCACAATGTCAAAAAAAGACACTAAATTGATGGTTGTGCCTAGTCTGTGCAAGCTGTAGATAGTCCAACAAAAATTTTTGAGCTTTCCGGGATGACATAGGACACAAATTCACCAAAAGATGTGGCTTTTCTGACAGAATAACATGATTTTTGTCAGCGTAGTTTGTCCAGCTACAGTTGTAGCCCTTGGTTCCATATAGAGAATCAGCTTTCTTCTTATTTTGTGTTTCCACCTTAAAGGAAACTTTTATATGTGCTAACAGTTTCTTATGTTGACCTGCAGAAGACAGGAATAATTTGGAGAAGTTAACACTTGCTGTGCTATCACATTTGCCGACAGCAATACTCTATGTGCACGATCTCACTGGAGAATGTGGAATGTCGCCCTCAAATCAGGTATCTCCGTCACGATTGTTTATAAAGAAAAATATACATACCTCCACACAAACACACACACATATACTTTATATGCTGTCCGATTTTATTAGATCCTAATCCTATCCCATGACCTTCCACAAAGAGGTGATGACATCTTTAACTCCTGTTGCTTTTATCTTTAAATTCTTTCAAATACATTTTGCTATATGTTCTTCCTATTCTTGTATTTTATCCATATATGTTAACGTTACCATTTCATTCTGGCTGTGGAGTAGGACACATAACTATCTAGAAGTCGATTGGAAGTCATTTGCTTATGACTAGGGGTGCAATTGAGCCAAGTCGAGTTGTTACTATTAGATACTTGAACTTGTCTTGATTTGAAAGCTTGAAGCTCAATCTAGCTTGATCAAGTATCTACTTCCCTACTCGAGCTTGACTTGATACTACACTCAGCATTCGCAAGCCCAAATAGAGTTCTTCCAGGCCAGAGTTGAGCCCAAGATTTTTTATTGATAAATGGAGAAAGAAGAAAGTGGGTCCTAAGTTGCGTTTATCGACAGGTTGATTGACATTCCACCAAAAAAAGAAAACCTGAAATTGGATTATAAAGAATCCTGTCAACTTCCCGGAATGCAACTTCCGCCTCAAACCATAAGATTCGAACATTTATTAAAATAATTAAGCAAAATTCTTGAAAGTCCACTACTGACCTATACAACACTCGAGAAAGCACTCTTCTTGGAAGTCCATTTCGTTTGACATTAACAAGAAGCAAATATCATGTCGGAGCAGAGAGAAGAACCCATAAAGCAAGAATATAGCAGCAATGACATGAAGAAACATTATAGAGCTGAAAATATCGAGAAAACTACTTCACAGAAGGGGAAAAAATCGTAAATCTGAAGTTTTCACCATGCAAAACTATCTAGTTGTGAATGTAGAAGTCGTTGAATAATATAAAACAAAAGGTAGAGAATATCTAAATATCAAATAATGAACTAGCTGAGAATCTATCGGAAACTTGAACATCGGCTTGAGGATGGTTGAAGACTCCGACTATCTGAAATGTGAGAATAACGCCTTGTTGGAAAACATCCCTCGGGGGATTTGGATGATGAAAAAACTCATAAAACACATAGCTTTCAAACATAAATGAGTTATGTGTGTGCATGTTATAAGTTTGCAGAAGCAAAAGTGCAGAGCCAAAGTTTTATAGACCCAAAATGAATTTATGCTTCAACATGTTTCTATATGTTTATTACAACAAATATACCAGCAAATGCATTCATCCAAGGATTTTAAAACAAACTACTCTTTTTAAAAAAGAAGAAGATAAAGCTCCCCCTTGCTAGATGCTTCTCCCTCTTTTGGTCGCATAAACAATATTGAAACACAAAATACAATCAAGATAAGAACACAGCATTAGAGAGAAACATATAAAGGAAGCATCCACTTTATTTAGTATGAAAGTCGAGCAAAGTAAATATTTGGCAGTTGTACATAGAGACAAAAGGTTTTCTCCTAGACTAAGGTAGATGGATTAAGCAAAAGGCATTAGGAATTCAATTTTCTGGTGGAAGATGAACTGGATTGCACGAGCTCGCTCTTGCCTATGGTTCCTTTGAAAACCCGGAGGGAGCTCCTTGAGCTGATGGTTCTTGAGAGTCAATTGAGAGCTAAAAATCTGTTGATAATCATTCATTTGTTTGCTCTGCTTGGATAAAGTTCCTGTAGGTACCTACACCAGCTTCCGCTTTTTGGGCAGCTGGTGCCAGAGCTTCTACACGGCATCTTCCTCATGAATCACTGGACGAAATCAAGAGCATTCCTGAAGAAATCAAAGGGCTTATCGAAAACATGATGGAACTACTGGGAATCTTTGATGAGAGGTTGAAAGCTGTCGAACGCTGCCAAAAGAGTGGAAGCTGGTGTTGGTACCTATGGAAACATAACTACAAGGAGAGCAGACAGACATGATTATCATAAGGTTTTTTGCTTTGAGTTAACCTCATGAACAGTTAGCTCAAGGAACTCCTTCCAGTTGCAAGGTGGTATTTGTGCTCCTGGCTAATATAGTTGAATTCAGCCTGATTGAGTTGCTAGAGCTGGGAGAGAGGACGTAGGCACGAAGTGATGAACTTCTATAAATCAAGCGCGCAATTTCTCTTTCCCTGAACTTCTTGATTTTCGCTGTTTATATTGCTTGTTCACCTGTGGGTCCAAAACCAATTTTTTTAGAAGGGGTTAGTTTTACAAAATCAGTTTCAGTACCCCGCTCCCCAACTCTTGGTGGTTATTAGGGCGTAACATGCCTTGTCATAGTCACAATGGAGATGGAGTATGAATGGAGGAATAGTTTAACTCTAACTCTAGGATGCATTGGGTTTGGTCCTTTAAATGGGGAATTGATGGGGTTCTCAAGGTGGAATACTCATGACCTCAAGTAAGAGGAGAAGATGCCCTGTCTAGTTGTACACTTTTAGTGACCAAAGTGAAAAATCCATGGAACAGAGGAACTGCAGTGTTCGTTCTTCATTTTTTTTTTTTTTTTTTGTGAAAGTGGAAAATAGCATGTAGGGTGGAGGTTTTACTTTGTATATTTTGTTTGATAGATATCAGAGGATAGAATTGTAAACCTTAAAATGTAGACTTTAAAAGATAAATTGCTGGATTAGGCTTGTGAGGTGCATGAGTCGAGTATTTTTGGGGTCCGGAGTTGGCTTGACAAGCTACTTGAATAGACTCGGGCTCAAAAAAAATTGGGCCAAGCGGCCAAGCTTGGGTGAACAATGACTCATGAATCGATTGCGTGACTATGTTATTAGCATGAAAAGAATCCCATTCTTTGCTAGTTCTTGGATGTAACAGCATAGAAATGTTGTTTGTTGAAATAACACTGTTTGTATTACCACGTGTCTAATGTCTAGGCAAGGTTATGGAAGGAAAAGTGTTGTTATTTCTTACAGTTGATAGTGCCATAGAAAAATTATTATTTTTTTAAATCTTTGTTCTCAAATATATATATTTATTTATAATTTTTTTTGATCGGCATGCAATAGTGCCTGTAATCATTTCTCTTAGTTCCAAGAAAAGCTAGGTCTTGAACACTAAAAATTGAAATCCGTCTGTTTTTCCCTTATCTGAAATTTTGAGCTTTGTTTGTGCTGCTGTTCCCAAATATTCCTCACACTATGTTTCCTCAATGATAAGGTTTGTGCCAAATTCAGTTCAAACAGGAGCTTCGCTTTTTCCCTACGTGCGCCTTTCCACTTTTTATAGTTTGCAGCATGCTTCCAGGAGACATTAAATAAGTTTACACACTCTGGATTTTGTATTCTGCAGTACTTGATATACAAAGAAATCAAGGAACGGTTCAATGATCATCTCTGGCTTGATGTTATATCCAAGAGTGATCTGTTGCAAGAGTCCCCTGTTGTTTTTGTTTCTGAAGATACAACAGCTGATGACGATGAGATGGTCCAGTACAGGAAAAAAGGACCTGATGGAGCAATTCATGTTTCCGTGAAGAGTGAAGAAGGGCTCAATGAGGTTAATAACTATTTCCTTTTAGGCCATATACTAACCTTACTTCTCTATATTGAACTTAATACATGTTAATTTACACCTAATGCATGTATTAAGCTGCATAAGTCTGCAGTAGTATCTTATGTTTGAATTGCTTGTCGATTTGAAGGTCTTTCTTGGATAATATGAGGAATAATCAATCTTTTTCCCTGTCTTTATGGTGCTTGGGATTTGTGAGTTGCGTTGCCTTGTTATGATTCTTTAGATTCTTCTCATGTCTCCATTCTGCAGCTAAAGCAAAGTGTTCACAAGCTGCTAGTTGCGCAGATGGACAAAATTAAAGATGAAACGAATGTCACATGTCCGGAAAGTCTCACATAAAGGTTCTCCCAGGTTCATCCTATAGCAAATCAGTCAAACTGAGGGTTGCATATATAAAGCGGCTTTCTCAGTCTTGACCTCATGGCGGTTCCAATGAAAGCAAGCAGCGTTCCCCGAGCTTATCAGTTGTGTTGCTTGGGGTTGCCACACATCTGTCCGAGATCACCTTTGGTTCATTAACAATTCTTATGCAGGAGAACTGTCCAACACTATCTGCTTCAGTGACCACGGCCATATTTTCGTCACCCTTCTCATGGTCCCTGATGAAATTTGGTTCATTGCAGGTTCAACTCCAACTTCAATTTTGGCCTTGGAAGAAAAATCCCTCACCTTTCCTTTGATCGATCGTAGGGGCATCTATACTTGCCAATGCTTTTGGATACTACTCAATTTATCTAGTCTGTGTGGTAGCTATGATTGTGTTGTAGCTCTGGTGCGCTAGAGCCACGGTCAGCTGTTGCTGCAATATAAAGTTTTGTTACTTATGTGTTCGGCAACATAATTTTAAAGCCGCGGCACCTCAAAACTGAGTGAAGTTACTTCCTAAAAGCCGTTTTAAGCTGTTATAGTAATGAAGGTGCTCCACTTGTTAGGAGTATGTCAAGTACCTTAGAAATGCTACCGCGTCCATTTTCATAGCTGAAGCTATCGCAGGAACAATGTACCGAACATACTTTTAGTACTACTTTCCTCACCAATGATCGATTTTTAGCTTTTTTTTGAGTAGTTTTGGCTCCTTGTAAGATCTTTTTGCCCCTTCACATTATTTTAGCTCAGCTCTTTTGAGAGTAAATCTGGCCATCTCTTTTGGGTCCGAGCAGTGCCAGACACATGGGCACTCATGGGCCGGGCCAGTTTTTTTTTTTTTTGGATAAGTGACAATGGGTTATTGATTATAGGGTTTATATACTATGAAAAATTCTAAACTGGTACATCTGTGATAAGTTTACTCCAAATTAATTTTTTTACTATAAAAAACTCCAAATTGGTACACATGTGATAAATTTATTCTCTATTAGTTTCCTTTAAATTTTATTATCAAATTGTTGAGTTGAATGGCATGTGGCGGTTGAAGGACGTACCAGTTTGGGGTTTTACACAAATGTATCAGTTTGTAATTTTTTCGTGGTATTAATCTAATTTATCCGAAACTAACGGATAATAAATTTGTCATAAATGTATTAGTTTGGATTTTTAGTGATCAAAAAATTAGTTTAAGACAAATTTGTCATAGGTATAACCGTTTGGAGTTTTTGGTAGTCAAAAAATTAATTTTGGGTATTTTTGTCACAGATAGATCAGTTTGGGGTTTTCGTGGTAGTAACTCTTGATTATATTAACTAATTTTTCGATAAATGGAACTGATTTTGGTTTAAGGCCAACTAACCTTCGTTATTTCCTGCAAATCAACAACAAAAATTTCGATTATTTCCTTTAAAACCTTTTTTTTGTTTTTGTTTGCTAGAACAGGAAGGACAAGGACTAATCAATCTATTCCAGCTTTAAATTCAGCCTTCTCAGCCACAGAGAATGAAGCACCATGTCGATCACGTCGAACGGCTTCGCCGGTCGATGTAACTCAAAGTGCCTCGTAACTTTGACTACTCTCTTCTGCAATTTGATGTACTTTTCAAACGGGATCGCTTGCAGAATCGTCTTGATATCTTTTATCTTCTGAACTGGAATCTGAATCGAGAATTTACTCCAATCAAGAACATCACTGAACGGCAACCAGTAGTCATCTTTGATGATCACGGGAACGCATCCCGCGTAAATCGATTCAACAATCCTCGGGCTCGCTACTTCGTACCCGCTGGGGCACAAGCAGAACTTGCTCTTCCCCATCAATTGAGTGTAGTTCTGGCCCTCAGGAAGGTACTCGTGCACCTGGACGTCGTCACCTTTGTCCTTCCAGTGCACGAGCAAGAGTTCTCGGATGAAGCCGTGCGCTCCCCCGGCGAAGAAGGCGAGGATCGTGCGGTTGCTAGGGTCTAGCCCTAAGCGAGGAGGGCCGAGTTCCTCGTGAGTTAAGTAGACTTCTGCCATGGAGACATCTATTTTCGGTCTGAATCCTTCTGAAGTGTTGGCGTTGCAAAGGACTCTGATGAAGTTCTTGTAGAGCTCACGGTTGGCTGATGAAATATCAGGACCCTGCAGGATTAAATAACTATCAATTCAAAAAAAAAAAATGAAACTGAAAGAAGAATATGTATATATAAACACTTAAATTGCAGTAATTTAATATGTGATAGGTGAAAAAATGGAATGTCATTTCTCATGTTTATTCTATTTGACTTTTTTAACTGAATAATTTATAATAGGGTTAATACCATGAAAAACCCTGAACTGGTACACTTGTGACAGATTTACCCCGAACTATTTTTTTGACCACCAAAAACCCCAAACTGGTACACCTGTGACAGATTTACCCCGAACTATTTTTTTGACCACCAAAAACCCTAAACTGGTACACCTGTGACAATTTTACCCCGAACTAATTTTTTAATATTTTTTTTTTATTTTTCGAATTTTTTTAGTTTTTCTTTTCTTTTCTTTTTCCTTTCCTTTTCTTTTTTTTTCCTTCATCTTCATTGGACCAACAATGGATTGTTATATTGTAATTGATACCACAATAACGTGACACGTAAAATGCTACATTTTGACCCAAAAAAAAAACATAAACGCTAAATGAAAGACTTTCTTTTATATGCATGAATTTTCATGAGAACCACTTTTTTCTACATTTAAATGTCTCACGTTTTATTTAATATATATTTCAAGTGATCATATTGATTTATGAATCGCCATGCACATATAATATCTCTCATCTTATATATAAAATATACTAATTTTGTAAATTAATCTGTTAAATTAAATTGGCAAGCAAGACGTATAGAAATTGTTGATTAGCTGTACTCCAAGCTTAGGTAACAAGCCTACGTTGGACCCCAACAGTTTGCCTATCCACTTGCACCCAAAAATAAGAAAGACACGACAACAATATAATGCCTTTTTCGCGAGACATTTAAATGTAGAAAAAAGTGGTTGGCATGAAAATTCATGCATATAAAAGAAAGTCTTTCATTTAGCGTTTATGTTTTTTTTTTTGGGTCAAAATGTAGCATTTATGTTGCGTGTCACGTTATTGTGGTATCAATTACAATATAACAATCCATTGTTGGTCCAATGAAGATGAAGGAAAGAAAAAAAGAAAAGGAAAGGAAAAAGAAAAGAAAAGAAAAACTAAAAAAATTCGAAAAATAAAAATAAAAATATTAAAAAATTAGTTCGGGGTAAAATTGTCACAGGTGTACCAGTTTGGGGTTTTTGGTGGTCAAAAAAATAGTTCAGGGTAAAATTGTCACAGGTGTACCAGTTTGGGGTTTTTAGTGGTCAAAAAAATAGTTCTGGGTAAAATTGTCACAGATGTACCAGTTTGGGGTTTTTTATGGTAAAAAAAATAGTTTAGGGTAAATCTGTCACAAGTGTACCAGTTCAGGGTTTTTCGTGGTATTAACCCTTTATAATAAAAAACACAATGAAATATGTAAAGTGAGCGGTTTCAAGTTCCGTATAGTTTTCACCTAGAACCTACCCGTTGGAATATGTTTATCATATTTTGGAATCTAGAACCTACCATATATATTTTGGAACCTATCCTGTTACAGGTTCCAAGGTTTACCCAAGTTCAACTTGTATTATTAATTGGAACCTACCCTGTTACAGGTTTCAAGGTTTATCCTAGTTCAACCTGTATTATTAATTGAATGATTACTTTGAATTATAACCTTTAATGACCGCCACTTGCTACTACAATTCATTGACTACAACTTATATTTAAGACAAGCAAAGAATATGAAATATTCATAAAGTAAAAGTTTCAGTCATAAAATGGAAGCTCAGACTAATGATTCCAGATTATACACTTATCATCGTACGCCATGAAATACCGCAGGATCACGCGAAGACATAGACCAAGAAAAATAGAAAAACTTGTTTCATTTTTCACCTACCTAAAACTTGAAAGTTATTCGTCGAAACATATTCCCTAATTTTTGAAATCTGGAACCTACTACATACGATGGAACTGGGAATCGAACAGGTTCCAACCATTATAATTCTCCACTCCCAGGTTTTAATCTGGAACTATGTTCACTCCTAGAAATATGATATATAATAAAAACAGTTGAATTCGCAATAAATCCACAAAAATATCAAGTTACCTGTACTTTCCATATGGTAACCATTTTCTCCACCCATGGTCAATATAATAAGTACATGCAATTTTATTTTTGTTTCAGTTAAACGGACTTTTATGTTCAATCATGTCAAGACTTTTACTAACGCAAGGCCTCACGGCGAGTTTAACAGGACATTCCATTCAATAGTAACTTTGACCAGTACGAAACTGGTTTAATATCCTTAGCAACGCCATAAAAAATAAATCCCCTTTCTTTATAAAGACTTGTGCTTTCTCTTTAATCAATTGCCAACGTTAGATACAATATGGAATAAATTCCAATATTTAATGCTCGGATTAATACCACGAAAAACCCTAAACTGATACATTTTTGACGAATTTACCAAAAACTAATTTTTTGACCACGAAAAAACCTAAACTGTTACACCTGTGATAAATTTGACAACAAAAAATCCCAAATTTGTACTTTCATGACAAATTTAACCTCTGTCAGTTTCCGTTAAATTTGATTAATACTATAAAAAACCACAATTGGTAAACCCGTGACAAACAGAGTATAAAACCCTATGGTGGTACACCCGTCAACTGCCACGTGTCATCCAATTCAGCAATTTGATGATAAAATTTAACGGAAACTAACGGAGGGTAAATTTATCACAGATGTACCAAGTTTAGGATTTTTTGTGATCAAAAAATTAATTTTGAGTAAATTTGTCACAGATACACCAGTTTAGGGATTTTCGTGGTATTAAACCTTAATGCTCTATTCTCTCATCGGTCCTTTTTAACTCCGCTGGCTGTTTTTCATCCATCTTGAACTCAATATATAGTGTTTCGAGCTTCCATAGGTCATGAACACATATATTCTCTGTCACCCGATTTGCTTAAACTTTCGGGTTGAACATATATAAAAGTGTTAAAGCTAAATTTAATAAGAATTTCTATGTCGAGTAATGCTACCTATACATTATATTTACAAATTATAAAACACCGAAGAGCGCGAGTACTATCGTACTTACCCAATCATGACAAGAGACCATGAAATGATCAGCACCGCCGCTTCTATTCCAATACCCGTACCGATCTGCGACGACGCCAATGTAATCGCGGGCGAATCTCTGCAATCTCTCGCGCGAGTAGTCGCTCATGGTGAGGATCGGCTCGTACACGTAGCGGATGACGTTGGCCACGCTGAAAGGGAGGAAGAAGGCATGCGCCTCGTCGGGATGGCGAGCCCTGAATGGGTTCCGCTTGTCCTCCATCTCGTCGATGAACTGGCCTTCGATGCCGTATAGGCCCCTCATCGGTCCATAGTGAACCAAAGGCTGGTCTCCTTCTCTGTATGTCCATATCTTGAATCTCTTCATCATCTCTATGTGGCTCCTGTCCAAGTAACGTACCCAGAAATAAAGTCAGGAAAGATCTGTGTTACGCATGCATGCATGCACTTAACATAAATCATGGAGACTAATATATGCTCAAACCGTATATAAAAAATAAGAGCTATGTACTCCAAGTGAACTCTAGAGAGTGTAGGACTTTTAACTGATGAAAGGCGTAATGGTTCCTATACACATTTCCTCTGGGTATGAACGTCTCTTCCTTATCGGAATCGTAGCTCCGGGACCGAATGGCTTTCTGAATCGCTACACGAGCTTGAGCCAAATCGTCTTCGATTCTTTCTAAACCACTCTTCTTCTACATGCACCAGAACAACTTCCCAAGTTAACCCGCAAACATTGAAATAGACATTGTTACTTGGTAATATGAATAGATTACACAATGATACACATGACAACACTTACTCTGATTAAACTGGTGTTATGTCTCGAACTGCTTTTGTACATGGAGGTTGAGAGAAGCCCATTAACTGCAAACGATGATGGTCTTATGGCGTGGCTGTTGGAAGAAAAAGAGAGATTGGAAATAGTATTATCATGATTTCCATCAAACGGAGAGCAGTAGAGAAAGGCGAAAAGAAGGAGGAGACAAATTGCTGGAATTAGAAGGAACTGTGAATGAGGGAAGTTCATGGACGACATCTTCCCGATATGAGCATGAGAAGGTATGACTGCAGAGAGCTATATATACAAATACAGAAGTGACTGATTAAGCAAGTTTGACACTTGCGTTATCTTTTCCTATTTCCTGGTTATATACTCTCTGTTGTGTATGTATACTTTTTATAACGAAGAAAGCTCTAGTTAGACAGATCGTGTTTGACTTTCAACTGCAACTTGAAGGTGTCGCCTCCATTAACGGAGTGTGGGTGATCCCACTCAATTTATCAGTTTGCCTCTCACCTGTCTAAAATTTTTTCTTGTAGCATGTATTTAGACAGAAAGTTCATATAATTGTCGATTGATCTGTGTCTCGTGCTGGAATAGATTTGTGAAATATCATTTAAATAATCGATCTGTCTTAGAAACTTGATTGAATTTGATTAGTACATTCTAAAGAGAAGTTGAAAGCGGCAAGGGATATATGCGGAAGACATTGATAAAAAGAATAATGAGCATGGTTCCTTGAGGCAAGCTCCAACTAAGATTAATGCAGATGCTGCCTACCAATGTCTACAAGAAAAAATATGAGAAGGATATCAATTAATGGCCGAGATGAAATAATATATACTACTTGTAACTTGTCAAAGTGTAGTAAAGTGAATTTTCGTAAATTTGGCATCCTACATTTTGCGATAACAATGGTGATTTCCAGCCCGCCATGGGAAGACTCTTAAATGGCATGAAGCTTATCCCTTCGTTCCGTTTCAAAATCGTAAGCGTCCACTCGACACAGTAAGAATAGACATGGTTAGTGAATGGATAATTCTTAGATTTAACCCGTATATACGTGATTCAAACTACTAAATTGGTCAGTGTCAAGATGATTAACCCTTTGTTCTAGATCCAACGTTTTGTTCTCCATTCAACATTTCATCTATCTTACGTCCTTACTCTTTCAATGATCTTTCACGATTGAACAGGTCGTTCAAAGACTTTATTGACCGAGTCCTATTTAAACTGAGCCGAGCTTGTTTATGTCAATTGTCGTTAATAGTCGCACAGTGCAAACCCTTCCCACACGCACGAAGAAGAACTTGGCCCTTTTTATGGGAAAATTGTCCAAAAAGTCCTAAATCTATTGTACTTTTGCCAATTCAGTCCTAAATCTTTTAAGTTTGTCAATTCAGTCCTAAACATTTTCACTTCTTACAAATTCAGTCCTAAACATTTTCACTTCTTGCTAATTGAGTCCATTTGGCCTGTCGGCGCTGACGTGGCAATTTTCAAATATTTTTTTCGAATTTTTTAATATTTTTTTCTGCCTTTTCCCTCTAACTAGTCCAACGACCGGCCAGAGGCGTGGGCCGGCGAGGTCGACCTCGCTTGCCTCTGGTGAAGCTCGCCTCCGCCGGCCACTAGCGAGGGCAAGCCTCGCCCGCCACTGCGAGGCCCGCCTCGCCATGGCGAGGCCGACCTCGCAGCGGCGGGCGAGGCTTGCCCTTGCTAGTGGCCGGAGGGGGCGAGCTTCGCCAGAGGCCGGCGAGGTCGACCTCGCCGGCCCGCGCCTCTGGCTGGACAGGCCAGAGGGAAAAGGCAGAAAAAATATTAAAAAATTCGAAAAAAATATTTAAAAATTACCACGTCAGCGTTGGCTGAACGGCCGGCGGCCACGTCAGCGTCGGCAGGCCAAATGGACTCAATTGGCAAGAAGTGAAAAGGTTTAGGACTGAATTGGCAAGAAGTGAAAAGGATTAGGACTGAATTGGCAAACTTAAAAGGTTTATGACTGAATTGGCAAAAGTGCAGTAGGCTTAAGACTTTTTGGACAATTTTCCCCCTTCTTACTGCATATCCAAGTCGGCTCGATAACGATGTAACCTGCCATTGTATCTCAATAAGAATAGACGGAGCTAAATGATAATTTTTCCATATGCATGCACCTTTAAAATATAACTTCTTTAAGAATTTTTAATGCATACCAAGAAGTAAAAATGCATTCTTTAACTCCCACAACTGATCCAGAAGCATACAAAAAAAGAATTAACCTCACCAAATACAAAAAAGAAAAAGGGTATAAGAAAGAGGAAATTTGTCCAAAAAGTCCTAAACCTATTATACGGTGGCCAATTCAGTCCTAAACCTTTCAATTTTACTAATTTAGTCCTAAACCTTTCATATATATTGATAGAAATTGTATATTTATTGGTAGAAATCCATGAGGATTGAATTTTCGTAAGCGCCATATGCAGATTTTCATTTTCACTTCACTTTCACCAAGTGGAGTCATCTTTAAACTTAGCTTATGTAATGTGATAAGGATCCATCTCTCAACATTATGTTGCATGACTATTGACCCCACCAATAAGATTGTCTTCTGTCTCTTGTCATGTTAACTAGTTCTCTCAACACACTTGCTAAGTATTTTTTATTAAAAGAAATGCTCGACTTCCATAGCATTGATTACACATACTGTGACAAAACCCAGGGCATTCAAAAATGCAATATTTCACTATTAACCTCTTAAAAGATTTGAGCCATAAGGGCACTTTTTAGCAACGAGAAAGGGTTAGGTTCTGCGGAACGACGGTATTAACGCTGTCACCTTGACATGGGGCATGTTTCTTTTGGTGGCTAAGATTAACCAAATTGAATGCAGGTAGCAACAATTTACATTTTTTTTTGGCCAAAAGAAAAGAACAGCAATACGCATAAGAAAATTGAAGAAAAATGATGGTATAATGTGGCTGTGCCATCAAATCCTCTCTTGCACTGCATTATAAGTTGACAATAGGGCCTTGCCCTTTTTCCACCCTCTGTGCATGGTCCCCTACAATGAGCACCTTTAAAACCTTATTACCATATCCATCGTTAAGAATATTCTGCTCATGCTAATCTCTAAATTTCGCGGTCTTATGATTCAAGTAGAACATGAACCGGCATCCCAGCCAAAAAACAGAAAAGAAAAGAACTTAAACTAGCATGGATGGATCTTGTACATATCCATCCACAAGTCAAGGTCTTTGTTGAGCGTGCAGTTCAAATCTGAAGAAGTCAAGGTCTTCGGGGGGGGTTTCGCGTGTTGATTTTTGCGACCATCATCAGAACATGGCTACGCGATAGAATAGACAAGTTCCCACTCAAGAACTCAAGGTCTTTTCGTGGTTTCATGTCTGTTGATTGGTGGCATCAGTACGCGTTACAATGATTCCTGGGAAGTCTCTTGGTCTCTGTGGAATTTTACTGGTGATGTTTGGCCCTAAAAATTTCTAACTTGTCGTAGTGGAAGGGTCATGGAGCAATCTTCCATCCTTTTCCTCTCAAGTCTTCATCTTATGATGCTGCAACCAATTGGTTGTCTGTCTTTTATAAGTTATGGTTATACATTTTCTCTTCTCATCTGATGCGGTTCGTCAGCATGAGCAAATAATCACAGTTGATATACTAAAATTGATTTACAAAATTTGCATACTCTTATTGGGTGAAAATTATCCAAAAAGTCATAAACCTATTGTGCTTTTGTCAATTGAGTCCTAAACTTTTCAAATTTGCCAATTGAGTCCTAAACCTTTTTATTTCTTGTCAATTGAATACATCCGGCCAATTTTGGCTGGAATTCGCTGACGTGGACGCTGGTCGTCCTATGTGGCATAGCCATCGCTAACGTGGAAATTTTTTAAATGATTTTTTTATAAAAATTTCAATTTTTTAAATATTTTTAATTTCTTTTTTTTCCCCTCTTCTTTCTCTGCCGGTTGCCTAACCTCCAGCGACCGGCCAAAGGCTACGACTGATGAGGGGCGGCCTCAAGCGAGGTTGCCCCTCTTCTTCAAGCAAGGTCGAGTCTCGCCCTCACTAGCCTTCAGCAAGGGCGAGCCTCGCCAAATCCCGGCAAGGGCGACCTTGCCTAAGGCTAGTGAGGCCAACCCTCGCCAATCTTAGCCTCTGGCCGGTCGCCAAAGGCTAGGCGACCGGCAAAGGAAGAAGAGGGAAAATAAAAGAAAAAAATGAAAAAGAAATTATTTTAAAAATTGAAAAAAAAAATTATTAAAAAATTAATAAAAATTTCCCACATCAGCGGTTGACGTCCACGTTAGCAAATTCTGGCCAAAATTGGCTGGATGGACTCAATTGGCTGGACGAACCATATTCAACACCCAATAACATTGCCACTCCATTTGATTCATCAATTTTGTTAAGCGTTCTCCATGTACCTATTGTTATGATAATTTTCCAATTCTTTTTCTTGCTCGAGTGGGTAACTTCTTTGGGGCCTCACATGTTATGTCCGGGGCCAGCATTTACGTTGAATTGCTGCTTCGTGCCATAGGGAACATAATCGATATTTTTCGAGAAGGATTTTGGGGAAACAACTTGTTGAATTGAAATCATATTTCATTTTCTTACGTGCCACTATATCCTCCCTAGAATTTAGTGAGTCTCTTGGATCACGAAATTACCTTTTCGAGCTCGCTGCCTTTTGGTTGAAACCAAAGTCAGCTCTCTGGAGTTGGCGAGACATATGCATGAACATGAAGATGCGGGCCGTTCTTCAACATGCAATAGTGTTAGAGATTTTGTAGATCTTGACGTAATTAAAAAAAAAAATGGCTACGATTAGGCTGACTTTTTTTTTTTTTGTCGAAACTACGATTAAGCTGCTTTAATAGGGGAAAATTGTCCAAAAAGTCCTAAATTTATTGTACGGCGGCCAATTCAGTCCTAAACCTTTTAATTGTGCTAATTGAGTCTTAAGCCTTTTGACGGTGTGCTAATTTAGTCCTAAACATTTTAACAAATTGTCAATGTAGTCCTTCTAGCTAATTTTTGTTGGAATCGCTGATGTGGCGGTCCAGTTAGCGCCGGCCGTCCTACGTGGCGTGGTCGGCGCTAACGTGGATAATTTTTATTGATTTTTTTTTTATTTTTTTTATTTTCTTCTTCATTGTGCCGGCAGCCCCAGCGGCACATCGAAGAAAAAAATAAAAAGAAAAAAAGAAAAGAAAAAAAATTAAACGATCAATAAAAATTTGAATTTTTTTTAAATTAAAAAATTTCTCATGTCAGCGTCGATCGAACTACGTAGGATCGCCGGCTCTAATTAGATTGCCACATCGGCGATTTCTGGTCAAAATTAGCTAGAATGACTACATTGGGAATTCGCTAAAAAATTTAGGACTAACTTGGCAAAACCTTAATTTGTTTATGACTAAATTGGCACAATTTAAATGTTTAGGATTGAATTGGCAAATTGTCAAAAGGTTTAGAACTAAATTGGTTGCCATATAATAGGTTTAAAACTTTTTGGACAATTTTCTCAATTTAATGGGGATAAAACATTGCGAGGGCTCCCGCCGATCACATCTTGGGGGCTTACCCGGTGGCATTGGTCTTGTACCCCACCACCCCGAGGAATAGTCCATTGCACGTGGAATACCTCGGTTATCAAAAAAAAAAAAAAAAAAAAACATTGCGAGGGTCTGGCGACCATCACTATTGGAGGTCGCTTGATCCTTGCTATGGTTGCGCGAGGTGTCTCAACCCTTGCTCGGTAGTGGTGAGGGTCAGGGTGACCCATGCTTCGCTATGACGATGGTCGTGCAACACAACCCAAGCCTAGGTAAGAGCGGCACTGTCCTTATCGAGGCGAGACAAGAGGCTCGATGCCTTCGTCATCGCAGCTCTCTGGCCTCTGCCATTGCTCTAGTCCGTCACCGCTCGTAGGAACTTGCTCGCCACTGCCCCCAAGCAATCATGCAGCTTCTAGGGTTTCAGCTCGGTACACTCAAATCTTTTCCTGTTAGACATTTTTCAGATATTTTTATTTGGGAACCTCACGCGGTTCTTCTTACTCTTGCCGAAGCATTCTTTAACTTGCACAAAAGACTGACGTGAAATGAACACATTTAGAGCTCTTAACTTACCAAGAAGACTGATGGTAGTTTTGTTTTCTTGAGTTGCTGCTGATTCTCCTATCTGACAAGTCATAAGTTTATACTAGAGTGTCGGGATAGATCCTGAGAAATATTCGGTAGGTTTGCAAGAACGGCCATTCATTGGGTCTGAACTTGCAGTAGGGTCTCCAACCATTCGGTTGAAATAAAAATTAACTTTTCCTTACCTATAGATTTCTGAAAAAAGTTGGTAAGTGTGAAAAAGCTGCAGGTAAAATAGGAAAAAATTTGACAATCACTGAATAATTTATCAACGCTTTTATGAAATTACTTACTTTTTTGAAGTTATAGAAATCATCAGCTTTTCTTATTTTTTACTTTTTTTCTTCCTTATCAACATCTTAAATTTACAACTCCTGTCTGAATTTATCAGTCTCTGTTTGAATGACTTACCAATTTTTTTCTGATTAAATTACCAACTAATTGCTGTTACTAACTCTCTATTGTGTTACCTACCAATGTTTATTTGGTACTCTTTTTTTTTTTCGTTTGGAATTTGCTTAGTACTTTGTTAGATGTGGGTATTATGTGCCGACTTTTATTTCTGTCTTAGAAATACTTTAGATTTATCAACTCTATCCTTGTGAATTACCAGTTTTTCTCCCTATTAGTTCACTAACAAGTTTTGGTTTAAATGCTGGTGAGTAGAAAACAGGTAAACGTTGCTAATTAACACAATTGAAAGTTGTTAATTCAAAACTATACGATCATTTAATCTAACAAAAGTTAGTAAAATTCATTAGTTTAGTTTCGCAATTTCACATAGAACTCATATAGTTGAAGCATTGGTAAGTTTTGCAAATAAAGTTGGTAAGTTAGTACAAAAATTGATAATTTGCAAATCATAAAAAGAAGTTGGTAATTTTTAAAAAAGGTTGGTATGTTACCCCCAACAAGTTACTTGGAAAATGTCATTGTTTAATTTTCTTTTACCAATAATTATTAGATGCTTACAAACACTCATTGAAATTTATCAATATTGAAAAAAACTCTGTATTTTTGGGCACGGCAAATAGCATTCTGCGAACTTAATTTTCATTATTTCCTGTTGATCAAACTTTCGTTTATCTCCTTTTAATTGTTTGAACACAAGAACCAGGACATAAAGAACTGCTCAATAATCTCTTTGCTCCAGCTTTACGTTCAGCCTCCTGAGCCACACGGAGTGGAGCGCCATGTGAATCACGTCGAACGGTTTTGCCGGCCTATGCACCTCGAAGTGCCGCCGGACCTTCACCACCCGCTTCTGCAACTTCATGTACTTCTCGAATGGGATCGCCTGCAGAATCGTCTTGATGTCCTTTATTTTGTCCACCGGTATTCGAACCGAGAACTTGCTCCAATCGAGCACGTCACTGAACGGCAGCCAGTAATTGTCCTTAATGATCACCGGGACGCACTCCGCGTAGATCGCCTCCACAATCCTTGAGCTCGCAACTTCGAAACCGCTCGGGCACAGGCAGTACCTGCTCCTCCCCATCAGCTGAGTGTAGTTCTGTCCCTTGGGGAGATACTCGTGCACTTGGACGTCGGCGTCCTTGTCCTTCCAGTGCTCGAGCAAGAGCTCTCGGATGAAACCGTGGGCTCCACCGGCAAAAAAGGCGAGGATTGTGCGGTTGCGAGGGTCAAGACCTAAGCGAGGCGGGCCGAGCTCACCGTAGCTTAAAAAGATGTCAGCCATGGAGACGTCTCTCTTGGGTCGGAATCCTTCGGAGGTGTTGGCGTTGCAGAGGACTCTGATGAAGTTCTCGAAGAGCTCAGGGTCCGCTGATGAAACGTCAGGACCCTACACGAACATGAAAAAGGATCAAACAATTAACCAGAAGAAACAAGAAATAAATTGATATTGGAGGAAATAATATATTCTGTATTTTTTGAAAAGTATTGTAATTGATTTTGTCCACCATATCTTTCAGATGATTTAGTTAACACTTCTTACAGAGTGAAAGCCGGTACTTACATGCGTAAGTCATGAAACAGGAAAACAATTAGAATGCTATAAACAATAAATTGTATGAAAATGAAATGGAGTATCTTGATTCGAATCCTCGACATGTGCTCTGATATTATATGAAATTTTACGGGACCATCAACTATTTTACAAGTTTAAACTGTTAAGCGAATGCGCTATTTAATATTTTAAACAGTTTCACTTTGTTTAATTATAATGTTGACCAGTGTGAAATTGACTTTAACTTGCCTAAGCTTGCCAGTTACGATAAATACAATTTGACCTTGCTACAAAAACTTTTGTATAATATTTCATCAACTTGCCGACCTCAGATATAACTACACAAGTAAAACCAAATTAACTTCCTATTTTTGTTTTCTACTGAATCACTGGCATGTTGGACCGAACTGATCACATTATATAAATTATGTGATAACTATAATACTGGTGTTTTGTAAAACCCCAGTAGACTGGCTGATTCAATCACGGTTATTAGGCGGATTTGACAAGTTTAATCGAGCACTGAATATACCCATTCAATCTCCTGTACAATTTCGAAAACATTCTGGAGAGTAATTATGAAATATACTTACCCAATCATGACAAGAAAACATAAAATGATCTGAGCCCTCACTTCTGTTCCAATACTCGTGTCTATCCGCAACAACGCGAACATAATCACGCACGACCCTCTGTAATCTATCCCGCCTGTAGTCGTGGATGGAGAGGATCGGTTCGTACACGTAGTTGACGACATTGGTCACGCTGAAAGGGAGGAAGAAGGCATGCGCCTCGTCAGGATGGCGAGCCCTGAACGGGTTCCGCTTGTCCTCCATCTCGTCGATAAACTGTCCTTCAATGGCATATAGGTTGTTCACCGGCCCGTCATGGACCAAAGGATGGTCTCCTTCTCTATACGTCCATATCTTGAATCTCTTCATCATCTCCATGTGGCTCCTGCCCAGAATTAAGTCCAAAAAATGGAGAAGAAAGAAATAAGACTTTTGTGTTAGAACCAGTAAACTGTAATGTGTACAATCTCGAGTCAAATTAACGTGAGGTAATCTAAAGTTTGATTCCATGGCCTTTACAAAAACACATGCATACATGCACTGAACACAAACCTACCAAGATTGATATTAACACAAACCATGTGAAAAAACAAAAGAAACTCTGAACTTTAAGTGAACTCACAGGAGGACTTAACTGATAAAAAGCGTAGGGGTTCCTGTACACATTTCCTCTGGGTATGAAGGTCTCTTTCCCATCGGAAGCATAACTCCGGGACCGAATGGCTTTCCTGATTGCCGCGCGGGCTCGGGCTAAATCATCCTCGATTCGGTCCAAACTACTCTTCTTCCCCCACACACCAGCAAAGACATTGCCAAGTTAGTATTACCCGAACAAGTACAAGATAAAATAAAGTGAAAGACGTTCTTCTTAATTGCTAATATTACATGAAGAACGATTCTCACTTTGATATAATTGGTGTTATGTCTAGAGCTGCTTTTGTACATTGAGGTTGAAAGAAGCCCATTTACTAGAACTGATGGTGGTCCTGTGTGGTTGCTGGTCTCAGGTGAAGTGGAGGCGAAAGAGAGAGAAAAGATGGGATTGTTACGGTTAGCATTGAAAGGGGAGCGATGGAGAAAGAACAAAAGGAGGAGGAGACAAATTGCTGGAATAAGAGAGAATTGAGAGTAAGGGAAGTTGAGGGATGCCATCTCTTCTCAACATGAGCAATTAAGAGAAGGTACGATCACAGATATATCTATATATATGAGCGCATCAAGTAGCAAGTTTGAGAAAATTTCAAAAAAAAAAAATTTCTACTTTTTCCTGAAATGCTTATAAAATGTTGGTGCTATTGGAAGGTCCTATTTGACTTTCAACGGCAACTTCAAGGTGCTGACTTAAACTTACGGGCTATATTTTCCTCCAATTTCCTCGTCAATACCTTTGATTGAAGGATTACAAGATATCAACATCACTTACATGCAAACTAAACTCAATGTAAATATGACTGATATCCATATTTATAAACTATCAGTCAAAATTATAATTGGATGTAGTTAACATAGCCCGCATCTTAGTATCATCTGATCTAATTTACAAGTTTGTTTAACGTCTCTCTTGTTGCCTACCGCATCGCCTAATTAACATGTTGACTTTGTAAATCGAGCTTAAAATATCCAGCTTCTTTCAGCTATATTGGTAAGAATTTTGTGAAGCAACTAATTAAGGAAATTTTGCGTTCCCAACGCACTGACTTTCTCGCACAATCAATGCTAAGAAAATCCAATTATTCATAACGTGCATTCAGCTCCTGCGATGATTATTCTATTTGAATTGTAACGGGCCATATGTAATGAAGACAGAATACTTCCCATACTTATTATACTTAATAAAAATTATATAATACTCAAATACGTACAGCCAAATATCTGTTTCTCCTGTTCTTGAGCTGGGAATCAAGATTTGTGATAAGTTTGAAGTCAATGATGAAAGCATAAAATTTCGATTATTCTATTTCCACGAGGGCTAACTTCTAGGGGCTTCACATGCTAAGCTTGGCTAGCATTTAAGATGAAGCGTGTACCACAATCAACTTAGCGAGTCTCTTGGATCACGAAGTTACTTCATCGAGCACGCTGCCTTTTTGGTTGAAACCAAAGTCAGTGTGTTGGAGTCGACCAATCATCGCAAAACTAGACCATCTCAACTTGCACTGAACGGCGCACGGCCAATGAGGAAGTTCTCTGGAGTTGGCAACTTGGCCAGACATATGCATGAAGATGCGGGCCGTCCTTCAAGATGCAATGGAGTTAGAGATTTTGTAGATCTTGACGTAAATTTTAAAAAACGGCAACGATTAGGCTGAATTTTTTTTTTTTTTATCGAAACTACGATTGAGCTGATTTAATGAGGGAAAATTGTCTAAAAAGTCTTAAACCTATTGTGCGCCAACCAATTCAGTCTTAAACCTTTCAAATGTGATAATTTAGTCTTAAACCTTTTGACAATGTGCCAATTTAGTCATAAACCTTTTAACGAATTGCTAATATAATCCTTCCGGCTGATTTTGGTCGGAAATCGTTGATGTGGTGATCCAGTTAGCACCAGCTATCCTACATGGCACGATTGGAGCTGACGTGGACAATTTTTTATTTTGTAAATTTTTTTTGAGTATTTTTATATTTTTTATTGATTTTTTTTATTTTTTCTTTTATTCTTCATTATGCCGGCGGGGCCATCGGCCCCTAAGCAAGGGCCACAACTCTTGGCCGCCATTGGCGAGGGGTTCGTAGCCCTCATGCCGCGGCTGGCAAAGGGTCGCCGGCGGCCCTAGTGGCACATTGAAGAAAAAAGAAAAAAGAAAAAAAAAGAAAAGAATAAAAAAATCAATAAAAATTCGAATTTTTATTTAAATATTGAAAAATTATCCACGTCAGCACCGACCACTCCACGTAGAACGGCTGGCGCTGACTAGACTATCACATTGGCGATTTCCGATCAAAATTAGCCGGAAGGACTACATTGGGAATTCGTTAAAAGATTTAGGACTGAATGGCAAATTGTTAAAAGGTTTAGGACTAAATTGGCATAATTTAACGGTTTAGGACTGAATTGGCTACCATATAATAGTTTTAGGACTTTTTGGATAATTTTCTTGATTTAATGGGGACAAAACATTGGGAGGGTCACCCACCTGTGCATGGCCGAGTTGGTGGGCGCTTTCCTTCCCTCCTCAGAGGTTCTGAGTTCGAATCCCCACTCGGTTCCGTAATTTAAGTGGGGGGCCCTGACGGTGGGTTGCTGGGCTAGTTTCTCCCGAGGTATAGGCGCCCCGATTACCTGTGCGGGCTCGTCCTCGGGGAATGGTGGCGGATCCTCGGTTACAAAAAAAAAAAAACATTGGGAGGGTCTTGCGACCATCACTGTTGGAGGTCGTTTGATCCTTGTTGTGGCTGCATGAGGTGTCTCAACCCTTGCTTGGCAGTGGAATGGGTCAGGGTGACCCATGCTTCGCTACGATGATGGTCGTGCAACACGGCCAGAGCCTAGGTAAGAGCGGCGCTATCTTATCGAGGCGAGACAAGAGGCCCGATGCCTGTGTCGTCGTAGCTTTGGCCTCTGCCTTCGCTCTAGTCTGTCACCGCTCGTCGGAACTTGCACACCAATGCCCCCAAGCATCATGAAGCGTCTAGGGTTTCGGCTCGCTCCACTCAAATCTTTTCTCGTTAGACATTTTTCAGATATTTTTATTTGGGAAACTCATGCGGTTCTTCTTACTTTTGCTGAAGAATTTTTTGAACTTGCACAAAAGACTGACATGAAATGAACACACTTAGAGCTCTTAACATACCACGGAGACTAATAGTAGTTTTGTTTTCTTGAGGTGCTGCTGATTCTCCTATCTGATAAGTCATAAGTCCATATTTGCGAATGATAATCACCCTGTTTCAGAAATCAATTTCCAGCCAGAAATATTCCCTAGACGAGTTTCTAAGAAAAAATACGCGTATGATAATCATACAAATTTTCTATTCCTGAAATAGAAATTCGTTTGATAACGACAAAAAAAGTCTCCCTCCCGGGCAATCGGTTGGTGGACGGCCGGCAGGTAGCTGCAGGGGACGGCCGGCAGGTATCGGGCGAATAGCGGGCGGCAACAAATGACGGCCGGTGGAGGACGGCAGAAGGCGGCGGGAGGCGAACGGTGAAGGACGGCGGCAAACGACAGGAGGTGGGCGGCGGTGGAGGGAGGTGGTCGGCGGTGGAGGACGGTGGCAAGAGGTGGCCGATGTCGTGCGGTGGTGGACGACGAGGAACGACGGTCAGCGAACCATGAGCTGCAGAGGATGGCAGACAGCGGTGAGAAGCGGACGGCAGGCGGCGGCGGACATGCGGAGGCGGTCACGGTGGGTGGCGGGCGGCAGGTGGGCAGCCGACTAGTAGCGAGGGCAAATGATAAAAAGAGTTGTTAATTCTTATTTTTGTTCAAGAAATAGAAAAGTAAAAAAATTTTACTTCTCATTTGAAATCAAAATTTATTCTGGAAATAGAAAAGTGAAATTACGTTACAAAATGGATTTCTATTCCAAACTTTTTCCCGGGAACAGAATAACATAAAAATGAAGAAACGTAATGGTTATCATGCGCCTATGATAACCATTATATTCCAGAAATCAATTTCTTGCAAGAAATAGATTTTTCTATTTCTATTCACTAGACGAGTTTCTAAACCAAAATACTTGTTCGATAACGACACAAAATTTATGTTCCCAAAATAAAAATTCATTTGATCACGACATAATATTTTTCCCTCTCGAACGTCGGCGGCCGGCTCCGGGAGGTAGTTAGCGGGTGGCGACGGGAGGCGACCGACGGTAGGAGGCTGCCGACGTCGGGCGGCAACGGAGGACGGCAAATGGTGGCTGCCAGCAGACTGTAAGAGGTGGGCGATAAGTGGTGGACGGCAGTGGTAGGTGGTCAGCGGGCAGCGGCGAAGGACGGTAGACTGCGGCAGGAGGCCAATGGCAACAGGAGGCATTTGGTGGGCAGCGGTAGGCGGCGGCGAGTAGCGGCCGATGGACGGCGGCGAGAGGTGGGTGGGCAACCAGCTAGTAGCAAGAGCTAGCGATGAGAAGAGTTTTTATTTCTTATTTCTGTTCCAAAAATATAAAAGTCGAAAATTTTTACTTCTCATTTATGTTCCAAACCCATTTCTAAAATCAAATTTTGTTCCAAAAATAGAAAAATAAAATTACGTTACCAAACCAATTTCTGTTCCAAATCTATTCTCGGGAACAGAAAAATAGAAAAATAAAAAAACAGAATGGTGTTCATGCGCACTTATTTGCCCTGCTGATTCTTTAGCTTCTTCGACTTGAACTTATGTCCCCGTTCTGCACCTAAAGCAAAGATTTCGCGCACTGCTGGTACTTCGTCATGTCCAGATGGAAGATGTTGTGCAAATTATATGCAAGATAACAGAATATCACATTAGAATTATCCATAAGATATATAATAATATCTCTTAACGCACGCATCGGAAAGCACATGCAGTCCGGAAAATCTCAAAGCGAGAGTTGAATACATCGGGCAGCTTGTCTTAGTCTGGAATTTATGGTGGCCTGATGAAAGTGAGCAGAGGTCCGCGATAGAGCTGATCGGCCCATCTTTCTTGGGGCGACTGCACGTCGGTCCAAGATCAACCTTTGGTACATATTGCTCATTCAGGGAACAGTGTCCACTAATATCTGCTTCAGTGACCGGCCTGGTAAAACTATATATATTCATTCCCCTTTCTCATAGACCATAGTCACTGATGAAACTGTTGGTTCACCTCAGATTCAAAGTCGGGTACTTTGATTTTTTGTACTGATAGCTTATGACCGATATCGCCAACTTTAATACGAACTTAATTTTCATTATTTCCTGTTTATCGAACTTTCGTTATCTCCTTTTAATTGTTTGTACACAAGAACCAGGACATAAAGAACTTCTCAATAATCTCTTCGCTCCAGCTTTACATTCAGCCTCCTCAGCCACACCGAGTGGAGCGCCATGTGAATCACGTCGAACGGTTTTGCCGGCCTATGTACCTCGAAGTGCCGCTGGACCTTCACCACCCGCTTCTGCAACTTCACGTACTTCTCGAATGGGATCGCCTCCAGAATCGTCTTGATGTCCTTTATTTTGTCCACCGGTATTCGAACCGAGAACTTGCTCCAATCGAGCACGTCACTGAACGGCAACCAGTAATTGTCCTTAATGATCACCGGGGACACACTCCGCGTAGATCGCCTCCACAATCCTTGAGCTTGCAACTTCGAACCCGCTCGGGCACAGGCAGTACCTGCTCCTCCCCATCAGCTGAGTGTAGTTCTGGCCCTTGGGGAGATACTCGTGCACTTGGACGTCGTCGTCCTTGTCCTTCCAGTGCTCGAGCAAGAGCTCTCTGATGAAACCGTGGGCTCCACCGGCGAAAAAGGCGAGGATTGTGCGGTTGCGAGGGTCAAGACCTAAGCGAGGCGGCCTCAGCTCACCGTAGTTTAAATGGATGTCTGCCATGGGGACGTCTCTCTTGGGTTGGAATCCTTCGGAGGTGTTGGCGTTGCAGAGGACTCTGATGAAGTTCTTGAAGAGCTCAGGGTCCGCTAATGAAACGTCAGGACCCTACCATGAACATGAAAAAGGATCAAACAACTAGCCAGAAGAAAAAAGAAATAAATTGATAATTGGAAGAAATTGTGAGTGATAGGAGTTAGGATTTAGGAAAGGATCAACAATAGGATGTTCGATATTTGATTGATATATTAGTGAGCCATACATGAATTGGAGTGTCATTACTAACACTTCACCTGTTGGAGTTTCTTACCAGAAATTTTTATTTAAAATAGTGGGTGGAAATAGTGATCTTTTTTGTGTCATAATCAGTGGAATTCATAGTGAGTTTCACAGAAAATAATATATTTTGTATTTTGGAAAAATATTGTAATTGATTTTGTCCACCGTCTCTTTCATATGATGAGCTTATGTAATTATTATTTTGAGTTAGACCAACTTCGATGTTCTATCACATGTCAAAACTTTGAATAGCAGCTATCTAAGAAAGGGTCTCACATTTTAACGTCCATCGTTTTTCCAAAAATCTAAACTGTTAAAAAACAGACTAGCAATGTACTTATAGCATACGACCAAAAAAGATGTACTCATAGCAGACTAGTTAACACTTTTCACCGAGTGTAAGCCGGTCCTTACATGCGCAAGTCATGAAGCAGGAAAACAAATAGAATACTATAAACAATAAATAGTAGAAAAATGAAACAGCGTATCTTGATTCAAATCCTTGACACGTGCTCTGATATCATATGAAATCTTATGGACCACCAACTATTCTAAAAGCTTAAATTGTTAAACGAATACATGATTCAATATTTTAAATAGTTTCACACTATTTAATAATAATGTTGACCAGTGTGAAATTGATTTAACATCCCTTAGCTTGCCAATTACAATAAATGCAGTTTGACCCTTCTGCGAAAACTTTCATATAATATTTCATCCACTCGCCGACCTCGGATATAACTACACAAGTAGAACCAAATCTAACTTCCCGACCTTTTGTTTTCTGCAGAATCTACTTGCATTAACAACGTGAATTCTCATCGACTCAACAAAGCAATGTATAAGTACCAAGTACCACACTCATGTTGGACCGAACCAATCGTATTATAGAAATCATGAGGTATCTACAATATTGATGTTTTGTAAAACCCTAGCAGACTTGCCGCTTCAATCACGGTTATATGGCCGATTTGACAGGTTTAAGCGGGCATTGAACACATACCCCTTCAATCTCCTGTACGATTTCGAAAACATTCGAGAGAGTAATTACGAAATTTGCTTACCCAATCATGACAAGCAAACATAAAATGATCGGCGCCCTCGCTTCTGTTCCCCATACTCATGTCTATCCACAACAAGGCGAACGTAATCACGCACGAACCTCTGTAATCTATCCCGCCTATAGTCGTGGATGGAGAGGATTGGTTCGTACACGTAGAGGACGACATTGGTCACGCTGAAAGGGAGGAAGAAGGCATGCACCTCGTCAGGATGGCGAGCCATGAATGGGTTCCGCTTGTCCTCCATCTCCTTGATGGACTGTCCTTCGACGGCATATAGGTCTTTCTACGGCCCGTCATGGACCAGAGGACGATCTCCTTCTCTGTATGTCCATATCTTGAATCTCTTCATCATCTCAGTTGAGATATGTGAATTTTGTGTATTTACCCTTGCTTGAATGAGAACTACAAGTCCCTTTATATAGGTCAAAGGTGAACAGTAAAAAGAGAATAGTAAACCCTATAAACAGTAAATACTAAATCCTAAATTATATATTATATCTAACATTTCCCCGTAAATTCAAGGTGAGTTGAAACAAGTCAACTGAAGTTTGGAGAGAAGATCCAGGAAGCGCCTAGGTGGATGTGTCTTGGTGAAGATATCGGCAGTCTGATTGTCACGCCCCGTACCCCACGAAGCGTGAGCATCCCACCTTCGGTCGATAAATTGCGACGTCCCAGGAAGCGTCGCCGACCCACGCCCATACAGAGATCAAGCACAAGCGGAAGTATAAAATAAACAAACCCAGACAATTACAATATGAGCCAAGGATAGCCATCCAATAAACAACGATCAACGCAGAAAATATGTACATACTTATATTACTATTTTAAAACTCTTTTTACAGTGTTCACGACAACCAAAAAGGAAACACCAACAGCTGAGAATAATCCAAACAGCCACTTCTCTGGTCTGCTCCATCCCCACCGGGGTGCATGCTTGACGACTGCTGGATAAAAGGCGATATTCCCAAAAAGAGGTGGTGACCTCGGCATCCTACTGCTGGGGGTCTGAAAATGTTTCGGTTTACACAACCGTGAGACGAATCTCAGTAAGTTCAACCCCTAAACCTAGGCTAGGCTAGCATGCAATCTCCTGACTGGAAACAATTATTCAAATCACAATACCACAATAGTCAAACAATTATCTAACCCTGCAGGTTAGGCAGATCCACATAAAATAATCACGACACATGCGTGGCACGCATAATTACACGTATGTCAATCACATGCTCACACACCGAGTCTCACACACTCGCATGCCAATCAATGCATGTTTATGCATGCAAATGTCATTGACATGTCATGCACATTTCTTTGGCCCACTGGCCCACACTGGCACACTTGCCCAAATTAATTATTATTACGACTCGAGTCATCAATCTTTCATGGCTCGGTGCGTCTAGCCTGCTTCAAAGTGCATGAGGCGCAGCAACCGATCTGGCCCAGTGTCTCTAGCCTGCTTCAAAGTGCATGAGGCGCAACACTGTTCTCCTTGCGAACCAGAGCCTGCTTCAAAGTGCATGAGGATGGTCGCCTTCCGGACGTACCGGGCATCGTCCTGCTTCAAAGTGCATGAGGACGGTATCGACCCGAAGGTCCGTAGGTGATCACACAACTCATTATTATTTGAACCCAGCGTATAACGCTTCAGGGTATTTTAGGTGATCACATGCTCATGGCAGACACGCATTCTCGCACAATTTCATCACATGCCTCACTCTTGGCATACACAATGCGTGTCCATGTTATGCAATGCAATGAACCACGAGCACCAATAATTCGGACACCCAATGTCACAACACGTGCTTAATTGGCCCAATTAATACCGTGTGGCCTAACGTGCGATTCACAAGTTAGTAATTCATTGCAAACCAAACAATGGCCAATCACACTCCACAAAATTAGCCACACCACATACGACATAACAGTACGAAATCAACCACAATTAAGCACAATTGACGTATAATCAGTCAACCCGGCAATTTCACCGACGAACTCCTAAATTGGTCATTAAACCCCATTATCCTCCCCAACGATTCTCATTAATCCACTAAATTTTTCCGATAATAATTTCTACCAATCAATTCTCAACCCAGTCTCAATTACACACTGCTATTATCTAAGCCAGTCCAAAATGCACCGATAACACCTAAACCAGTCCAGAAAAATGCAACATCAGTCCTAATCCGGGTTTAGGAATTTTACTCACCAAAACAAGGGTCACGACGACGGGGAATGGCGGCCGATCACTGATGAACAGTGAAACCGGCGGCGGAATTCCCGGCGGACGGCGGCGCGGTGTACGGACGGTGAACAGTACCGTACGGGGGGGCGGCGTGAACAGTACACACTGTACGGACACACTGTACGGATGACGACCCGGGAAACGGTGGTTAGCGAGGCGCCGGGTCACGCGGCGGCGGCGGCCGTACTGTCCGGATGAACAAGAACCGCACGGGGGGACGTGAACGTAGAATCGTACGGTCGCTGTACGGACTGGGCTGAACGGCGACGTATGGACATGCCGAATGTAATGGGTGTCGACGGAACGGCGATCGGAGCTCCGGCGAAGCTCCGCGCAACTGTTCACGTAATGGAAAATGAGAAAAAGAGAGAGAAAAAGGAGAGAGAAATGGACGGAACCGAGGTTGAGCTGAAGCGGGGGACCAAGGGGGTCGACGGCGAGGCACGGCGGTCGGCGGCGTGCTCCGGCGAAGCTCCGGCGAGAGAGAAAATGAGAGTGAAAATTTGAGAGAAAATGAGAGAAAGTGAGGGGAAAATGGAGAGAAAATTTTTCTGAAGGCTGGTCTGATCGTGGGAGTGAGAGAGGAGAGAGTAAAAATGCTTATCTTAGTCAAAAACTAGGGCCTAGGGTGCCATGTGTCAAAAATCAAGCCAATGGACAATTTTGCCCTTGATCCAAAGGCTAGGATTTGCCCTAATCCAATAATTTAGGGGTGAAATGGTCTTTTGCCCCTAACCATGGTTGACCAGACCTGGTTTAACCTTAAATCACCTTGGTTAATCCCAAAATTAAATCCAATTTTCGGAATTAATCAAAAATGGCCTAGGGGCATTTTCGTAATTTTTCGATCCCGAACCGAAATTCCAATTTTCGCACATACGCGTTCCATATATGCGTGGCCAACATAATATGGCGTCGGAATCGCGAAATTCATCGCGCAAGCCCTCGAAAATCCACGTCAAAGTTTTGGGAATAAAATAATATTATTTTTCCAATTTTTGTCGAAATTCCAATTTTTGTCCAAAACGACTCCTGGTATGCGTGGCCACCCAAAAATGGCATCGGCCACGAAAAATAACCTCATTTGGCCTCGAAAAGCGACGCTGGCATCCCGGGGGCAAAATCGTAATTTTTCACCCCCGGACCGAAATTCCAATTTTTACTCGTACTAACTCCACATGTGAGTGGCCAGCGTAATATGACGTCAGATTCCCAAAAATAGTCTCTTAAGCCTTTGAAAATCAATACCAAAATCCGGGCCCAATTCCGTAAACAAAACCCGCTAAACTTTCAATTTCAGAGTCTCTTACTAACGGGTGGCTGTTTAGAGGTTACGCGTATCGACCTAAGGCTATTCGTATCGTGATGGTCTCGATCATTGAGAGAATGAGAAATTATCATTAGTTCCAGAGGTCACAATCATTAGGTTCAAGTTCCGGACTGGTTGACCACGTGCACTTTTGGTCTTGCAGAATCACCTGCGTCCCAATCGTACATCGTTGGCCTTGGCCAAACCCAATCCATTACTCTTTCCTAAGATCGGCCCACGTTGGCCCAAAATATTTCCTCAGCGTCTCTCGTGATCGGTATCCCTTTCGCGATAGGGTCCCCGGTCCACGTACCATCTTCTAGTTAGCCATACCCTATTGGTTAGTATCCCGAGAGTGATCAGCTCTGGGTGAGACTTACTAAAATGAAATGCGAAATAATATCAGTTTCATTGATCCCGGAAATTACATCGAAATTCGGGCTGTTACACTGATCGGCTAATGAAATAAAAACAAGTCATAGAGTTCCACGAAGAACATGGTAGCGGATGAAGTGACAATCTATCTCAATGTGTTTGGTACGTTCATGGAAAACATCGTTATGTGCAATCTGGATAGCACTGCGATTGTCACAATGAAGGATTGTCCCGCTATGATGACGGACTCTCATATCTTCCAGTAGCCATCGCAACCATAATAACTCCGATGTGGTATCAGCAAGAGCTCAATATTCAGCTTCTGTACTAGAACGAGCAACAGTGGATTGTTTCTTGCTACGTCAGGAGATAAGTGAGGTGCCCAAGAAAAAACGGTAACCCGTAGTGGAGTGACGATCTTGAGGGTCACCACCCCAGTCAGCATCTGAATAGGCTGTCAACTCCAATGTAGAATGAGCAAAAAAGTGAAGGCCATGAAATAACGTACCCTTGACATAGCGAAGAATACGAAGAACTGCAACAAAGTGAGTCGTACGAGGAGCTGTCATGTACTGATTGACAATATGAACATCATAAGCGATGTCAGGGCGAGTAACAGTGAGATATATAAGATTGCCCACTAGCTGTCGATAGAGAGTAGGGTTTTGGAGAGGAGTCCCATCACTGGCATCAAATTTGGCATTGGTCTCAAGAGGGGTTGTAACGACCTTGGTGTTCGTGAGTCCTGCTCGAGAAAGAAGATCAGTGGCATATTTGGCTTGCGAAAGATAATAACTGGAAGTGTCTGAGGTAACCTCGAAGCCTAAAAAATAACTAAGTTGCCCAAGATCTTTCATCTCGAACTGTTGACTAAGATAATGTTGGAGTTTTGAAATTCCGGTAGGATTATCTCCAGTAATAACCATATCGTCCACATATAGGAGCAGCAAAATAGACCCACGAGAAGTATGTCGAACAAAAAGAGCATGGTCGTAGGGACTAGATTTAAAGCCAAGGGATGCCATTGTGGAGCTAAACTTGGAATACCATGCACAAGGAGATTGTTTCAATCCATATAATGCACGACGTAATCGACACACTTGATGGAAAGAATGAGTGTAGCCAGGAGGAGGTACCATATAAACTTCCTTGGTGAGATCGCCATTTAAGAATGCATTTTTGACATCCATCTGAAATATAGATCAACGCTTAACAGCGGCGACAGCAAAAAGACTGCGAACAGAAGTAAGATGTGCAACATGGGCAAAAGTCTCTTCATAGTCAATGCCATATTCTCGAGTGAAGCCTTTTGCAATGAGGCGAGCTTTATAGCGGTCCATAGTACCATTTGCTCTTGTCATAATCTTGTACACCCATTTACAGCCGACAGCGGACTTACCAGGAGGCAAATCAACTAAATCCCAAGTATGAGATTTGTGTAAAGCATGTAACTCATATGCCATTGCCTTCTGCCAAAGAGGGTTAGTACTAGCTTCTCTATATGTGCGAGGTTCATAAAGGAAAGCTATTGTAGAATAAAAATGGTAATCTTGAAGCCGAATAGAAAGTTGACTTACTCTGGTGGGGCGACGATCAGAGGAGGAAGGAATGGCCGGTGGTGAAGAATCCGCGGAAGGTACAGACACGTCAGAAGTGGCCAAAGTGGGGTCACCAGAAGGCCCTGCTTTAAGATGAGGGAAAGATACATTTGGAATGGAAGAATCAGATGTGGACGGAAGTGTGGTATCTTCTGGAAATAAGTCCACTGAAGGATTGGTAAAGAAAGGAACATGAGCAGAGGGGTCGAAGGGATGAATAGAAGAGAACATCTTGTCTTCCCAAAAGGTCACATGACGGGACACACGAAGACGGTTAGAAGTGGGATCCCAACATCTATACCCTTTGTGCTCAATGCCATATCCAAGGAAGCAGCATACATGGGCACGGGGTTCTAATTTCGTGCGCTCATATGGATGAAGGTGCACAAAACAGGCACTACCAAAGACGCGTAGAAGAGTATAATTTGGTACACTACCATACAAATGCTCGTAAGGAGAGATGTGACCAATAATAGGTGATGGAGTACGATTTATAGTGTAAACAGCAGTGTGACAAGCTTCCCCCCGAAACCGTTCAGGACAAGAGGCAGAGATGAGCAGAGTGCGTACAACATCTAAGATATGCCTATGCTTACGTTCAGCTCTACCATTTTGTTGAGAGGTGCCTGGGCAAGAGCGATGAATAATAGTATCATTTTGAGAAAGAATTCGAAGAAATTCTGTATCTCTATATTCCATAGCATTATCAGTACGAAAAATCTTAATATCTTGTGAAAATTGGGTTTTAACCATGGCAATGAAATCACGATAAATACAAGAAAGTTCAGAACGATTTTTCATAAGATAAAACCAGGTATACCGAGAATGGTCATCCACAAAAATAACAAAATAGCGAGAACCACCCATGGTGGGAGTGGGAGATGGTCCCCATATATCCAAGTGAATGAGATCAAAAGGAGCATGAGATACAGAATCACTAGTCTGAAAAGGTAAAGCATGATGTTTTCCCATCTTACAGGGAAGATAGTCAAAATGTGTAGTGTCAACAGAACCTAAATGACCACTTGAAATTAAAGAGCTTAACCTAGAAGAGGAAGCATGACCTAACCGAGAATGCCAAGTTTCAAATAACACTGTGGCAGCACAAGCAACAAAAGAGGTCGGAATATTTAGGGAAACAAGCTCAAAGAGACGCCCCACTTTACAGCCTGTCCCAAGTGTTTGTCCCGTCCGAGGATCATGCACATGACAACCATGAGAAGAGAAGTGAATATCAAGACCAAGTTCACACAATTAGCCGACAGAGATCAAGTTGAGTGAGAGTTTAGGAACCAGGAAGGTGTTAGTTAAAGATAATGTAGATGTGGAAATGTTTCCTGTATGACTAACTCTCATATGTGAATTATCGGCAGTAAAAATATGAGGTGCATGTGAAGCGGAGGATTTAGACTGAAATAAGGCAGAGTTGTATGTCATGTGATTGTAACAAGCAAAATCAAAGAACCAAGAATCAGAAATACCTGGAGCAATAGACATAGCAGAAGTGCTAGGAATAGGAAGGTACCAGATTCTCGGAGAACGGTGCAAAGATCCTCTAGGGACGCTAGTGTAGGGGACAATCCTTGGGAAGAAGCTTCGACAGTGGCAGCATTGGCAGATGGACGAACAGAGGGACCTCGGCTACGAGATTGAGTGATCGATCCCGTGGGTTGCATAGGTTGTAGCCGATAACAATTTGATGCCAAATGACGATGTCGACGACAGTGTTTACAAAATGGGCGGCGCGTGGAGGAAGAACTCGAAGTGGCAAATACTGCATCCGTAGGTGTGAATATGGGCACAGTAGAATGTTGTGTTTTCAAGGTAGCCAGCCGAGTCTCCTCATTCAGTAAATCTGATATGTGACATTCTGAATTTCGACCCACTTTCGGGATTTATGAAATGATATTATCATCAATGCACTTTCTGTTATATCTCACTCGGAATTGGCCATTCTTGGGAATACTAACCGTTAGGGAATGGCTAGTTAGGATTTTGATACGCACGACCCAAGAACTCGAACCTGGATCGATACTTCGACCATAAGAATTGACGAGGGGATATTTAGGACCATTTTAGGCAGATCCAAGAATGATTAAGGAACAATTTAACAATGTTATACAATTGAGTCACGGGCGATGCCGTTTAATCACTGTATGCATTCCAAACGTTCCAAAATCAATTTCTAACGATCGTGTCGTTCGGAACTAGTGATTGACCCTCGTAATTACATGACAACCGAAGTCACCATGGCTCGAGTAAACTTAAACGTGGATTGATATCAAATCAACCACGGGTCGACACGCGTAAACCCTAAAAGCCGCCCGTTAGTTTGAGATACACGAAAGTCGCGTTTGAGCGATTTTGACCACGAATTGGAATCCGAACTTGGGTATCGAACTTTCAAGGATATCAAAATTATTATATTGGACGACGCCGCATTAAGCTCGCTTTATTATCGGTTTGCTCAGAAATTCGCGAAAACGGGAAATTAGGCTCGGAAATTAGAAAAGACGATTTTGCCCCTGTGTGTTCTAGAATTTATTTGTTGAGTGGAAGGACTTATTGGTATTTTTACCCTAGTGACCGAAAATCTTCATGGACAACTTTGCCCTTGCCTTTTTGGTTAATTACAAAAATGCCCTTCTAGAAGACTTTTGTCAAGATGCATTTCTAGCCCTTAGATCAATACTTGGGCATCAAGGACTCATCCTAGCCCTCCATTTTGGTGAGATATGTTCAGCTCACACACTCTCTCTCCTCACTTTTCCCTTGCTCTCTCTCTCTCTTCATTTTTCTCTCTCTCTTCCTCTCTCTTGGCCGAGACACTCCCCACCACCGTCCACCACCCATCAGCCCCTCACGCCACCACCTTGGACCACCGTGGACCACCGTGAGCCGCCCGCAAGCCGCCGTTCACACCCGGAGCAGCCGCCGTTCGCCGGATCGCCGTTTGGGCCGCCGCCGTTCGCCGGAGCTCTTGGCTTGGCCGGGACTGGTGCTGCTGGGTTTGGCTTGATTCTTAGCTTATATTAGTGGTAAGTAACTCCCTAAACCTTGATTAGGTTAGTAGGTTACCAATGGATAGTGTTTAGGGGTTGTTAGGGTAATTTAGGGGTTATTTTAGGGGTTAATTTAGGGGTTATGGCATAAGCTGAATTGAGAAATGGTTGGTGGCTGGATTTGATAATTATGTGGCTGATTTGAATGTTAAGATAGGTAGATTATGTTATTTGAGCTTGATCATATGTTTAATGTTGCTAATTGTGCTTAATTTGGCTAATTATGGTTGTTTAGTGATTGTTTTAATTAAATTCGTGGGTTAGTCTTGTGGCTGCAATAATCATGTGGTAGTGGCTGAATTGGATGACTTGGACTTTGATCATATGGCCCCCATTGGTTCTAGAATGGTTAAGGTTAATTTTAGGGCTTAATTATCATGATTAGGTGCTAATTTTGATCCTACGGTTTAGATTAAATTAAGATGTGATAAAAGTTAATCATATGGCTTATTAGAGATTTGAGATTGATCGGGTGACTTTGATTGGCAATCGCATGGCTAATTAGTCGATTATGTGTCGATTAAAGGTTTAATGACGATCGTGTGGTGAATTAGTTGTTTAAAATTGATCGCATGGTTAATTGGTTTGATCGTATGGTTAATTTATTTAATCATGGCTGATTAGTTGACTATGTCTTGATCGTATAGTTTGATGATGATTTCGTGGCCTAGAACGAAGATCGTGTGGTTAATTATGGCTATTGTTGGCTTGGCATGGCGTATCGTGATCATATATCGATGTTTGATGCGAAAACGAGTGCGATTCATGGCATATTTATTCGTAGTACATTGCACGTCATAAACACTTGCATTGGCTAATTAAGAAAGATTAAAATTGGCAATGCGTGGTTATTTACGTGTGTGACCATGATAAGTTCCGTCTAAGACGAGTTCTAGACGATGCCCGGCGGAAGTTCGGATGCTGTCTGGTACCCGACTTGTCGGGGGGGGTTCGATCCCAGACATTGCCGATCGCGGTGGAGGCCGGATCGATGCTCCTAAATGGGATGCCGTCCGGTACCCGACTTGTCGGGGGGGGTTCGATCCCGGACGTTGCCACGCCCAAAGTAGTGGGGTGATGCCTGGCTATGCCGGAAGACCGGCGGGAGTTCGGTGTGACCTATGGTGGGTCGTTAATAATCTGGACAACTTCGAGTGTTATGTGCATATGGTATGCTTGAGCTTTATTATAGGATAAAATCGTGAGGCACGGTATGGGACGGGCCGAAGTGATTTCATCTTATAATCGAGACTCGTGTGAATGATTGATTATGTCTGGATTATTATTATTGATGTTATGCATATTGATAGTTGCCATGGTTGTGATACAAATTGAGACTTGCATAGTATGTGGTACCATTGTCCGTTGGATAGGAACTTAACCTTTTGGTTAGAATGGCATGATTAGGGTGCCGGAGGTACGTATTGCCCTAGTCGAGGCTTAGGCAGTTTACTTATTGAGATTTATCTCATTCCCCGTTGTTAAACATTTTCAGACCCTCGACCTTGATTATGACTGAGCCTCCGCTTCGTTTCGGGGTACCAACGGAGATGGAGCATTGGGTGACTGAGTACCCAGTAGGAGAGGGTAGGGAGTATCGGAAGTATGAGAGCACGGTTTGGGTCGACGATGGGGAGCAGTACTTGACAGCTCATAAGTACATGGCTTGGTTTCTGAGAGACGGAGCTCAGAATATTGGTCCTCTCGAAGGGTTTGATGTTCCCCATGACGATGGTTTAGGATTATGAGATCTTATGGAGATTGATCCCCCTGACGGAACTGTAGTTAATCCGGAGCCAGAACCGATGGTGGACAGAGCCTCCCGGCGTGGGTCGAGTGGCCGAACCCGAATGGGAGTCCTTGCCGTCCGGCTCTTATAGTGAGGCATCCGACCCGGCTTCGCCAGAGCACCGCCGGGGATGTTGTGGAGGTTTTTGATAGGGTTAGAGATCCCTATCTTTTTGGGAGCTCCTCTTTTGAATAGAGTAGTGGAGCAGATCGACCACCCTATCCCTTTTTGAGTATGCGTGGTCTGGGTTTGTGGCCTTTAGGAAGGCTTGTATATTCTATCGATGTATGTGATGTTAAGTTTATAAAATAGTTCGTTGGTTTGTTTAAATTCTCTCTCTGTTATCCCGTTTGAATGTTCGTTGAATGGAGTGTTCGTTTGGCTTCCGCGTATTTTCTCTTATTTCGATGGTAACGGGTCGGCGACGAATCCTGGGAGTCGCATTCTTAACGACCGCGGCGGGATGTTACGTGTTCGTAGGGTACGGGGCGTGACATGATATAACTGTCTCAATAGAAGGAGAAGGATCTCTAAGTAGAATGGAGACTCTCACAAGTTCAAACTCATCATTCAGAGTCATAAAAAATTGCATGACACGAATACGATCACGATGTTGAGCAACTCTGCGAATATTTCCATCCCCTTCCAAGCGCGGTTCACACAAGGTCAACTGATCCTAAATAACATGCATAGATGATAGAAAATCATTAATGGATTGACCTGGCTCCTAACGCATGTGATATAAAGTCCCTAACAACCGATACTGATGGGCAACATCTGAACTAGAATAATGACGATCAAGAAGATCCCAAGCTTCCTTTGCTGTATTAAAAAGGCCAAACTAGAGTCGTATAGATGGGATCAAAGTGTTTCGAAACCATGTGAGAATCTGATGATTTTTGCTATCCCATTCATGCAAACGATCCACAAATTTATCATCAGTTTCTTCAGCAATTCTAGTAGGTACCCTAATTTCTCTAGTGACATAACGCCAAAGCCAGCGTCCTTTCAAGAAACTTGATATCTCTTGAGACCATAAAATATAATTAGAATCATTCAAAATAATCTGAATTGGCATTGAGACTTCAATTCTATCCATGATAGGCACTTTACTACTATAGAATCAACAGAATCTAGTATACCGAGAGCAGATATGGGAAAAATAACACCAAAAACGAATTCAGGACGTTGGAATATCTCAAGAACCGGTCAGAGAACACCGAAAACCGATCAGGAAATGGTCGAACCGGCCGGAAAAGCGACGAAACCGGTTTGGTCTGAACCGGTCAACGGTCGGTCAACGCCTATAAATGACGGTCAACGGTCGGTCAACGCCTCTAAATGACGGTCAACGGTCGGTCAAACGGATGACGTTGCAGATGACGTGTCGGTTGACGTGGTGATGACGTGGCAAGGTGATGTCAGCAACTCCGGAGCCGTTGGCGCGTGAAGCTGGGGAGGTGCGTGGATCTCACGCGCAGAATGTCGAGCGGCGCGTGAGGGCACGTCCAGTGGAGGAAGACGGCGAAACTTGACTGGATGACTTGACTGAGGGCGGCGAGTCGTGGGTTGGTGTTGGTTTTTGGAGAAACACGGCGGAGGATGTCCAAATCACTACCGAACAGCGGTGGGCTACCCGAGTCCGAGGCGCGGTGGCGCGTGGCGGTGCATGCAGCGGCGTTAGGCGGCTGTTGGTGATGAAATTTCAGGGCGTGGGTCGTCTGAGGGCAACGAGTCTGCTGGTGGTCTCGGTTTTCCGAAATGAGCAGCGAAAGTATGCCGAGCAGTGACGAAAAGCTTGGGTCTTGTCGGAGAACCGGGGCGGCACGGCCGGTGCGGCTGGCGTCGTGGCAGCCACGGTGTGGCAGACTCGATGGGTGCTCCTCAGGTAATAATAGCTCTGATACCAAGTTGAGATATGTGAATTTTGTGTATTTACCCTTGCTTGAATGAGAACTACAAGTTCCTTTATATAGGGCAAAGGTGAACAGTAAAAAGAGAATAGTAAACCCTATGAACAGTAAATAGTAAATCCTAAATTATATATTATATCTAACAATCTCCATGTGGCTCCTGCCCAGAATTAAGTCCAAAAAATGCGGAAGAAAGCATGACTCTTGCGTTAGAATCGGTAAACTATAATGTGTATAATCTCGAGTCAAATTAACGCGATGTAATCTAACGTTTGATTCCATGGCCCTCTACAAAAACACATGCGTGTATGCACTGAACACAAACCAACCAATATTGATATTAACACAAACCATGTGAAAAAAAAGAAACTCTGAACTTTAAGCGAACTCAAAGGAGGACTTAACTGATAAAAAGCGTAGGGGTTCCTATACACATTTCCTCTGGGTATGAAGGTCTCTTTCCCATCGGAAGCATAGCTCCGGGACCGAATGGCTTTCCTGATCGCCGCGCGGGCTTGGGCTAAATCATCTTCGATTTTTTTCCAGACTACTATGCTCCCCCACACATCAGAAAAAACATTGCCAAGCTACTATCACCCGAAAAAGTACAAAACAAAGTAAAGTTAAAGGGATTATTGTTCATTACTAATACGACATGAGTGACGATACTCACTTTGATTTTATTGGTGTTATGTCTGGACCTGCTTTCGTACATTGAGGTTGAAAGAAGCCCACTTACTAGAGCTAATGGTGGTCCCGTGTTGTTGCTGGTCTCAGGTGAAGTGGAAGCGAAAGAGAGAGAAAAGATTTTAGGGTTAGCATTGAAAGGAGAGTAACAGAGAAAGATCAAAAGAAGGAGGAGACAAATTGCTGGAATGAGAGAGAATTGTGAATAAGGGAAGTTGATGGATGCCGTCTCTTCTCAACAAGAGCAATTAAGAGAAAGTAAGATCACAGATAGATAGATAGATAGATATATTAGACACATACACACATGAGCAATTAAGTAAGCAAGTCCGAGAACTTTAAAAAAAAATTCTACTCTTTCCGGAATGCATATAAAATGTTGGTGCTATAGGAAGGTCCTATTTGACTTTCAACAGCAACTTCAAGGTGAGACTTAAACTTACGGGCTATATTTTCCTCGAATTTCCTAAAAAATACCTATAATTGATGAATTACAAGTTATTAACATTACCTACATCCAAACTTAATATAAATATGAGTGATATTCATATTTATAGAACATCGGTCACAATCATAAGTGGATGCGGTTAACATAGCCCGTATCTTAATATCATTTGATCTAATTTACGAGTTTGTTTAATGTCTCTCTTGTTGTCTACCGCGCTGCTTAATATGTTTACTTTGTAAATCGAGTTTAATATATTCGGCATCTTTTAGCTATATATTGGTCAGAATTTTGTTAAGCAACTAATTAAGGAAATTTTGTGGTTTTCAACTCACTGACTTTCCCGCACAATCAATGCTAAGAAGATCCAGTTATTCCTCGCACTCGATCGATATATTCAACTTCTTTCTTTGTATAACGTGTATTCATCTCTTGCGATGATTATTGTATTTGTATCGGATGTATTGATCAACGAGCCATATGTAATGAAGACAGATCACTTCTCATATTTATTACGCTTAATAAAAAATAATATAATACTTAAATTCGTACGGCCAAGTGTCTGTTTCTCCGGTTCTTGAGCTAGGATTCAAGATTTGTGATAGATTTGAAGTCAATGATGAAAGTATAAATTTTTCAATTATTCTATTTTCTCCAGGGGTAACTTCTAGGGGCTTCACATGCTAAGCTTGGCTAGCATTTAAGATGAAGCTTGTACCCTGATCAAGTTATCGAATATTTATTTGAAGAGAACTTAGGGAAAGAACTTGTCAACCTAATTTGTCGTTCAAGTCATTATTATTTTAGTGAGTCTCTTGGATCACGAAAACTTTTCGAGCCTGCTGCCTCCTGGTTGAAACCAAAGTCCTCGGATGCCCTATACTGAAAGTATACATGAATGATGTCGCGACCGAACTCCCGAGCCCTTTTTAAACAACATGCAAAAAAGGGGGGGCTCGCCTGGTACGTGCTAAGTCTAGGTTCGGGACTTAACTCGGGCTCTCCCAAGCCCATACCATATCGCGACTTAGGGTTTAAGTGTTTAACATGCAAGTGGTTTATATCAAGGAGTCGCCACTAATCGATTTGGGGTGGGCCGATTAGAAACCCAAATAGGGTGATGGGAGAATCACCCTATTCCTACGAACCAGTGATTAACTAAATTCGGGAACTTGGTTACACTAGTTGGATAACTAATGCCCTTTCGGTACCATTTTACCCTATTCATTTCTGAAAACATTTGTCAGGCAATTTGGATTGATTTTAGGACCTTTCTCCTAATATGTGAGGTGATCAAGCGAGTGCATAATCAGGAACGATCAGCAGTCAGGAACACAGCAATTCATGCAGCCTAAGGTTCTAACCCTAACTAAGTCAGATGACATTCAAAAACACAACATTCATGCAATTGTATTAAAAACATGCATAACAATACAACGGTAATAAAAACTAACATGCAAATACTACCGCGCAACCTTAGGTTTGTCTAATTTAAATAAGACAAAAACTTACAAAATAATATCACATTAGATTAAAACAACAACAATATATCACATAAAAAAAAAAAAAATTCTTTTTTTTTTTTTAAAAAAAAAAATAAAAAAATAAATAAAAATAAAAAATAAAAATGAAATAAAAAAAAAAAAATAAAATACGAAATATTTTTTAAATAAAAAAACAAATAAAAAAGAAGAAAGAAAAAGAAAGAAAAGAAAAAAAAAAAATTTTAAAAATTTTTTTTTTAAAAAAAAAAAAGCAGTAAAATAAAATAAAATAAAAATAAATAAAAAAAAAGGGATCCGGACCGGGTCGGAACCGACCCGGGTCAACGGATCCGACCCGGTCGTTGACCCGGGTCGGATCGGCTGAACCGGGTCGGCTGGACCGACCCGGGTCAACGGATCCGACCCGGTCGTTGACCCGGGTCGGATCGGCTGAACCGGGTCGGCTGGACCGACCCGGGTCAACGGATCCGACCCGGTCGTTGACCCGGGTCGGATCGGCTGAACCGGGTCGGCTGGACCGACCCGAGTCAACAGATCCGACCCGGGGCGTTGACCGGGTCGGGTCAACTGAACCGGTCAGGCCGAACCGGTGGGAACGCCCCGTCGAAGCCAAAAACGGCCTCTCACCGGCCGACCTGGCCGGCGCCGCCCCCAAATCGGCCTCCCGGGAGTAAAACCAAGCCTCTCCACCCACCGGGGTCACCGTCCGACCGCCTTGCGCCGGCGACCAAAAAAAAACCGGTTTCATTGAGGACTTTTGTCGAACGAGATGGTGTGCGCTTCCAAAAACAACAAATCTCGACTGTTCGCGAACCGGAGGATTCAAGGCGAATCAACCTACCTTCGGTGAGGACACACGGACGGCGGGGGATGACGGTATGGGCCGGGATTCGCGCGAAACGGCCGGCGCGAGTCCCGGCCATACCGAGCAGAAAAACAGAGCAAAACAGAGGCGGTTCGGGCCGGACTGAGAGCTCACCGTCGACGGCGCGTCAGGGCTTTCCGGTTGATCGGGGCGACGGCGACGCGGCCGGGAACCCGCAAAACCGACTTTCCCTTCTTTCTCTCTCAATTTTCTCTCTTTCTCTCTCAATTTTTCTCTCTCTGTTTCTCTCTCAATTTTGCCGACCGGGGCTCTCTCTCTCCCTTTGGCTATTTATAGCCGGACGACGGTGCCCCTCTCGCTCCGTTACGCCCGTAATGACGACGGTCGCACCGGCCTACTCGGCACGCGACTTTCGCGGCCATTTAGGCCGGTGCGAGGGATCGGCCAGTGAGGCGCAGAGCGGACGAACGAGGAGCCGAGAGGGAGGAGGAGATAAGGAAGCCGGGACAACGGGGAGGACGGGACCGGCAATTAATGCCGGTCCCGTCGGCGTGCTCTCTCGGCCTTCCTCTCGGCCGGATAGCGACGGCGAGGAGCGGCGCCGTCGTGCGTCGGCGTGACGTCGCGAACAGGGAAGAACAGGGGCGAGAGAGCGACCGGCGAGGGGGAAGAAGAAGAAAGGGCTGGGCCGGGCCAGGCCCAGCCGTGCGGGGGGGAAGAAAAAGAAAGAAAAAAAAAGAATGGGCCGGGGCCCAGGAGGGGGGAAGAAAAGGAAAAAGAAAAGGGCCGGGTCGGCCCAGCCCCGACCCGGCCCGAAATTTTATTTTTTTTTTTTTTTTTTAATTTTTGTTTAAAATTTAAGAAAATATGCTCTAATAGGCCCTATTAATGCACATATGCCTAATGTCTATATGCAATGCATTTAAATAGAAATATTTTTTTGTTTTAGGAATTAAAGAAAATTAATTCCTAAATTTTGTGCAATTAATTTTGGGCAATTTAAAAATAGGTGTCAACAGCTGCCCCTCTTTGAAGGTGAGCTCGCAGAGATTGAGCTCGCAGAGGTTACGTTCAAAGATAAAATGACACCTAAATTTGGCCCATGCATGTTCAATGAATGTTATTTTTGGCGAGACCGGAGTCCCATTTTTATGATGCGATATAAGATGATGCATGCTAAAGCAAGTAAAAACATACCTGGGGCTACTTACCTTGCCGAAGGGTAGAGTAATTCCAGATAGTTGATATTGTGTGTCGAGGACCCGAACCTGTCTTCGGTCGCCTTGACGAAAAAAATGGTTTGTCTAGGACCCGAACCTGTCTTCGGTCGCCTTGACGAGAATTGCTTTTGTCTAGGACCCGAACCTTTCTTCGGTCGCCTTGACTGGGGGAAATCGCTTGTCTAGGACCCGAACCTATCTTCGGTCGCCTTGACTGGATTTCATTTGTCTCGGACCCGAATCTACCTTCGGTTGCCTCGACTGGGGAAATCGCTTACCTAGGACCCGAACCTTTCTTCGGTCGCCTTGACTGGATTTCATTTTGTCTGTCCAGGACCCGAACCTTTCTTCGGTCGCCTTGACTGACTGGATTTTGCCTGTCTAGGACCCGAACCTTTCTTCGGTCGCCTTGACTGACTGGATTTTGTATGTCTAGGACCCGAACCTTTCTTCGGTCGCCTTGACTGACTGGATTTTGCTTTACCAAAGTACCTGCATCATAAGGGGTACCTGAAAAGACTTGATGGGAACAGAGGGAGTTATTCCTGTGCTCAGGAGGGTGAACAAAGGGGTCAATCCAATGTTCAGTTGGTGAACAACGGGGTCACTCCGATGTTCAGAGGGTGAACAACGGGGTCACTCCGATGTTCAGAGGGTGAACAACGGGGTCACTCCGATGTTCAAAGGGTACCATAACAATCGTAGGTACATGGATTTTTGGAATCAGGCATGGGTAAAATGTACTTACCTGGGCACGTTCCTGCCTCTTAAGGGCGTGTCTCCTGTCAGACAAATTTTTTTGTGCAAAGACATACGTATTCATCGGAGAAATAGACAACTGAGGCTATTCTTGAATATCGTATGAAATATCTTGACCAGCTGGTCAAGATGCTTTTCTTTTTCAAAGAAACACCCTGTTTACCTTCTGGGTAGTTTGAAAAGAAATCTGATGAAATACCTGGGATTTCTTATCCGGAGGTTTGATGTATCATCTGCTGAATACCCGACCTTTTTCAGGGCATCTCTTTTGTGATGATAATCAGGGCTTCTCCAGTGCCCGAATTTTCGTGTTCTATCACTGAGGATTAGAACTTTGAGCTGTCAAAGAGGGTTAGCACAAACATGCATGCATTCATCAAGGATAGACAAGCTAGGCTATCCCAGAATGTGTATTTGAAAGTTCATACATGATGATTTCGCCATGTTTGCATCACCAAACATCCACTGAGGGTCAATCAAGACAATATTCACTCGGGAGGTGGACTTCTCAAGATGCTGAACGAGGGATTCTCAGTTTCCATTCGCTCTCGTTGAAAAGGGTTATTTGTCCCGTCCATTAATGCGGGAACATCGAAAACACTCAATCTGACCGTTATCAGATCCGCAAGGGTCTGAGTTTTCTCGCAAGCGGTACGACGCTGCCAATCTGAGAGGTCTTCTTCAGGGTCGTAATGCAGGCTTGGTCAATGGCTTAATGAAGGTGACTGTTCAAGTCAATGCCATGAAAGAAAATATTCTGCAATCATCTCCGGGTTTACAAGTCAAGAACCCTGCAAAACGAGATAGAAATAATCTTGCTCGCACTTCCTCGAGCGTTGTTTATAAACATTTGAAATTCCACGTTAATTCAAGTGTCCTAGTCAGAAGAGATTTCCTGAGGGACGTAACGTGGGCTCGGTTCACAGGTTGAGAAACGAAAGGATCGCTAGGCTCAAAAATGTGTGTAAGGGTGAGAGTTGGTGATCATCTTGGCATTGTCACCAGCCTTTTTCTTCACCGTCGGGACTCTTTTGGAAAACTCCCTGGGTAATCCCTTGTTTTAGCTTCTTTGACAACTTTTTCTTGAGAAGCTTCTGCGTCCAGCATTTTCCTGGATACCATTCTATCTCTGTGACAGATCTTTGTCAAGACAGAGTTCCTAAAGTAGGAATTTGTATCGAAGAAGAACTCGAGTTTAACCCTTTGGGGTCGTCTTTTCATCGTTTTTCTTCTTCTCTTTTTTCTTTTTCTTTGTTTTTTATTCATGGGCATTGGCCTTGCTTTTACCAGGCACACTGCTTTTTCATGCCCCTAGTTTTCAGCATTTTTTTGCTGCTCTTTTGGTATTGTCAGGACTAGCCTAAACAAGTTTGAGCAGAACAATGTTATTAGGCTCTTGGAGTCTTCATCTTGATTCGGTACTTTAGACCCTGATGCTCAAGCTGTGGTGACTTTTGCCTTGCCCCGGTGTAGGGGATGATCACCAACTGGGTTGGTACGAAATGAAATCGCCGGCTCAATTGGGCTAGCAAGGGATATAAGTGTATGGGATAGAAGAAGAACTGCTCTTCGTCATCCTAGGGCACTCAAATTATCGTGAGAGTTCACCTGTAATAATAACACTCAAAGATTAATGCAAATGAGAGCAAGAAAATTTCTATTCATCTTTTCACCTTGTGTGAGCTGATGCAGCTGATGATCATAGAAAATTTTAGATATTACAAACTCCTCATCCTTCTTGTCTTGCTCATCACCGTTATCAATAAGATGTTGGCATTTTGGACAAGCTTTAGTTTTGTCGCTTCTCTCTTGACAAAGCCCTCTTAGCCTCGACTGTTCAGCCGTCGATGGTGTGCTTGTCTTGGAGGACTCTGTCGAGGACCGCCGGATCCGTAAGGACGACAAGGCCGAAACCACGGGAGTAGTGATCGAAAGGGAGGGACGCTCGTCTTGCTCCCTCCGAATTTGAATTCTCCCCGTGATGCCGATTTACCTCAAGCCGCCCCAATGTGGGGTGGTTCTTGACAGGGGTGATTTAAAAAGAACCTCCAAGTGTATGGGCTCAAATGGTCAAGCAAAGGATTAATGGTAGTGTATGGGGCAGAGAAATGAACTGCCTCTCGTCATTTTGGCTACCGTACCTTATGCGAGAAATCTCTTTACCTTGTAGAAGTGAAACCTTTTTGCTCATCTTGCAAGGGTTTGGTACTTGAGAATGTGTTTAGGCTAAGGATTGCCTCTCATCATCCTGAGACACCTCGTTCAATACATCGGAGCAGTTCGACACCATTCGTCGAATTGTCCAGATTTTCACAGGGAATTGGTGAATTAAACAGGTAAAATTACCATGCGAAATTCTTTCCAAAAGAAATGCAATGCACTTGGGGGAAGGTTAAGCATTTATTTGCTTTAACATGTTTCCTCCTTCTTTTGATTCTTTCAACTCTTAAAGTTTTAAGGGAAAGAAATACTTACCTACGCTGTAGCAGCGACGAGGTAAACCTGTAAAGCAATAAGAAAGACCGTGTCAATGAACGGCTCTTTGAGGGAATAGGAATTGGGAACGATACAACATTACCCTTCGTGATTCCCCTCATTTAAGATTAAATTGACAACTCCTTGAGTTTTCTCGGATGCTGATAATTCCCTTCTGACAAAAACAGGAGTTTATGTTAGAAATGAGATGATTGAGGGTAAATTGAGAACGATACAAATTACCCTTCTTCCATTTTGCCTTCAAAGCTAGCAGAGTCTTTTCTCCTCTTTACTTTGTTCAGCCTTCTCTGTCTCAGCCTGCTCCTCCATACTCTTGGTCACGAAGCTCGAATGAGATCCTCTATAATTAGAGGTACTCCCGAATAGAGGGTTCTATTGTCAGCGCATGCTGTGTCAATGCGGTTCCAGCATGTTGAGGAGTTTCTTGTGGATGCTCTGATTCTAGACTGCAAGGCATATGCAATTGCTTGCATGGAGAACTTCGCAGCAAAGCTAATCTCTGCTTTAAAGGTCTTTGACGAACATGGGCATGACTACCATCGATACTTCTGTGGTTGTCAGGATCTGCCTTGACGCCACTTTGTCATGTGCGAAATCCTTTCCGGTTAGATTTGCCACCAAGACTGTCCTTGTTAATAACTTTTCTGCCAATTCCCTTGTTATAAGTTGGGACACAGAAGTTATTTCAAGGATAGTACTTCTTCACAGCATCCGAGTTGACCGGGTTGGAGAATTGGCGTCCATCCATTTCAGTCAGAATCAAAGCTCCTCCCGGGAGTGTCTTTTTCACGACATAGGGACCCTTATAGTTAGGAGCGAACTTACCTCCAAGCTCAGGGGGTAGTGGTAGCACCTTTCTTAGGACAAGATCGCCTGCTTCAAAGTGTCTGGAGCGTACCTTCCGGTTGAACGATCTGGCTACCCTCTGTTGATAGCATTGTCCATGACAAAGAGCCTTCAATCGCTTTTCATCAATCATATTCAGCTGCTCCAATCTTTGCTGCTTCCATTCTGCATCAGACAGTTTCATTTGGGACAATACCCGCAGTGAGGGGATTTCTACCTCAACAGGCAGGACTGCTTCCATGCCATATACCAAGGAAAAAGGGGTTGCCCCGGTGGAAGTCCGAATTGATGTTCGGTAAGCCATTAATGCGAAAGGCAATCTTTCATGCCAATTTCGGTAGTTCTCAGCAGTTTTGGCTAAGATCTTTTTGATGTTTTTGTTGGCAGCCTCAACAGCTCCGTTCATTTGGGGACGATAAGGAGACGAATTCAGATGGCGGATTTTGAATTCACTGAGTAAATCATCAACAATCTTGTTGTTCAGATTTGTCCCATTATCTGTAACTATGGCTCCAGGGACGCCATAGCGGGCGATTATATCCCGCTTGATGAATTTCATCACATTCCGAGCAGTGACATTGGCATATGACATAGCCTCGATCCACTTAGAAAAATAATCAATTGCGACCAAGATAAAGCGATGTCCATTTGATGCTTTCGGATTAATTGGGCCGATCACATCGATGCCCCACATTGAAAATGGCCATGGCTCAGATAACTGATGTAATTCAGTTGGTGGGGCATTTATCTTGTTTCCATGGATCTGACAACGGTAACAATTTCGAACGTGTCGGATGCAATCGCTTTCTAAGGAAAGCCAGTAATAACCTAGTCTTGTTATTTTCCTAGCCAACATGTGTCCATTCATGTGTGGACCGCATACTCCTTCATGCAATTCCTGCATAATTCGTGTTGCTTCAGTTGTATCGACGCACCTTAGCAAAATAGAATCATAGGACCTCTTGTACAAGCTTTCACCATCGACGAAGAACTTCGTCGCCATCTTCATTATGTACCTTACGTCGTAGAGCTAATCCCTTCGGGAAGCGCACGCTCCTTGATGTAATTCATGATATCGGAGTACCATGGTTTACCATCGGGTTCTTCAGTCAAAGTCATGCAATGGGCCGGTTTGGTTAGAACTTCAATTTTCAGAGGTTCTATTTCCAAACCATTGGTAACCTGCAACATGGATGATAGTGTAGCCAGTGCATCGGCGAATTGGTTATGAGATCTAGATAGGTAGTCAAACGAGATCTCGTTGAATTCTGAAACCAATTCCTCCAGATAGTCACGATAGGGTACTAGCTTAGTATCCCCTGGTCTTCCATTCACCCACACCGGAGTATAATTAAGGCGGAATCGCCGAACACTTTTAGCTTGGATATTTTCATATCAATTGCTGCTTGTAAACCGAGAATACATGCTTCATACTCGGCTATATTGTTGGTGCAAGGAAACACCAATTTCGCGGCCACAGGATAATGCTGCCCATCTGGGGATATCAAGACCGCCCCAGTGCCAGAGCCAGACAGGTTTACTGCTCCATCGAAAAACATGGTCCATGTGTGTTCCTCCGTTGATAAAATGCGATCATCTGGAAGACCATCCTCATGCGTTTCCCCAGGGCATTCAGCCAGCATATCAGCGATCACCCGGCCTTTCACTGACCTCTGCGATGACGTTTGGATGTCAAATTCTGAAATTAGAATCTGCCATTTAGCTAATTTTCCCACTAATGCTGGTCGGTTGAGCAAATACCGGATAGGGTCGTTTTCAGTTACGAGGAACGTCTGGTGGTGCAAAGTATATTGTCGGAGTCTATGCAACACCCACACCAATGCGACGCATGTTTTTTCTGATTCGGAATAATTCTGTTCCGAAACGGTGAACTTCTTACTCAGATAATAGATTGCTCGTTCTTTTCCATCATCGGGATGGCTCTGGGCCAATAGGGCTCCTAATGATTCACTGTGAATCGTTAAATAGAGAGTTAGAGGATGCCCTGGAACTGGTGGGATTAGTACCGGGGGACTCATCAAAATACTGCTTCAGCTTTTCAAATGCTTCCCGACAATCTTCATCCCAGTTGATTTGAGCGCCTTTCCTGAGGAGTTTGAAGAAAGGCCGCGCAGTCTCAGATAGTTGGGAGATGAACCGAGCAATATAGTTCAACCTTCCCAAAAGGCTTCTGACTTCCTTAACTGTGGACGGGGGTTGCAACTCACATATTGCTTTAACTTTCGAGGGGTCGACCTCAATCCCCTTGCTACTCACGATGAATCCGAGTAACTTACCAGAGGTCGCCCCGAATATGCATTTTGCGGGGTTCGGGCGTAATTTGAATTCACGCAACCGGTCGAATAGCTTCTTCAAAGCTTCAATGTGGTCCTCTCCGCACTTTGGTTTTGGCGATCATGTCGTCGACATAGACTTCAATTTCTTTGTGCATCAGGTCATGAAAGAGAGTGACCATAGCACGTTGGTATGTTGCCCCAGCATTTTTCAAACCAAAAGGCATAACCCTGTAGTGAAAAGTCCCCCATGGAGTGATAAACGCCGTCTTCTCCTTGTCTTCATCGTTCATCCTTATCTGGTTGTATCCAGAGAATCCATCCATGAAAGAAAATAATTCGAAACCAGCAGTGCTATCCACAAGGACGTCTATGTGGGGGAGCGGGAAGTCGTCCTTTGGGCTGGCCTTGTTCAAGTCGCGGTAATCCACACAAACTCGAATTCGACCGTCTTTCTTCTTCACTGGTACGATGTTCGCTACCCAATCGGGGTATTGTGAAACTTCGATGAACCCTACTTTCAACAACTTCATCACTTCTTCTTCGATCTTTTCGACAGTTCGGGTTTGGTCCTTCGTAACCTTTGCTTTTTGGGAGGCATGTCGGGATTAGTAGGCAAACTGTGCTCCACAATCCGAGGGTCCAGTCCTGGCATATCAGAATAAGACCATGCGAAGACGTCTTGATACTCTTTGAGGAGAGCAGTTAAACGTGTGGCTTTCTCTTCGGGAAGGTTGGCCCCAATCTTCACTTCTTTTGGCTTCTGAGTACCACCCAAATTGATGGTAACAGTATCTTCGATTGTAAGGGGTTTAATTTGTTCATATTGCTCCCAATTTCTTTGGATTTCAGCGGGATCATCGCTTGAATCGTCAGAATCGCTGCCGTCAATATCTACATCATCAGGCTGGACCGTACTAACTCCCTCGCAAGTCGCAAGATTATACCTGAAACACAGGGTAACTTGATTAGAAAAACAAATGGAGATATGGATTTTTTCATTGTCCTCTTCCACTTAGGATATTTTTTTGAGGAAATTGTGAAACGTCTTTGATTTTCAAAGAGGCTTTTTTTTTTTTTTTTTTTTTTTTTTTTTAAACGAGGAAGCATGAGATAGCCCGGGCCTCAGAATACTTTCCTTTTCGTGGCTGGATATCATCAACGGGCCGGTTTGGTATACTACCTCATGCCCTCAAAACATTATTTATTTACAATACACGGATTTACAACCTCAAAAGAGGGTGAGTTCAAAAAGACATTCCTTCCAGCAGAAATGACTACGAAAAACAAAACACAAGGATAGCCCATTTTCCAGGGATTCATGCAGAAAGGAGAAGAGGAATTCTACTCAAGCGGGCTTGCGCCCATTCCCTCCACCGGTCCTTCGTCTATTGCGCCGACGAAGAAATCTTCGAAATCATCGTTCCAGGAGTCTAGCTCATCGGCTCTTCTCTTCACTGGTGTCAGCTTTTCCATGTCGCCCCATCCGATAGGAATGCTGTTCTGTTGGTCTTCATAAAAACTTGATGGCATCTGGTAGTCAACGTAATAATCGAACTTACCACTGGGCTGGCCCAGGGTATCCATAATTTTCTTTCCCTTGCGTGCCTTATCAGAAAGCTCAGGGGAAGCGTCACGAAGGCTAGGTACCACCAAGAGGTCATCTTCACCATGACACAACCATGGGGCACGAAAAGTGAATGCCCTAGCATCCAGTAGATCTTGAATTCTATTCTTCAGAGCGTCACAATCATCCAGCGAGTGCCCGACCTCTCCTGAGTGAAAGTCACAAGATCTGGAGGGATCATAATTAATGAAGTATTCAGGAGTAGGGTGTTTTGGCTTCCTTGTGATCAGCCCCTTTTGCAAAAGGATAGAAAATATCACATCCATGGATTTGGGAACCGGCGAGTATCGTCGTACATTGCCCTGCCACTGTAGGAGTTGGACATCTCGCCAAGTCGTGTCGGGAAGGGCTCCCGATGGCGGGTTTTCTTCGGGACGATTTACTTGGGTCACCTGCTCCTGATCGGGAAACGGCAGTAACACATCCGAGATTTGGCCGATAGTATCCATTAACGACGCAAGCAAATCTCGTAGCTCCCCTAACCGACACTGCAAACGTGCAAACAAATCAGGCGGGTTTGTACTTGTCTGAGAGGCCGAGTCTTCTTGTATGGCTCCTATAAAGATGTCGTCAAATAGGGTGACCACATTATCCAGCGCTTCTTCTCGTCCACAATCTTCCTCAATCGGTAGCTCGTCTGGGTTCCGATGTCGGTCAATAGCAATATTTAGGGGAAGCATCGAGGAGTTCGGTTGACTTGAAGATTCGGCAGGATGCTTGAACCCCTCTCCTGATTGTCCTGAGAGGTTAAGATAAATTTTTTCATCCTGCAGTAATTTAGCAGGTGACGGGAAAGTTTCCCGGATATGGGGAAGTGGCAAACCGACTTGACCCGCTATATGCCCCTTGTTGGCTGATGGGTTTCCTCCGCGATACCCTAGACCAGCAGTGCGGTGATTCTTGGCAGCCTGAATAGGCTCTCGAATGCCCCGGCCTCCTCTGCCGAGTCCTTGACCTGGGGTGAAGCCATTCCCAACCATAACTTTCCCTACCATGACCGAGGCTTTTGACATATCGGGGACAAGAGGAGCAGTTCCTCGATATCCATGTACAGTCGAAACAAGCTCGATGGACTGATAGCTAGATTCGACTTTACCGCTTGGTTCGACATATGGGATGGCGGTTTCTTGGTAGATTCGATGGTCTTCCTCTCCAAGGACCGTGATCAGCTTCCCTTGGGCCACAAACTTTACGCTTTGGTGAAGGCTTGAAGGTATAGCTCCGGCAGAGTGAATCCAGGGACGCCCCAGTAAAAAGCTAAAGGCAGTGGGGATGTCCATTACTTGAAACAGGATGCTGAATACTGTTGGGCCAATCTGGACATCGAGATCGATCTCACCCACAGTGTCTTTCTTCATTCCGTCGAAAGCTCGGACGGATGTTTTGGAGGCACGGAGCTTAGATGTGTCCACATTAAGACGGCGCAAGGTTGCCAGCGGGCAAATATTCAGTGCGGACCCATTGTCTATCAGAACTCGAGCTACGTGGGAGTTTCTACATTTGACGGAAATGTAGAGACCTTTAGTATGTCCCCTTCCTTCAGCGGGAAATTCATCCTCCGAGAATGTTATCTGATCCTTCAAAAGGATAGACCCCACAAATGCTTCTAGCTTGGTGTGCTCGATTGTCTCTGGTACGTTTACTTCGCTGAGTACCTTCATCAGAGCTTTCTGATGCTTTACGGACGTTTGGAGGAGCTCTAATAAGGAAATCTGAGCGGGCAACTTACGTAGCTGATCCACCACATTATATTCACTGGCTTTAACGATGGCCAGGAATTCTTTGGCTTCTTCGTCGGTAACAGGCTTCGGAGGCTGAGCGTCGGCTTGGGCATACGTCCGTCCTGACCTGGTGATTAGGTCCACATCCAATTCGTAGGACCATGGAACCGCTTTGTCATTCTCGTAACGGTAGGGCTGAGGTATTTCGATCACTATATGCTCTGCGGATAAGGGTACCTCAATCGTCAGCTCCTCCTCCTCGTCTGGGCTGTCAGACAAAGGTTCGTTCACAAGCGTGGGGATGGTTTCACTTGTTTCGGCATTCAGTGCTGAAAATTCTTTGTCCCAGTCGATGATAACCTCAGAGATGGTGGCTACTATATCGATATAGTCGGCGTACACAATCAAACCTGCTTTCGCCTTGCTGGCAACCCTTTCTTTCATTAGGGACAGAGGCAGTATTTCACCAGTAGGATAATACCCTGCTTTCACTAGAGCATTATAAACATCAACAGTGCGTACTCTCTCACTCTTGAATCGACAGACGTTGAAAGTAGATATGGCATTGATTCTGTTTTCATGTTCGGGTAGCGGGTTGTTCTGTATGTTTGGCTTGGATGTCTGGAATGAAAAGGCTTTGGTGTCGAGCAAGTTTTGGATTCGGTGTTTGAGGGTATAGCAGTCATCAGTCGAATGCCCTACCTCGCCCATGTGATAGTCACATTTTTTTGACGGATCATAATTCGAAAAGCTTTCTGAGTTGGGTCGTTTTGGTTCGGTAGAAAGCAGGTTTTTCTTCCGGAGTATGGCCAGGACTTGAGAAGGGGATCCAGGCAGTGGAGTGAATTGTCTTTTCTTATATCGCCTCTGAGGCTGGCGACTTGAGGTAGGCTGCTGCTCACTGTTCACCTGGACTGTCCGAGGAGGATGAACAGTCTGGGTATACGCAATGTTTCCATCCGTCAGGGGCTCCTTCTCTTTTCGTGTGTGGAGTCTCTTACTTGTGGAAGTGGGATCTGTGAACCATCCGTCACGCAGTCCCATTTCAATTCGTTCACCCACAGGGACGAGACGATTAAGGGATTCAGCAGTGGCGCCAACCAGGCGGTGTCTGTATTCGTATGGAAGCGATTTTATGAACAATTTTACTTGTTCATGATCAATGAGCTGTGGGGTAACCTGGGCGGCCAAGTTCCTCCATCTGGTGGCATACTCCTTGAATGACTCGCTTTTCTTCTTTTCCGTGCGTTCCAGATCGTCACGAGTGAAGGTGACGTCAAGGTTGAACTGATATTGCTTGAGGAATGCATCAGCGGCATCATCCCAAGACTTAAAAGCATCCACATCTTTCGACATATACCACGTCAAGGCTGGCCCCGTCAAACTCGCTTGAAAGGTCTGAATCATGAGGGGTTCATTGTCAACGTACTGGGTCATCCGCACATGATACATGTGCAAATGATGTCTGGGGCATGAAGTGCCATCATACTTCTCGAATTCCGGCATCTTGAATTTTTCTGGTACTTTGACCCGTTTGTATATGGACAGGTCAAGTGGAACGGCATGTTGCGGGCCTTGTAGCTGTTTCAGCATTTCTTCGACCTTTGCAAGGCGTTTGTCCTGTTCCGTCACTGGTACAGCTTCGAGTTCAGGCTTCCTAACAGCAAGGGGAAGCGGATCGTCCTCTAGCGGGGGCATTTTATTGTCACTGCAGAAGCTTTGTCTTTTCGGTAGACGGTGGTGATAACACCACCTCAACCGCTGCAGCGTAGGTGTAAGCTTGCCATGAATGGATTCCACCGCTTTGTGAGATTTTGGATCGCATTGATGACCATTTTCATCTCATCTTCCATATTATTGAGGCGGACATTTTCTTCGGCCATTTTTTGTAACTACCTGTGAAAACGTGTATATGAATGAGTATAATGCCCAATAAAGAATCATTCTATGACTTAGTCATATTATTATTGCATAATGTACTTATTTGCAAAGAAAAAAAGAGAGAAAAAAAAGGTTTTATTTATATATCATTACAGGTGGCGTCCCCGGGGTTCGAACCCCGGTCGCCTCGGACCCTGAGGCTACATCCCCGGATACCACTGGGCCGAAGGCCGCGGTGGTGTCAGTACGGGGCAAAAAAAATTATTTAAAGTATAAAAAGCGGCCCGAGCTATATTAACATTTGTACAAACCATAAACATTTTTACAGGAGATATTCAAAACCCCTAAACATAAATACAGGGACATATAAAAGACAGGGCTTTTAACAAGAAGATGCCCTTTCCCGGATGCTCATTCTATAGACGATGGGGAAGCTACAGTCTCTCGGAGCCGTTTATTTTCACGGACAAGCTCCGCAATAAGCGTATCCTTCGTCCCCACGGTCCTCTCGAGCTGGTCGATCTGTGTTTGGCGACTGGGCTTGTTGGGTACATCCGGGACTTTTGGCTGTAGCTCTGTCGGGATTTTGTGATGTATGATGTAGAATAAAGAGGCATGGTGGACTTTTTCTTGCCCTTTCAACGCTTTAGGCACAAGAATGATCTCAGTTGACATTCATCCATTTTCTCTGGATGACACCAATTTCGTCAGCGTAATTATAATTTGAGCGAGTGAATCGGGTTCGAAGCAAATCTGTCGTAAGAGGTGGCGGGATCTCCTGGAGGGCCCTGTACTGGCGAGCTACCCGGTAGGGGTAGTATGAAGTGATGCCAGATAACCCGAGCAAAGGGACAGGGTTGTGAAACTGGTGAGCATACCGAACCTGACCCTCATGGAACCATTTAGCATGCCACAAGAAAGCCTCGGGATCGGGGTTTTTCAAAAAATCTATCCAGGTAGAATAATCCTTATGAGGGGAATTATTTTCTAAAACCTCGAACCTTTGAATCGGGTGCATGAAGTCATCGACTTCAAAAAGCTGCATGAGATGCCCAAAACCTCTCAAATGAGATAAAAACCAGATTTGTAAAATCTCTGGGGCGGCCCGCATAATTTTATCATCATTTTGTTTAAAACGGTTCAAAGACAAAAATGTTTCTGCTAGAACCGAGTTAACATAACCCAAGCCGGTGCAAATTTGTTTGGCCACATACGCAATTGAAGGGTTTATTGAATTTCTACGATGGGGGAAAATGACACACCCAACAAAAGCAAGGATAAAAATTTTAGCTTTTTGGCTCATGGGTTGACTTTCAAAACGTTCATTTAGGAAAAACCAGGGGCAGGCATTGCAATAGGCTTTAACGACTCTTTTCACGGTATTGCTATCGGTTCGCAAAAAACTGGGATAATTCGGATAGAGGGGACACACCCAAAAGTGGTTTGATGAGTTCAGATCCCAAAGGCTTTCCAATGACAACGCTGTACTCCTCCAGGGTCGGGGTCATCTCAAACTTACCGAATATGAAAGTGGATGTTTGTGGACACCAGAAATGTGCTAATGCTTGCATCATGCCAGAATGGATGTTGATTTTGAGCAAGGGGAGTAGGCGACCAATTCTTGCTTTAACATACTGTTGGCCATTTTGATCGAGTCGGTCCCACCATGCCAGAAGCTCTTTTTTAGGAGTGGGGACAAATTGGACATCAGCTCTTCCCATCGTGTATAAAATGCAATCAACGGGTGGCCTAAAAAAAACGAATCAAATGAATAAGTACGCTGGATAATAAAATGAAAAGGGACAGAATATATACCTTTCCTTGAACCATGGCAATCACAATGACATACACATGAGGAGTGAGGTTCGATTTCTATCTAGACTGGCCCAGCAAAATGAAGTTAAAAGGGTGCCTGACCGTCGCAGTCTCGCGTTGGTGTCAAGTCCTTTTAACCTCGGCCGAATCGAAAGGAATATCTTATAGTCACGCGAATAGCGGCTAAAGATACTTCTTTACGATTTTTTTAGAAATAAATTCCGGGGAAAAGAAAGGCAACCTCTACATCGCGGACTCGCGTTCGAGGTCGTATCTTTCTTAACACCATCCTAGGATACCCTATCGCGGTCCAGGTCCGGCAGCGTGGTTATGTGTGCAACGGTGTAGTGCTAAATCATTAAAGCATGCACAACAAATTATAAACAATCAATTCGAACCTGCAAGAACAAACAACACCTTAATGTCAGGTTCATACCTGGAGTCCTTGCTGCCAAACAAAAATCATTTTGAACAGGATAAAATTTTTGGCCTAAGTCCACTTTTTTAAAAAAAACAAATCCCCAGCGGAGTCGCCAGTCTGTCGCGACCGAACTCCCGAGCCCTTTTTAAACAACATGCAAAAAAGGGGGGGCTCGCCTGGTACGTGCTAAGTCTAGGTTCGGGACTTAACTCGGGCTCTCCCAAGCCCATACCATATCGCGACTTAGGGTTTAAGTGTTTAACATGCAAGTGGTTTATATCAAGGAGTCGCCACTAATCGATTTGGGGTGGGCCGATTAGAAACCCAAATAGGGTGATGGGAGAATCACCCTATTCCTACGAACCAGTGATTAACTAAATTCGGGAACTTGGTTACACTAGTTGGATAACTAATGCCCTTTCGGTACCATTTTACCCTATTCATTTCTGAAAACATTTGTCAGGCAATTTGGATTGATTTTAGGACCTTTCTCCTAATATGTGAGGTGATCAAGCGAGTGCATAATCAGGAACGATCAGCAGTCAGGAACACAGCAATTCATGCAGCCTAAGGTTCTAACCCTAACTAAGTCAGATGACATTCAAAAACACAACATTCATGCAATTGTATTAAAAACATGCATAACAATACAACGGTAATAAAAACTAACATGCAAATACTACCGCGCAACCTTAGGTTTGTCTAATTTAAATAAGACAAAAACTTACAAAATAATATCACATTAGATTAAAACAACAACAATATATCACATAAAAAAAAAAATTCTTTTTTTTTTTTTAAAAAAAAAAATAAATAAATAAATAAAAATAAAAAATAAAAATGAAATAAAAAAAAAAATAAAATACGAAATATTTTTTAAATAAAAAAACAAATAAAAAAGAAGAAAGAAAAAGAAAGAAAAGAAAAAAAAAATTTTAAAAATTTTTTTTTAAAAAAAAAAAGATAAAATAAAATAAAATAAAAATAAATAAAAAAGGAATCCGGACCGGGTCGGAACCGACCGGTCAACGGATCCGACCCGGTCGTTGACCCGGTCGGATCGGTGAACCAGTCTTTGGACCGACCGGTCAACGGATCCGACCCGTCGTTGACCGGGTCGGATCGGCTAACCGGTCGGTTGGACCGACCAGGTCAACGGATCCGACCGGTCGTTGACCCGGTCGGATCGGCTGAACTGGTCGGTGGACCGACCCGAGTCAACGAGATCCGACCCGGGCGTTGACCGGCCGTCAATCAACCGGTCAGCCGAACCGTGGGAACGCCCGTCGAAGCCAAAAACGGCCTCTCACCGGCCGACCCAGACCGGCGCCGCCCCCAAATCGGCCTCCTGGGAGTAAAACCAAGCCTCTCCACCCACCGGGGTCACCGTCCGACCGCCGTTCGCCGGCCGGCGACCAAAACAAAAACCGGTTTCATTGAGGACTTTTGTCGAACAGATGGTGTGCGCTTCCAAAAACAACAAATCCGACTGTTCGGCGAACCGGAGGATTCAAAGCGAATCAACCTACCTTCGGTGAGGACACACGGACGGCGGGGGATGACGGTATGGGGCGGGATTCGCGCGAAACGGCCGGCGCGAGTCCCGGCCATACCGAGCAGAAAAACAGAGCAAAACAGAGGCGGTTCGGGCCGGACTGAGAGCTCACCGTCGACGGCGCGTCTGGGGCTTTCCGGTTGATCGGGGGGCGACGGCGACGCGGCTGGGAACCTGCAAAAACCGACTTTCCCTTCTTTCTCTCTCAATTTTCTCTCTTTCTCTCTCAATTTTTCTCTCTCTGTTTCTCTCTCAATTTTGCCGACCGGGGCTCTCTCTCTCCCTTTGGCTATTTATAGCCGGACGACGGTGCCCCTCTGCTCCGTTACGTCTGTAATGACGACGGTCTGCACCGGCCTACTCTGGCACGCGACTTTCGCGGCCATTTAGGCCGGTGCAGAGCAGGGGATCAGTTCAGTGAGGCGCAGAGCAGACGAACAGGGAGCTGAGAGGGAGGAGGAGATAAGGGAAGCCGGGACAACGGGGAGGACGGGACTGGCAATTAATGCCAGTCCCGTCGGCGTGCTCTCTCGGCCTTCCTCTGGCCAGATAGCGACGGCGAGGAGCGGCGCCGCCGTGCGTCGGCGTGACGTCGCGAACAGGGGAGAACAGGGGCGAGAGAGCGACCGGCGAGGGGGAAGAAGAAGAAAGGGCTGGGCCGGGCCAGGCCCAGCCGTGCGGGGGGGGAAGAAAAAGAAAGAAAAAAAAGACTGGGCCGGGGCCCAGGAGGGGGGAAGAAAAGGAAAAAGAAAAGGGCCGGGTCGGCCCACCCCCGACCCGGCCCGAAATTTTTTTTTTTTTTTTTTTTTTTTTAATTTTTGTTTAAAATTTAAGAAAATATGCTCTAATAGGCCCTATTAATGCACATATGCCTAATGTCTATATGCAATGCATTTAAATAGAAATATTTTTTTGTTTTAGGAATTAAAGAAAATTAATTCCTAAATTTTGTGCAATTAATTTTGGGCAATTTAAAAATAGGTGTCAACAAATGAAGTGTGCGAATGTAGGAGCAGAAAAAGAGAGAGATTACGGTACTGAGTTCGACAACTCATCACGATAATCTGCTTGAATTTTGAACCTCTCATTTCATCGATTTAAATCATGGTTGTCGACTTTAATACTTCGTTAGCTCTATTAGGTTTTAGTGGTGAGTGGCTTATAATACAAAAAGAGCCACGTGAACCTTTTTCTGTCCACTTAAACGGATCGAATCAACGGAATGACTCAAGTGTATCGGAGTTGCAAGTTCTAGAGCATAAAAGAACATAAACAAAAAAGTTATGGAGCCCAAATGCATTGTCATGACAAATTGTAGCTCCTTATAACTGTCCCTAAATCAATCTTGAAGTAGTTCAAAAAACAGAAGACTATGTGTTGACTGATATAGAACATGATGTACGTTTGACAGAGTTATGTGACTATTGGGCGTGTAATGAAGGTATAGATGGGTCGTATGGTCCCATTTCGGAGGTGGAACTCCCAGGATGTGGAATCGACAATGACTATAATCGATCGGTCTTGATATAGAGATTACTTTTTCAATTTAGATAATTAATGATCTCGATATAATTGGATCAAATTAAGCCCTTTATTTTAGGGTCGTCTTGAATCTGTTATGGGGCTGGTTCGATTTTGAAACCGGCCTGGAATCATTGGATCTACCCTGGAACCAACTTAAGGGCAGTTCGATAACATCATTAAGTGCTGAAATCAAAAGATTCAACAATTAAAAATGGCATCCGATGTGTTTGATAACGTCCAAATGCCCATCACTTGACTTGAATTTAAAAAAAAAGAAAATGACACAAAGAATCCTTGAACTTTGGCTCAATGTGCAATTTGATCCCTAAATTTTTAATTTGTTCAATTTAGTCCATGAACTTTAACCCAATGTTTAATGTGGTCCCTGAACTTTCAATTTATTCAATATGGTTCCTAAACTATAGTCCCTGAACTTTATAAAAATATTCAATGTAGTCATTCTATTAATTCAAGTTCAGGGACTACATTGTACATTTTCATATAGTTCAGGGACTAAATTGAATATGTACCAAAAGTTCAGGAACTACATTGAACAAATTAAAAGTTCAGGGATCAAATTGCACATTGAGCCAAAGTTTATGGACTCTTTATGTCATTATCCCTTAAAAAAAACAATTGAGTTGGTTTAGTAAGAGAAAGCTTCTTATTGAAAATCACTTGATACGGTCGGTGGTCGGTGAGTTTGTAATTTTAAAAACTGACATCTTATCTTTGATTATTTGCTTGAATTCCCAACAAGTGCCACCCTAATTATTCCAAGTACGTAATAATCAATTAAAGCAATCTTGCCATCACTTTTCAGTACGCCTCCATACAAAAGTAGCATTGCAAGGGTAGTTAGCGGTGGAAATTTAGGAACGACACAGTATATTCTGCATAACATGATAAAATTACGGGTTAAAGAGTCAACATGATTGCATGACTCGCTATGGCACGAAATTAATACATCGACACGAAAACAAACAACCAACACGAACTTGACACAAAATGTCTTCAAATTTTCGTAAAATCTATTTACAAATAGCAATGCTAGTCAATTAAATGTGATTATATGAAATTTAAAAAAACATATTCATGGTCAAAGAAATATCATCAATCAAAAATCTTAATAGTGAATAGCAAGGAAAGAATAATTTTTCAGCTAATTGTGCATAAACAAATCATAAACAGATTAAGGAATTAAAAAAGGAAAACGAAATAAAATTAATAAAGGGTTAATATCACGAAAAATCTCAAATAGATACACTTGTGACAAATTTACCCCAGACTAATTTTTTAACCATCAAAAACCCCAAACTGATACACATGTGATAAATTTACCATCTATTAGTTTCCATTAAATTTTACCGTCAAATTTCTAAGCTAGATAACACGTGATAATTGATGGGTGTACTCGTTTGAGGTTTTACCCCTCCGTTTGTCATAGGTTTATCAATTTGTGATTTTTCGTGGTATTAATCCAATTTAACATAAGATAAATTTGTCGCAAGTGTACCAGTTTGAGATTTTTGGAGATCAAAAAATTAATTCGAGATAAATTTGCCATAAGTGTATTAGTTTGAAATTTTTTATGATATTAACCCAAAAAAACAAGAGCCAAAAGTTTAAGAGTAAAGCCTCCGCGTTCGGGGGTGGAGACGATGGGCGACTCCATGTTGGCGACAATCCGTTTCTCTCCAACTTTGATTTTCTTTTTTAAGTTTTTTGACTTATTTTTCCTCCAATTTTTAATTCCTTGACTTTTAGATTTTCTTTATTTTTTTATTTTGACTTTTTCTAGGGTGATGCCATCTCACCGTCGCATATTCTAAAAAAAGTATAACGAACTCCATGTTAAATTATGAGGAATAATGACACAAATGATCCCGTAATTTTGGCCCAATATATAATTTGGTGCACAGACTTTTAATTTGTTCAATGTAGTCCCTAAAATTTAGCATAATGTTAATGTGGTCCCTGAACTTTTAATTTGTTCAATGTGGTCCTCGAACTTTTGGTACATGTTCAATTTAGTCCCTGAACTATATGAAAATGTTCAATGTAGTCCCTTAAATTGAACATGCACCAAAAAGTCATGGACCACATTGAACATTAGGCTAAAATTCATGGACTATTGACTAAGTTAAAAGTTTATGAATCAAATTGCACATTTGGCCAAAGTTCAGAGACTATTTGTGTCATTTTCCGTAAATTTTGATGTGCCACGTCAGCAAAATTGACGAAGCTGTCGCCAGAAGGACTTGATAGTACCGATTTTAAAACGTTTAGGTTTTCATTGCACATTTTCAAATATTAAGACTTGATTATTTATCGGCTAAAATGTATAAAACTGTCTATATAATATTCCCTTGATAAAATGTTTCTATTTAGTATTTACCTCACAAAGGTTTCAGAGGCTTATCGCGATATGTAGGATGACTCCGAAATGTTCAAAGATTTATGAAGAAGTTCCGGGAGTTACGAAGGAAACTTTGAGCTCATATTGGTTATGAGTTTAGAACATGCCTATCAAATTCTTATGAGTTTAGAACAAGTTTCTTTGGCATTGTTGCATCGCATTAGTTTTCCTATCACCACACACTGTCCGCATCAACCGTTCGACGATATTTTATGAAATGATCCTCCGCTAATCCACTTTTTTTTCGTCATTACAAGATGGTTGCAGAGGTTCCCTTAACATCCCAAGCATCTCCGGTAGAGGATCTTCTGAGGGATCATATGGTTTTGAAGCAAGTTGATGATGAGGTAGCTGAGATGATTTTGATCGGAAGGATTTTGTCAGAGAAGTGCTGCAGTCAAGCTTCCTAGCTAATGCTTCTAGGAAAGCGTGGGCTGCTATGGGTGAGATTATTATAACCCCTTCAAATGAGATTATGTAGTTGTTCACATTTCATGATTCGCACCAAGCAGAGAGAATCGTCAGTTCTGGCCCTAGTTCGATTATGGGAAACTGCATAAACCTGCAGAGATGGGATGCTCAGAAGAGACTGGAGGACCTCTGTTTTGATGAACCGGATGTGTGGCTGCAAATAAATGGATAGGCCTTGGACCGGATGACACAACAATGCAAAAGTTACTGCTTGTTTGGCAGGCAAAGTGGCGAAAATTAAGCCAAATTCACACCAAATCTTGGGGTCGTCGTGGATTTCTCTGTGTTAAAGTTGCACTGGATGTTAAAAGAACCCCTCGTACCTAGAAAGTGGAGTGTTACGGATAATGGTGAAAGGCATTGGATAGAGATTTGATGGTATCATTGGTCACACTGGGAAGCTAGGTGATAAGGAAGTCCTTAGTGTGTGAAGCTGTGGCCGGACAACCTAGGTTTGGCCCTCGGATGAGAGTGGCTTCCCCTGCCAGGGATTTTGGAAGTCGCTTTGGTGAATCTATGAAGGAGAGTGACCAGAAATCTAGTAAGAAAGAAAGCATCCCTGATCCTACTTGCTCACAATATCGCCCTTAATTTGAAGCCTCTCTCGAGTCTTATCAAACGTCAGGAGCCTCTTTATCATCTAAGAAATGTCCACCTCAACCACCAGCTATCCCTAAGCCTGTTCTAGATGACGGGCGTCCGGATCCCATTACAATCTTCGCACCGGTCTACGACGAAAGTTCTTCGGAGAAAAGATGTGTCCGGTCGTACATCTCACACTGGTGAAAACACAAATGATTGCAATCGCAAGAGATACAAATCTCGGAGGAAATGCCATAGCTAGTAGCTTGTTTTCTGAAACTCTTAGCTAATTTTTTTTTCCTTAAGTTTATTCCCTCCTCTCTAAAATCCACGCATGCTTCACATATGGAGAATAAGAAACCTTTGTAAACGGCTTAATCCATCCTTAACCGTTACTTTACTTGCAAAGTTAGTTGCCTCTTTTTAATTAGTTGATTTTTGGAGAGTTTTATATAACTATATATTGTATTAAACAAAATAATTTGCAATGATTTTAGTTATTGTGTTATTATGAAAAGACCATTTGTGAAATGTTATAGCATGATACGCTTTTAAATTAAATAATTAATAGCTATGTTAATTAAAAAATCTACTTTGTCGTACACAATAGTAACTATTTGCTGGAACAAAAAAAAAACCTTACTGTTGCCATCAAAACAAGGCAAATTGTTAAATTTTCTCTTAATTGGTTGGGATATTGAAATTGAAAATCCAATGAAAGCCAGATAGACGTTAACATGGCGCAAAGTACTCTCGTTTAGGTGAATTAAGATTGAAAGTACCCTCTCTTTTGATAAAAGACTTTATAAAGAACGTAAGTTAAAGTTTTGGGGAAAAGAAACTCGAATATGATCCCCGAAAAATCGTGCCTGCTGCAACAAGAAAAGGAGAAATCGATTGATTTATATTCTTTTCCGCATCTAGCTTCTTCTTCTTGTTCTTCTTCTTCTACTACTTAAAACCCCACCAAATCCCAATCAAAACCCACAAAATCTAACTCCCTAACAGTGCAAAATCTCCAAAATTTGTAATGCCCACTTGTGATCAGCACTCGGCACTCTGCAACAATGGCCACGAGCTCCATGAAGCTCGAGCGACCATTACAGCGAGCTCCAAATCTCTCTCTCTCTCTCATTTTTATATTGCCCGATGTAATGCCTATTTGGCACCACAAAAAGAAAATCGTGAATCATGACAGGACGGTGCGCTCCGACGACCAACTCAGAATCCGGTTACCCATGTCACCGAAAAAATGCACCAGCAATAGAGAAAACAGAACAGAAGGACTCTAAGGTGGAACATTTTGAAAGTAAGAATAAGCTTTTGAATTGAAAAATAAGTAGAGATACTTTTGATTTCCAGATAAATATATAAGGACTACTGGTGGCATTAACCTCACACAATGTCAAAAACTTTAGAAGAGATCACAACACCATCTCAGGGACTTAAAAAAACAGAAACCAAAACGTTACATATTATCCACCGTACTGTTTAGATCTCCAGGACCGATGCACACTTTGAGGGACTAAAAACGGGTTAATACCACCAAAAATCTCAAACTGGTACACGTGTGATAATTTTAGCCCGAACTTTTTTTTTTACCATAAAAAACCTCAAACTGGTATACCTGTGACAATTTTACCCTGAACATACCACAAAAAAACCCCCAAACTGGTACACCTATGACAATTTTACCCCGAACTTATCACAAAAAACCCCAAATTGATACACATGTGACAAATTTACCCCGAACTGATTTTTTAATATTATTTTTTATTTTTTAAAATTTTTATTTCTTTTTATTTCTTTTTTTTTTCTTCATCTTTAACCTCTGGCCGGTCGCCGGACCGGCGACCGACCAGAGATGAAAGCCGGCGAGGTCGGCCCCGCCCGCCGCTGGTGAGGGTCGCCCTCGCCAGAGTCGGGCGAGGGCGACCCTTGCTTGAGTTGGGCGAGAGCTGTCCTCGCCCGACTCAAGCGAGGGCAGCCCTCGCCCGCCCTAGCGAGGGCTGACCTCGCCCGACGCAAGCGAGGGTCGCCCTTGCTAAATCCAGCGAGGGAAACCCTCGCGTGGGCAGGCGAGGGCAGCCCTCGCCCGACTTAGGCGAGGGTCACCCTCACCGGCGTCGGGCGAGGGCGGCCCTCGCCCGATCTAGCGAGGGCCGCCCTCACCAGCGGCCGACGGGGCTGACCTCGCCGACTTCCGCCTCTGGCCAGTCGCCGGTTCGGTGACCGGCCAGAGGTTGAAGATGAAGAAAAAAAAAGAAAAGAAAAAAAATAATAAAATAAATAAAAAATTTGAAAAAATAAAAAATAATATTAAAAAATTATTAGTTTGGGGTAAAATTATCACAGTTGTACCAGTTTGGGATTTTTTGTGGTCAAAAAAATAGTTCAGGGTAAATTTGTCACGAGTTTACCAGTTTGGGGTTTTTTGTGATAAATTCGGGGTAAAATTATCACAGATGTATCAATTTGGGGTTTTTGGCGGTCAAAAAAAAAGTTCAGGACAAAATTGTCACATACGTACCAGTTTGAGGTTTTTGGTGATATTAACCCGACTAAAAACTACACCGAAAACAATTCCTTGATTCACCAAAACAAGTCCCATGCAGTTAAAGACTAAACCAGGGAAACACGTGAGGGATTCTGTGGATAGTTAGGCCAGTATCGTAACAGAAGGATCGGTCCCCGTCTGCATCAGTTTCCTTGTCAGGACTCATGAAGGTAGGTGTTCATGTGAACTATATACAACAGAATGAGACCCAAAAATAAACAAAACAAATCATAGAGCGAGGACTCGTTTGGTTCAACTTTGAAAAGGGGCCATTGGGGAATGCAAATACCTAAGTTAAAGCCCCTTGGGGAAATGCAAATGACGTTTGATAAAAAAATTCGTTATGAAGCTACTTTGGCCAAAGTAGTATTCGGCTATTTTTTTTTTTTGCAAAGGGCTTTGGGATCCTTTTTTATTAAAAAAAAAAAGTTACCCATAGCCGGAGTCGGCGAAGGGTTACGGCCGCCGGCGAGCCAGATCTAGCGTAGGCGGCCGGAGCCCGACCTTGGGTGACCCCCGGCGAGGGTTACACGACCCAGGTGGCCGTCGCCAGGGGTCTCCTGACCTCAGGCGACGAGGCCTGAGGTCGCACAACGGGTCGCCTGAGGTCGCGTGATCCAGGCGACGGCCGCCTAGGGTCGCACGACCCAGGCCGACGGCACCTGGGCGGTCGCGCGACCTCAGGCGGTCATCGCCTAGGTCGAGCGACCTCGCCGGCCCCTCGCTAGCCCTTTGCCGTCTAGATCCGATGTCGTCGGCCGCCCTCGCCGACCACGCTTTCGTGAAGAAGATAAACAGTAACAAGGGGTCAAAACCGGAATATTAAAGTTTGAGTGAGGATAGTTTGGGAATGGAAAAAAAAATTTCAGCATTTGTGAAATGCCGAAAGCCTAAAGCTGGTCCAAATGCTAGCATTTGGCCAATGCTAGGCCGAAAGCTAAACCAAACGGGCCTGAGTATATATAAGAAAAGCTTTGAGTTACGCACTCATGTGTGAAAGAGAGAGAGAGAGAGAGAGAGGGGGAGAGAGAAGGCAACTTATGTATATACATCATGTTCATCCTCAGATACACAGGAAACATCTTGGGAGATTGCACTGGTTATCATTGTCCAAAAGAAGAGCATCAGAAATCCAACGGCACTACTATACAAGTAACAGCAAGATAATGGCCACCTCAGGATCTCGTGGCCCAAGGAAGTGAATAAAAAGAAAAGAGAAAGGTGGCTCTTTTGAGGCAAAAAGGGAACACAAATACAGCTCGGATTCAACACGTACAGAGGCTTCATCATCAAGAGAACAGCTACGTCGGAATGCATCTTGAAAGAAGGGGGAAGGAATGAATGTGAAGCTGTGAGGGATGATGACGAGTACCTCTCGTAAAAAAGTTTAGAAGAGGTCGTGGAGGAGAATCTCACTCTTTTATGACTCCTAAATTCTCCAGAGAAGCCCGAATGTCATCGCTGCTGCAGTCTTGAGATGTCTGAACGATGTTTGGGCTGTCAAAGGGCATGACATCTGAAAGAGGATAGTTTCTGTTGGCATGGAATTGATTGCTGGCGCTACTACACACCCCCTTAAGTATAACACTCTTGTGCAGCCCTCCAAGCAATCCCTCGTAATCTGTGTCACCACATTCTCCAACAAAAACCACCATCTTTGATAGGTCGACTCCCCACCGGACATATAGGTACCTACAGGAAATTTTTTTAGTTCAATTTGGAGTTGATCAAGCCTGATGCAAATAACGGACATCTCTACAACAGAGTACAAGGAGACGCAGTGCACTCTGAGACTCAAAATGTAATCGTAGTGTGAATTATGGCTAGAGAATTCAATGGAAGTCTAGTCGCATCATTGTGCCTGTTACAGGTAACGGTCATTTATGACCATGCTCAGTAATCTTATCAATTGATGTTACAAGACAAGCGAATCGTTCACAGGACATTAGAAATGTGCTTGTCAGGCATGCCGCATGCAGTTCCTTGTAAAAGAGCTTGGCTGCAGTACTCCATATATTTCCTAAATCCGCATGACCCTCCTTACAGCTACAAAACTCTGCTCATAATGGAATTTGCTTCGAGTTTCTTGGTCAGTAGAAGGCATTGCCCTCCCCATATACCTTTACTCTTTTGTTTTATTGGTCACTGATGTTCAAATGAATTGTCTTTACGGTGTTCTGTAGTTGTATGACAATCTTTACCAGAGCATTGTAGTTAGACTATTAGGTGCCATTATTTGGATTTAAGCCATGCTCTTCACATCCATTTCTTAGGGGAAGATAAGACTCGAATATCAATGCCTCGATGTGTATGTTTCAAACAAAACAAATGTCTTGGGACCTAATTTGAACAAACATGAAGTTTTGATCAAAATGCACTTATTTCCATCAGATATTTTCAGATCATCCATGACAATAGGAAAAGCAATACCTAAGTGCTTGGGCACGAGATGCCAGCACTGGAATGACATTCAGCCTGGTCCAATTTTGGCAAAAAATAGCATGCGAACGTAGAGCCTGAATTCTCATCATCTTCCGCAGCTCCTTAACCGGGGGAACCTGCAGGACCAAAACTCAGAGAGGCTCACTTATTTCAAACAGAATACTAGGACTGACAGAAATCAGCAAAACCCCAATATCCCCTCATCTGTATCAAAAAAAGCTTGCTATACTTATCCCATGAAAAACAGAGTTACAAAGAAATAAGGTGTACCATTCCCGGCTTTTCCACTTTAAAGGTGTAGCAGTAGTCGGTGGAGAGCTTCTCTGCCAAAGTGACAATCTGGGCTTCATTTGCAGCCTTCTTGTCAGTAATAGAAGCTGCCCAACGAACCAAAGTCTTCCTTAACCCTTCCCCACCCCATCGATATTCAATGTGTGAATGGTAATAGAAGTCGATCACAAACGGACGGTTCTCAGAATTGAGAGATGGATAGTAGAGATCACTACCACTGTTGCAGATAAACGCATCGAAATCATAAGGACTCAACCCCCCGGAAACTAGAAAACTATGAATCTCAAACATCGTCAAAGATGTTGACAATATAAATCCGACGGAGCCTTCATTCCTTTCCTTATCCACAGAAGAGAAAACCTTTTGTATGATTTCAAGAAGATCTGTCAGTGAATCACAGTCCACCGCAAGGACAAAGATGTGCTTTCTCCTCCTCAGGGGTGGAAATTTGGAAGAGTTGGCATTCTGATCAGATTTCTCCATTAATCCCGTTTTCCTATCCTTTAAAACACCTTTGGACCATGTCATTACAGCATTCTCTAACTTATTTTTTCTATCTGTTGCATTGTCTTCAGATCCTACAGATATCTCATTTCCACTAGCTTCATTCTTCTCCCCATCCAATGAGAACTTCAAATTTAGGGACAGATCCTGTATATCCCTCAAGGAATCACTTGGCGAATCAGATTCTGAATTTCCAAGACCATCCTCACTTCTTTGCCACTGTGGATGCCTGGGCTTGCAACTTGCTATTCTAGAGAGATAAGTCTTGCAATGCTCCGGCCATGAAAATAGGTGAATATTCTTCAGTCCATTCTGCCGGCACCTAGCCCAGAGCTGTTTATCTGCCACCAACTTTAGAAGAGCATCAGCAATCGACTGCTGATCATGGGGATCAATAAGAAGGCCATTGTCAAGAACCTGCACTTTTTTTCCTTTCAGTCAGTTTGACAGGATCTGGAGATCTAATACCATGAATAATAAGATATATTCATAGAAAAGGCATACCCTGTGTATATCAACAGGACCTCCATTTTTTGTGGCAACAATCGGCAAACCATGAGCTGCTGCCTGTTTGACAAAAGAGGGAGGACTCTTATCGTATAATGACTTGAGAAACTTAACACTTCACAAAGTAATGCTCACCTCTATTAAAGTAAGCCCAAATGGTTCAATGAAAGCTGGATTGATGAAAACACCCTGAAAAAGAATCAGATCAATATTCATTGAGCCGAAAATTGCACGCGTGCATGCAAGTCGGTACTGGCTTATGTGTGGAGTGTGGCATATAATCTTGACTAAATCAAAAAATATAACAGCACAACACGATATAGAACAAATATGGCTGACTCAAGTAATCAAAATGGGGTTGCTTGTTCTAGTGTATGTTCTAAGCAAATGGTTGCAAGATGTCAGTATCAAAGAACCATGCGAATAAACATGGACTATCTGTGAGTTGCAACAGCTCTCCTGGGAAAATCAACAACCGTATTCTCACAGATAACTTGTTTAGCACAATACTCCAAAGTTACCTTTGTTTTTGCGGCTAGCCGATATATATCAGGAACATCAGATTGTTTGTGGTGTTTAGGATATGCCACTTGCCCATAAAGATCATATTTGTCAATAAGCTTGAGCACGGACAGGAGGACGGAAGAATTTGTGCTTGACATTTCATCAATGCCATCTCGATTACCCATAATGAGAGTCTGTATAACAAAGCGCTAAATGAGATTACCATAATCTTCACAGTCTCATAACATAATTAAGAAGAGACTTTACCAAACAAATACCATGGTAATGATCTTTAGACTATATTACCAGATTAGCCAGTTCTTGTAATGGTCGGCATTCTCCAAATGCTTTAACCAGTGTGGTGATGTTCTTCTTGGGGTCTGGCCTCGCAAGTGCTAGTATCATGGGCTTCCTAGGGTTATTGAAAAATCGCATTATCTGCATTATTACAAATCAAAAGTGAGTCCATGCCAATGCATGTGCCGGAAGAAGCTTAACTTGAGCCATTCTTCAAAATTTTAGCTTTTTCAAACAATTTTGCAACAAACCTCAGGCCAAATAGGTGGATCTGGGGTAGTAGGATGATCGTCATTTCCTTCCATCTCCCCATCCATATCACCATCTTGGGGAGCAATATTGTGAAATTCCATTCCTGGAGGTATTATCTGAATTGGTCCCAAGAATTGCTTAGTCCACCTTATAATACAGCGTCATCAACAATAACAATATCTACACATGCACAAAATATACACATTTAATTCCCTCACTCCCTCCCTCCCTCTCTCTTATATATATATATATATATATATATATATATATAAAGCTTGCTGCTCATCTAATTTTCTCTCCTCAACAATCAACCCCAAGGCACCCGAGCAAAATGTAGATGATGATTAATTTGCATAATTCACTGAAGAATCATTTAAGCATTAGTAAGCCAGTTTTATAAACTGGTATGGAAATAAAAGGTGCGAAAAAGATTGTCACATCCATCATGCGATAAACAACGCTAAAGAATGAGAGAGTTATGTCTGGTAAGGAGAAAAAAAAAGGAATTTATATTACTTACAGCCATGCGCGGCATGGACCTTCCATAACAGCTGACATTGCGCTTTATCCTTGCTCGTAGCTTCTTCTCCAATATCGGATCAAAACCATCATACAAGCGCCATTGCTCATCAATCTCCTGCCTAGTACTAGTTATCACAATCTCAGAGGAATCAAGGGACAATTCTTCTGCCTCTATGCGGCGCATTATCTTGTATGTCGTATTGATTTCATCCTTGGACAGACGATTTTGCTTGAGCAGTTGTTCCAACTTATCTCGACCAAGTGAGTGACCAGTAAATAGCATTGGTACATTTAAAGCCCCAGATAGAAGAGCAGCGCAGTCCCCAGCATCAGCATAGTGACCATGGATGGCAACAGGCCACACTGGTTGGCCACCACCAACTTGCTCTCCTAGGACTTTTGACATTTGTATTACATGGTTGAGCGCGCCGTCAACAAATTCAGGGATATGGGGCCACAAAAGTTCCTTCGGAATATACTTATCTCTTGGTCCAAAAGGTATACGGACAATGTAAGCACCACTGCTCTCTCCCATTTCTTCTGATAAACCTTCAGAATTTCTTGAAGCCAACATCTCCGTCGGTTCGCCATAACTCCAATCAACGTCTGGTGATGATACCTGCCTAGTAAGCAAGTCCACTCGATAAACACCTGGCATTGAACCTAACGCCCTCGCAAGTTCAACGACATACTTGACCTAAAGAGATAACGGCCCACAGTAAGTCTTCTAAAAATCACCATCCCATATATGTACCCAGAGCAAGGGTTATTAGAGCCTTTGTGAACTCAAACAATAGTGATACTTTGTCAAACAAAACAAGCAAATTCGAGATCACAACTCAAATCTACCTGACCACCAGTATCCGAGTCGCGGCCAAGCTCCATGTTTTCACCCCGTATCAGGCCATGAACACTGCAGACAACAGCAGTGATTAAGAAATAAATCGAAGACATTCTCATATTCCATGGAAACATGTACAATACACTAACAGTTGATATAAGTTTCTTTCCATCATCCAGACAAACATGGTTGCGTCGTAAAAAGATCAAGTTGCATATGTGGCCGCATTTGTCTCGTCAAGTTCTAAAAGCATAGGTGAACTAATATATGAGGGGGTCAACAATGTCTTGTTTGATGGCACTTCAAATGGACAGAGTTGCGCAGAACAGAATATAACAGCACATGCCTTATTAATACAATGTAAAGCTTCTTCCCCTTCTGCTGACTAATCCATGTCTCCATTGCATCAACAGAACTTATCCTAGGCAATCTGCCTCTGTTGCTATCACCGTGAGTCGATATATCGCTGACTGCATCTCCCTTTTCTCCCTCAGATAAGTCCTCAGACATGTCCGCAGTTGCTTCTCTGCGACCCCTTTCACGTTCAAGTCGACGCTTAGCTTTTCTCTGGGCTTCTTCGCCTTCAAGCTAGTCAAGGATCAACGCAACAAACTGAAATCAGAATAGTTTACTTGAAACCTGAACAGAAATACTTTTCTGTTCTTCAATTTGCAGAAAATAATGATACAATATTAGTTATGAGTCCCACCCCCAAAACAAAACTATGTGAACTATAAAAGAAAACTGCCTATTGCATAGAAATCATAGATGCTAAATGTAAGTCAAGTGAATTAATTCCAGAAGAAATCAGTCTTCTCACGAGAAAATAGGCTCGCGGCCATAAAAATGAAGCATCCTTCAACAATCTTATAAGCTACTCACCTTGAAATTAATTTCTACAGCTATTTCACAATTAGCTACTTTGTGGGAGCTCATACCACGGCCAGCGAAATGAAAAGCATCAGTAGTCAAGAGGGACCATAAAGAAAACGGAGAAAATTATATTTCTCGATTAATCTCCTCATCCCTTTTCTTCATTGAGAAAAAAAAAATCAAAACCAATACTTACAGGATATAGTTCGCTTCCATGCTCTCACCAGAAGAATTCAGGAAAAGAAAAGTTTCCAAGTGTTGCTTTTTTAACTCACACAATGAACTCCACATATTCACACAGAACAAAACACTTCAGATAGAATCCCAAATATCAAAAGCAATCCCAAACTAGAGAGTTTCCGCCACAACAAGTCCCGAAACAACAAACATAGAACTAGTTAAGCCAACTTTTAGCCTAAATTCCGAAAGCAAGTCTTTTCTCCAGCAGATAAACGAAAACATCCGCAAATAATCAACAAGCGATAACATCCACCCACCACCATCTACTTCTTCCTACCAACAAAGCTCAATCAAAGCGAAAATAGAGCACGACGCGCCCCGGTGACAACGACGGAACTCCGAAACCGTATCGAACCGGAAACCGATTCCCCAAACGAACAGCAACGAAAACCACAACACGAGCGAGCAAGCACCTGCTTCTTCTGCCGCGCCAGGTTCCAAATCCTCCAGCACATGTTCTCCAACCTCGTGTTCCTCTCCTGGGGGCTCCTCGTCGCCTGGGCCTAAACAACAGCACAAGCCGCAGCATCAACAACTCCGCATCAAACAACCAAAACAGAAACGCAATCCGAACCACACGCGCGCGCGCGAAAATGGACGAGCAGGCGGCCCGTTCCCCCCCCCCGTTCCGATCGGGTCGAATGGAATCAGACCTTAACCCAGGAGCGGTAGAGATCGGTCTCATCGAAGCCGGTGATGACCTCCTCGACGAAGTAGCGGGTGGGGCTGAAGCGGCCCCGCTCCCGGAGCAGCAGCGACGACCGCTTGTCGTCGAGGGCCGGGCCGACGTCGAGGATCGCCTCCAGGTAGCTGTTGATCCAGTCGTTCCCCGCCATCGCCGCCGCCGCCGCCGCCGCCGCAGTCGTCTAGAGATAGAGACAGATAGAGAGAGAAACTCTCCCTTCCTCCTCCCCTCTCCCTCCTTCGCTCCTCCTCGCAGGAATTCCAGGGAGAGAGAGAGGTGTCTGGAAGAGAGGAGAGGGAGAAGAACGGATGATATAAGGCAGTGGGGGAGAAAATAATTTTTTAAAAAAATTATTATTTTTTTTATTTTATTTTGTTTTGCCTAAGTGCAGGGAAGGGAAGCGAGGTGAAAATGGACTGTTTGGACCGTTGTTGCAGGTTGGCGAGAGATGGAGATCTCCCCTACTCTCCTCGAGTACGCAAAATCCGCGTACTCGCCGGTGGAATTTTTTGTTCTTTAATTTTTGGACGGAAGAAATAACGTTAATTATTAAGCTAATTATTTGGATTTTTCATTGTCGAATAATTGTTTGGATTTGAATAAGTTAATTAATGTTCTGCTTGTTTCGGGGAAAATGGATAATTCGATATAGCGTCTAATACCGCTTGCAAAATGAATGAACAGAAAAATATGCCTGTCGTCCGCGAAGATATTTGGACGTAAATTGTTTTCGATAATGACGACATTTTTCATTGTATGTTTATTTCGGGCAATCATTTTTTTTAAGGAGGTTGTTTTCCGAATCATTCATTTTCCGACAAAACAAAAACGCGCCCCAGTCGTGAAAAGTTATCTTGAAACATCATAGAAAATATTTTGAAAAAAAATTTTCGCATGGCAACAGATTAACAATCTAAATAGTATTTATGTAATTTTTCTTCAATTAAATTAAAAAAAAATGTTGATGGCAGTAGTCATCGTTATGAAATTTCATGTCTTTATTTTTTTCCCATTATTCCAAACTTCAATTTAACATGACTCGAGATTGTTATTTAAGGGTCTTGTTAACTAGTATTTTTTTAGTCATGTTAGAAAAGTTTTATATCGGAGAATGATATGGCGTGGAAAAGTTTATATATACATCATTGGTTCACAACTTATTAGCACCAAGGTGGGTTTTAATGGATTGATTGATCGGGATCGGATTCGAGCTTCTTCTTATATCGGGTTTGTTACGGGTTCCTAATAAATGATATTGGAGCCAATTATTGATTGGTCGACTCCCAATATATTCCGATGTTTGGTGTCCCGATGAAGGCGTGCATTTTATTTACTTTGTTTATTAGCTTATATATAGCTATATACTTTTGCTTTCAGCACTATGTTTTAACCGCAATCCAAAAAAATTGTTTGATGAAATTAATTCCGATTTATTCAATCATTTCTCCAGAAAATTAGCAGAAATTAGAAATGAATTCTCACGTATTTATTGGTCTTTCACTTTCCACATCGGATTTAAATTGGAAATATGGATTATCATCACAAAAAAAGACAAACTAATTTTGTCCTTAATTACCGAAGCATGTGCTGTACCGAATTGCTGCCCTTTTGTACAACCGGGGAAGGGCAAATCAGCTTCGACGGGACGGGTCTGGCGCGCGTGGGGCTGTCCTGGCGCGTGAGGATCCGACGGGCTCGTGACACGTGTCGAAACGGAGTGGAGAGTAGCCGCGGAATCCATACTCGCGAGATCGGGTATAGCATTTTTTAGTGACAAGCCTCGGCGATTGTAAGAGCGGGAAATTGGGGAATTATTCTGGCAGCATATGCTGGTCAGGAATAGTTAATTCCGGTAATGCCACGCGCCCACGCTTGCATGACCTCAACATTACTTTTTTGCGCTTTTTTTTTTTTGGCCTCTCTTTCTTTTCTTTTTTTTTCAGTATTTTCTAGGGGTGAGCGGTTCCCAGTCCAATCCGGTTCCAAGGCGGAACCGGGAACCGGACCGAGAGAACCGATTCCCAATTTTGGGAACCGCGAACCGGACCGGTTGGTTCTAGGACCGGGAACCGGACCGGACCGTCGGTCCGGTCCGATCCAATGGAACCGGTTACTTAGAGTTTGTGATTTTTTTTTTGTCAAACACTTAAGGTTTGGTTCACATTTTACTAATTTTTTTCAATGAATTTATGTCAATGAAGTTCACTTAGGGTTTAATTCACATTTTACTAATTTTTATCAATGAATTTTATGATAATGAAATTCACTTAGAGTTTAGTTCACATTTTATTAATTTTTTTAAAGAAAAAAATAAAAAATATATATATTAAATAGTCGGTTCGGTCCGGTCAGTCCGGTCCGGTCCGGTTCCCCCTTGGAACCGGGAACCGGACCACCCGGAAACCGGTTCCGCTTTTAGGAACCGGGAACCGGACCGATAGTCCCAAGAACCGGACCAAACCCGTCGGTCCGGTCTAGTCCGGTCTGGTCCCGGTTTGGGCAGTCCAAGTTGCTCACCCTAGTATTTTCGGCTTTCACTTTTTCCGTCCCTTTTGGAAAATATGAAAATAAACTCAAGTCAAAAAGTTAAAAGAAAAGGATTGTGCACTTTTCTTTTGAACCTTTCTTCATTTTTCATGGTAAAAACGTTTTCAGTATAATATTTTGGGAAAATGGTACAAATAGTCCCTAAGTTTTGACCCAACATGTAATGTGATCTCTAAACTTTTAATTTATTCAATGTCATTATTAAACTTTTGGTACATACTTAATTTAGTCATTCAACTATGTGTAAATATTCAATGCAGTCTTTCCACTATATTGAACATGTACCAAAAGTCAAGGGACCACATTAAACAAATTAAAAGTTCAGATACCACATTACACACTGAGTCAAAGTTTAATAACCACATTGAATATTAGGTTAAAATTCAGAGATCACATTACACACTCGGTCAAAGTTCAGGACTGTCTATGTCACTATCGCATATTTAAATACTCTAACATTGGTAAACTATTTCTAACAAATATCGTATTAGTTTATACTATACTGTCTACATTGTCAAGATTAGAAGAAAATTTTTGTCAACCTTATTTTGACCGGAGGGCAAATCTGCCATGGTAGATAATTTTAGTGGAAGAAATCAAGGAGACAAGATTTGTGCATCTGGAAAGGTACTTGGTTAAACAAATATTTTTACAGAATTAAATTAATGGACTCACCTTATACTATAATTTTCTTTGCCATCCCCCCAAATAAATTAAATGGGCTGGGTTATCTAACAATGGGCAAATCGGGAATTTCTTATTTTATTGGGAATTGTTTTACAACACAGCGACGCGTGCGTGGCTAGAGTGACACATGAAATTGAGCCAAAATTTTGGTTGATAGGGATCCCAAAAAATGTACGCGAATTCTCTATATATAGAATACATAATCGAGGGACGGCCCTACTCATTCTTGTATCCTATGATTTTTTTATTTTTGTGTTTATTGAGGAATTCTCCATTTTTTTTATTGAATTTTGCCCATCCAGTGTACAATATATATTTATTTAATTAATTATTTTCATCACAAGATCGTGTATCCAATCAAATCGGTTTTAATAGAGCAATATTAGGTACGAAATATGCGAAAACTTCGTTTCTTTTCTCTTTACGTTGGTTGATATAACATAAATATGCAAATGGACGATCGCACAAATGATCCCCTGAACTTTGATCCAATGTGCAATGCCACATCCAAACTTTTAATTCATGCAATGTGGCTCCTGAATTTTGGCCAAGCTTCCAATGTTGTCCCTGCACTTTTAATTTGTTCAATATGGTACTTAAACTATTGGTAAATATTTGATACAATCCCTAAATTATATGAAGTTGTTTTAAAAGTTCAGGGATCATATCGAACAATAGATCAAAGTTCACGGACCACATTAAACACACCCGTGTCATTTTCCCGTAGGATTATTCGTTTAGTTTTCTAATTTATCGGAGTCCCGATCGAGCACAGATGGGTCTGAATTTCATTATCCACATTATTTCTTTCAAAAAATTTACGTGCTAATTTTAGGGGCTACATACAACACAATAACCCCCCTCTTTTTTCTTTTCGAGAAGATTGAAGGAACGCGAGGAGGACGAAGACAAGCGCACCAAAAAGCACGAACACGTGGTAGGCGACGGTCCAACGTATCCGATAAATGCCATTCGTTCGCATGTAATTGGGGCCACCTGTCGAGCGCGAGAGAGAGAGAGAGAGAGGAAGAAATCAAGATGACCAAAAGTCAAACAAAGCCGAAAACGCTCGGGCCCGGTGGGCTGCCGCCACGTGTCCCTCGCGATCGAAACCTGATTGCAAACGATAACGCACTCGGGGGGGGGGGGGGGGCTTCCCAAGAGGATATTCCCTGCATCTCCGGATCCCAAACTTCAGTGTTACTCCACTTCCATTTCCAGCTTTTTCTTTTTTAAAAATCGAAAATAGAAAATAGAAAATCGCGTGTTTGTTAAAGAGGTGTATTTTCGTCCGTTCCTAATTAAAAGATTTCGTGCCTAAATATTAGCGACATTTATATTTAGTATATCATCATCCACCAATTGAAGGCATAGCTAGAGGAACCGTAATTTCTCTTTTATTGGTTGGACGCTTTTTTTTTGTGATAAATTTATTCTCCGTTAGTTTCTGCTAAATTTTGCTTCAAATTGCTGAGTTGGATGGCACTTAATAGTTGACGAGTGTATTGGTTTGGGATTTTACCCATCTGTTTGTCATAAGTTTACAAATTTGTGATTTTTCATGGTATTAATCCAATTTTATGGGTGATAAATTTGTCACAAGTGTACCAGTTTGGGGTTTTTAGTGGTCAAAAAAGTAGTTCGAGGTAAATCTGTCACTGGTGTATCGATTTTAAATTTTTCGTAGTATTAACCCTTAAATTAATGAGGTTTGGAGACTAATAGGCAGTCCTTTTATATGGCCGAGAAAGGGCCCATGTTATGGGATAGCATAGCTATCTCATATTGCCATTAATACTTACCTTAAGGCTTAATAGCTATCCCGTGTAGCCCAATACTTTTTTTGTAGGATGATTGGTTTTTGTCAATTGCGTTGATTTTTTGAGTTTTCATTGTACATTAAAATTAACGACGAAAAAAAAAAAAGAAACTTTAAAATGGATTTTTTTTTCTTCATAGGAAGATTTCGATTTTTGTTTTATCGGTTCGCTTTGGGTCGAGATAAAGATGAACATTATTTTTAACCTCTAAGAGATTGGTTTAATCATTAAGCATTTAGTTTGAACCTAACGGATCTTATATCAAGTTATCCGATTGTTCCCTCGTATCCATCTTCGGTCGTGTCCAACACCCAGTGACTAGAGCTTTACCGATTCACGTAGACAGTGCAGTTTGCGTGTATCCTTAGGAACAGTCGAGCTACGAGTTTCGAGTACCCATACTACGAGAAAACTAACCAAACCAGACTAGATAGACCCTCAAACTAACATAAAATCGAACATTTAAAATATCATTAGATTGGTTCAAAGGGTTTTTGCTCGAACATTACCCAAATCTAGACTCTTTATATGACCAAAAAGGCGAGGAAGGGGTGATCCGCACCAGTGACTCCCTTGTGTTACCGTTAGGGTTCCGTAAGATTACAGATTGAGCTCCCGCACTGGCCGAGACCTTAAAGTCCAAAGTCAATAGGTCCGTCCCCAGGTATCGAGATTCCGACAACCAGGAAATCTCTCTGCACGAGATATGTCGCGGTTAGACTTGAGACTCGCCCTGTATTTCAGCTACGCATCATTCCGTGGGCTTAAAAACCGGAACGATTTGACGGTTCAAGGTCGACCTCTCGTGGCTGGTCCAAGGTGACATCATATACGTATCACGAGATTTGGATCTATTGGACAAGTTCCGTTGAAATACTTTGCCAATCAATAAGCCAGCCGGTAAGAGATTGGCCAGGAATGGATCTATTGCGGGCTTCTTTTGTTTCTTGCAATTCAATGGGCTCTTTGGATCTATCACGAGTTGCGACTGCGATTGAGAGGAATGAAATTGACCAAACAAAAAGAACAAAAAAAGTCGGCCTTCACAGCATCATGCGGTTGCCCAAAAAACTCTTATTCGATTATCCGATGAATCTCTCTAGACTTTCAATTGGTCAAGTTCCGTTGAAATTCCTCCCGGTCGCGATTCGTGAATGGGCTTTGGGCACGAGCCTCGATGTCGGGTCGGATCCTGGTCTGCTCCGGCCCGACATCTAAGCCCAGAAATTTCGTCGGTCCTGGATCGAGCTTGTTTCGGCCCCGGCCCGGCCCGGCCCATGTACTAGCCGAACCTCACAGGCAAAGAGAAGAGTACGAGATTATGTACCTCTTTTGCTCTTTAGGTGTTAGCTTGACAGATTCTTTTTTTGCAATTTCTCTTTCTTGACTTGAGTTGACGTGGAATTTCTGCTTTTGTTTAGATTAGTTCTTTATCACCGTTTCGTGTTTTTCATTTTCCTTTTTCCTCGGAGCTCCATCTTTCATGAATAATTACGGTGAAAGTATCGCATAAAAATCGAGAACATTACAAAAAAAAAGTCATAAACCTATTATTCATATGTCAAATCAGTCATAAACTTTTTGACGATTTGCTAATGTAATTCTTTCAATTAATTTTGGCTTGAAAACGTTGACGTAGATACTGACCGTTCTATGTTGATTGATTCTTTCTTTTCTTTTCTTTTCTTATTGTGGTCTGGCAAGAGCTTGTGACCCTTTGCTCAAATGAGGCAAAGGCCACGACTCCCTCATCAGATCTGGGCCAGGCAAAGAAGTTGCGGCCTTTGCTGAATTTGGGTGAGGATCGCAATGCCCTTGCCTATGGCCCATGACCTCTGCCGGCCAGCATCGAGGTCGCGGACCGGCAAAGGGAAATAAGAAAAAAAAAGAGAAAAAAAGGGCAAAAAGTAAAAATTAAAAAAAATTGCAAAAATTATCTACGTCAATATCGGTTGTGCCACGTGGAACGGACAGCGTCCATGTCAACAATTTCGCATTAGAATTGGCCGGAGTGACTATATTGGCAAATTATGAAAATGATTTCAATTAAATTGACTAAATTAAAAGGTTTATGATTGAATGGCTACGATCTTCTCCTCACTCAAAATGACCTTCCTCCACGACACCAATTCCGCCAATCTTCATCTCGACACCACCGGGAACGGTCAGAGTCCGACGTCGACGACCACAGATTACCCCGGAACAAACACAGTCCGGTCGCTCTTCACCTTAATAACCTAAGCTAACCGCTCTTCATGGTCGGCGTGGCCGCAGAAACTTCAGTTAGGAGGGACAATATAAAAATGTTTTAGAGCTCCTTATCTCAAAGGAGGGGAAGACTTCGATATGTTCATGAAAATTTGGTACGTCTTTCTAATGTAAAAATTGCCCTAAACACCGAGCGACAAGAGGTGGGTCGATCCGTCTATGCTAATGGTAATCGCATGCTCGATCTTGGTACCTTCATCTCGTTGACGGGCAGTTTTGCGATACTCTAAAAAAACGGATACCCGAGTTGTAGTTACTCACGATTTCCGTAACTCTTATATAAAATATCACAACACTCAACAATTGGGATAATTATATGAAAAGTCCTAAACCTATCGTACATGACCAACTCGTCATAAACTTTTCGATTGTACCAATTTAATCTTAAACCTATTGTACAGCGGCAATTTAGTCTTAAACCTTTCGACAATTTGCTAAAATAATCATTTTGGGTAGTTCTAGTTGGAAATCTATATTGGCAAATCGCTAAAAGGTTTAAGATTAAATCGGCACAATTATTCGACTAAAAAAATTGTACAATTAAAAATTTAGGATTGAATTGATCGATGTATAATAGGTTTAGAACTGAATTGATCGTTTTTTCTCGAAATATTTGAAGATTTTTATTATTAACGGGCGAGATTTACACTCTTCTTTATCCGTCACTGATCAAGGTGCCGAAAACATTTGAATAAGTATTTCCACGAAATGCTTAAATTATTCCACGTCCTTGGAGCTGATCCAAACCTAAAGCGGGTATTTCTGTCCAAGTACCGGCCATAATGAGTAATGTCACGTCGTGGGGCTCCTGTCCTGTTTAGTTTGGTGGTTTCATTTCATTATCAACTCCACCGCCTGTGGACTTGCATCCATTTTTTCAAAGTTGGATCATGAAGAGAATCGAACAGTGCGTGTCAATCCACGACATCATCGAACGCACCGATTGCACGCGTCTGCTTTAAACAAGTTGTCGATTATAAGTAAGTATCATCGAAGGATGTTGGCTTGGTTGCTTGAAGATGATATGAGGACAAATCATCATGTGTCGTAGTCAGACAAATTTGACCGGTGTTTCGTTCGAATTTCTCCTGCAAACGAAATAATTAACTTTCCCCGTCGTTTTTTCGGTTTTTATTAAAGGAGATGAATTCTGCGCCAATTCCGAATTGAAGATATCCGGCCAAATAGGGAAATCAATAGCTTGACTTCGAACCAAACTGCACAAACTCAAATCGCGCTAGGATTTAATGGACAACAAAGTTTGAAAGGTACATCTATTACAAATGAACCAAACATGAACAAGCTCTGCATTAATTGACAACCAAGCTTGAGAACGCGAATACATCACACTGGAATTTAATCGATGATGCAATACATAAGATAGAGATACACGCCGGAATTTAATTGACGACGCGAATCTGAAAACTACAGCTAAAAAACACGTCGAAATTTAATCGACGGCGCGAGTCTTGAAAGATAAAAGACGGTGCACGAAAGTAAAGATAATGAAAGGTAGCAAATTTGTTTGATCTGTGTGGGGGGTTTCATTAGATAGCTAGTGGTATTTATAGCGATGGTGTGGTGATTGCTTCTTGGTGGTTTCTAACTATTGTGTTCTCCTCAAACGGTTTCCGTCGATTGCCTTCATGTCCTTCCGAAAGTCTCGTGCCCATACTTCCACGATCTCTTGACTTTGTTCTTCCGCTGTTATTCCTTTGAGAATGTGTGCAACCTTGTTCCCAAGTGGTTTTCATCCCGACAATTTCGTGTCCACGTTCTCACAATCTCATAATCTTGTTCTCGAATCGTTGCCCTCTCACAATGTTCATGTCGGTTGCTTCACAATCTCAACTGCCCAGTATCGTGATCTTGAACTTGCAATTATACCTTAATGCTTCTCTTGTAGCTGCCCCGTCGTGTTAATTGCTTGGGCCTCTGATGGCTTGGAACTTTGAGTTGTACTTCAACTCTTCCTATGTTTTCATTGAACTGTGCATCACCCTTCGCTCATCAGCATATTCATTGGTGATTACTCGCCTATCGTCATCGTATATCGACAACTGATTGGCAGATTTACTATTATGTCTTGCTGATGCGTATGCCAAATATCAATTGTTAATTGATGCGGTCATCAGCAATGTGTCGCGTGCATGACAAATGCCCATGTACTAGTCACGTGTCAATCACATGATTGCTCATGTTCATGTATTAATCACGTGCTCATCCATGTCGACAACTCGGCTGAATTTGGTGTGAATAACAGGAAATGAGAGAAAATCCAAAAGAGAATTCCTGCCCTTTTTCTCTTCTCATAAATGATCTTTGACTCATAGTAGAAACAATTTAAAGAAGGCAAATGTGTGCAAGCTCAAAAGTCTCATTGCATAGTCCAGTCACGACTGTCGGGCAACGGTCAATTTGTTCAATGCAACTGCTTTTCTAGTTTGGAAGATATCTTCATGGCGAAAAAAATAATTTAAAATTATAGTATTTTTTTTTAAGTGTTTGGCATGTATAAAGAAGAAAATCTTGATATGCTTTTCAATAGGGAACAACGGCTCAGCCTCAAAATATTGGATGTCGAGGGTCTCGTATTCGGCCCCAAATCCCTAGTCTAGTAGTTGAGGATTCGGGTTCGGTCCACTCGATCTTGGAAGTGATCACTGGAGACCTGGATTTGGTTAACATTCGAATGGATCCGACAATCGAGGCCCTTGGAACCCTTGGCTCCGCAACAAGCACTCCGGCTGCGGGGCAACCTGAGTTTGAGTGACGAGATGCTGGAACTTCAAGTGATTCCGAAAATGACCTTCGATCTTCTCAAAGTGGAAACCGTACATTTTCTCGGCCGGCACTTTGTTTTCCCTTTCTGATGCCAAAAAGGGTTTTCCATAACCATGTTTTCCTCTTTTCGCGAAACGAATGCACCCTAATTCCATCGTGATTCCCTCCTTCTCGGACACCACCTTTGCTCGAAGACACGCGAGAAGATCAGGGAAGAAGATTACTAGGAGCATATACCCCCTTTTGGCTGCTCCTAAACTTCTCAAATTGCAGCTGGCCTCCTGAACCCTAGAATAATCAAATTTGTACCACCAGGAGTCCCACCCACCAGGAACATAGCTGAATACAAGAACTCCAAGACTCAAAAGAGCCCTAATCACCAAACACTGCTCAACAACTTGCGTTCAAAAAGCTAAGCCCTGCGGCATATAGCACAGGGGACCAGACTTTCCGTGTGCTTTCTTGGGATTTTCCTGGCGAGGCCCGCCCCACCTGCAATGCCCACCATTGTCCATTCCCCAAAAGGGGGCGGCCATCAATCATTGTCGCGCGCCGAGCTTTGATATTTTTCGTGTGTGCGTACGTAGTCGGATCCTTTTCACTCGGTTCCTTGTCTACAATCATTCGTGCATAATTCGGGTGTTTTTCAACAGCACGTGTGGCCCTTTTTACACTGTCACAAGCAACGAAACCACGAGGCGTTTTCACTTTTCCTTTCCCACCCCCCCCTCTCTCCTCTGGTGCGCGTTGTCTTGACACTTTCGGTATTTGGATCGACTACGTAACTCATTTACGAGCGCCGTGACGTTGCACACCGAGCTACTGATGGACGTGTACGTGCGCAGACCGAGCATTAACCGGGTCGATTTCTCTGTTCATCTCGTGCAAACAATCTCATGTACGTGCCACCCTTCCGGACCCTGGCTCCATGGCCTGCAAAATCAAAGGGGGTATTCCATGACTTCGTGGTTAAATACGCATGATAGTAGATTCACATAGCTGTGCAACTTTTCCCAATAAAGAATACATACCATACAAAAGCTGGAGTGGTTAACACTTTTAAGCATTCAAACTCCACCCTCAAGACCTAACCTTGGCCACCCTCTCCAAGCTTTTGAAATGTCAAAGGACCCAATATGTGCTTCTAGATTAAGGGCAGATCACAGATTAACAACCATGAGAAGATTGTAGCTGATTTCTTGAACGCTTTCCAACCAGAGAACCTAAATTCATTAGTTTTCTTGATGCCCCTCTTAGCAATTTGAAGACTTTGACTAGCAGCAGTTGCCGAAAAAAGAGAACAAAATGAAACGCCATATCAGATTACTTGTGGGGAATACTATGCTGGAGTTGGGCCACGATGGGATACATTTCGTCACTTCCTCCACAACAAGCACGAGGAATGAAAATCGCTGGTCAAATTGTAATCTTGTGGGAACACTCGACGAAAGAGAAAAATTCTACTGGATGAACCATTTTCCACGAAAATCGACAGGGGTCGATCCATTGACTCTCGCCGGTCAAGACCGGGTCGAACCTCTCTCTGGAAGAAGGTATTGATTCCTGCCATTTGCACTGGAATACAGGGGAGTATTCCTGAAATTTAGCCAAAAGGAAAGGGCTAAAAACGAGCTCAGCAATCAATCAATCAATCAACCACTGGGGGTTTACCTAGTGGCCACCCTTCTCACTTGAGAAGGGGGAGGTGGAGATTCGAACTCCCCACCTTCGCAGGGGTAGCGGTGGGGCCGCGTAGTTTAAGATGTGGATTTCGATGCCCACGCCTTGCAAGAGGTGGGGCGCAAGTCTGAGTGTGTATCGTGAGTGAACGAGAGATAGAGTAGGATCGACCAAAAAAAAAATCAATCAATCAATCAACTTGTTGGCGTGATGTAGGTGATAAAAATAAACAAAATGCCACTGAAGAGGCCTTCCGGGCAAAGCAAGCGACCCCAAGACCGGTCAAAATTGTCCACCCTGCGAGCACTGTTCGAAATGCCTGCGTTTACTTGTGGCCTTTGTAGACGGCCAATGCGTTACATCATCGTCTACCTCTGTTTAGGCCGGTCATGTGAAGCTTTCCCATTTAATTCTTCACAGCTATAAAAAGGAAAAACAAGACAAACGTCCCACAACGGAGAGGCTTTGTCTCAAGCTTCAGCCGCCTTTATTTTTCTTTGTGGGGGGAATTCTCCAGGTTGGTGCTTCTTTGTTTATTTAACTTTTTGTGAGATCAAAGTAAGTGGCATCTCATGAGGGTTTTGTTGCTCTGTGGGAGCTTAGGAACTTGGAGGGGTCGATGATTGGAGCTTGACGAATCTTGTCCCTCAATCTTCTGATCAGTGATTGGGTTGTGTCTTCTGTGTGATTTCCCATCTGGGTCTGGAGTGAAGTCTAAGCTTTTGGGGTGAAGGAGAAGGAGGAACTTTTGGGAATTCTGGGATGCTTGGTTTAGTTCAGATTTTGGGGGATTGTGGAGAGTGAGTCCGGGAAGCTGTTTCTGTTTTCCCTCACGAAGATAGGTTCTTGCTGGGTGGACATGTAAGGATTTCATCGAATTATGGTGCACTATCAAGAAAGTGCTTCAAGAATTTCTGGGTCATAAAGCACATGAAGCGGGAGATCAGCTTTCCTTTTGTATCGGGTCTCGATCTTTTTGTAGTTTTGCGAATTGGGTTCTTTTCAAGGCATCTAATTGATTCGCAGTTACGGCGAGAAATTGAACTCAGGTGTTTTCGAAGCCTTGGAGTTTACGGCCAGTTAAAAATTTTGCGTTGATTCTATAAAGCCTCAAATTCAGCGAGTGTGGCTATTAGCTTTCAGCTCCTTCTTTCTCTTCTCTCTATACTTGAAGTTGATTCTCTATGCGATTTGAAGATTTCTGACGCTGTAAGATGGTCACGAGTGCTTGAATTACCTGATAGGGGAAATTAAAGCCCTAATTATACTCTTGGTTATTGGGCTCACTGATATTTCTTAGTTTGGGTTGTCTGCTCAAGATATGCAGATGTTAGGTGCCTTTGTATTTATCTATTGAAGATAGAGGCTTTGACATATGTATTAATCGACAATGGCAATAGTCACAACAATACTCCTTCTGCTCCCACAATTGCTGAGGATATCTGCCACTGATTTCCACTTGAAGTCAAAGGTTTGTGGCGCTGATCGACTGGCATATTCAGGTTATTCTGGTAGTGAATTCTTTTACATTAATGAAGAGATAGTAGACAAAAATCAGTTCTGCAATGCCCTCAAATATCACTATGAGGATGGTTGCGACCTTGAGGATTACCCTGGACCTAATTGCTCTGGGATAAATCTTTCTCTAGGTATGGATTTAATATTTGGGATGTGCTAGTAAGTGGTTGAGACTTATTGAACTGCTTTATGTGCAATGAATATAGAGGCTCATTTTTACCAAATTCTCACCTTTTCTTTTTCCTTTTATGGTTTCTGGGAGGGTCAGTTCGAACGCATTTTCATGGAGGAAGAAAGTTTCTGCAGACAGAAGTTAGTGATGACAAAGTTGATGAACAGAGCCACGAGAAAGAACAGAAGAAAAGTCCAAACTTTCTTTTAACCCATAAAAGCGTCAGCTTGGTTGTACCTGGAGTTTTAGCTCTATCTTGTGTTTTAGCCTGTCCCTGCTTCTACAGAAAAAGAAAAGAAGCTGCTCAAACTGTCCTTCCAAAGGATCTGAATTCAGGTAATTCCTTAGATCTTGTTGGAATGTCACCATAAAAAATTCTTCATATAGAAATTCTTCTGCTCGTCTTTGACTAGAATGAGTGTTCAATTTGATAGCTACATCAAATTCTTCAATGGGTTGGTCAGTGATAAAGAGTTTTTGTTCATTCCAGTAAATTCTACTCCCATATCGGAAGAGCGTCCTGCTCCTGAAAAGTTTTCTCCGCCTGAAAAGATTCCAGGGAGTCCACTTCGGGTGCCACCTAGTCCATCCAGATTTTCCATGTCCCCGAAACTCAGTAGACTTGGATCATTGCATCTCAGTTTAAGTCAAATCTTGAAAGCTACTCGCAATTTTTCTCCCTCAATGCAAATAGGAGAAGGGGGGTTTGGAACTGTGTATAAGGCACAGTTAGAAGGTGGGCAGTTTGTTGCCATAAAACGAGCAAAGAAGGTGAGTGGCATTGCTGATTTCCTCTCTATTATTGACTCTGCTGGTGCCAATTTTTTATGAACCACTTTTGCTGATATCACCAAAAGAGTCCGGAAGGTTAAGTATGTTTAAATCCAGAGAACATAGTTTCCTGCAACTCTCAGGTTTGTGCTTTGAAGTGTTAATTATCTCATTAAATGATGCATCATGCATTTTCCAAAAGAGTCCAGAAGGTTTAAGAATGTTCAATTCCACAGAACATAGTTTCCTGCAACACTCTGGTTTATGCTTTGAAGAATTTAATTATCTCATTACAGGATGCATGCATTTTGCAAAAGATAATTGCACGGAATGGTTTGACTACTCGCTATTCGTAGAAATGGGCTCGTTGTCTGTGCATGCTAGGATCATGTCTCTTTCGTTAGCTAGACTAGACAAGTACTTTCCCATTTTCTCATTTTTGTCAGAGTAGGACTGTTGGTTCGATATTTTGGGTCCGGTTCTCCTTCATTATAATATGTTGTGTTTTCTTGACAAGGTCAAGTCAGCATTACATTATCCAATCTGCATTTTTGGTTTAAATTGCAGCTAAAATGTGACTCGACTTTAGAATGGGAAAGTAGGTTATACCCACTTCCCATGTAATGTGAAGTATGAATTGGGTTTTGGATGATGGCGCGAGAGCTATCTCTGGACATTTTCAATTGCAAATCTTCTGTGCAGGAACACTTTGAGAGTTTGCGAACTGAATTTAGCAGTGAAGTTCAGCTTCTTTCTAAAATTGATCATCGGAGTCTGGTGAAGCTACTTGGTTATATCGAGAAAGGAAATGAGCGTCTTATTATTACAGAGTATGTGCCAAATGGTACTCTTAGAGAACATTTGGATGGTGAGATTACTAACTGTGAAAGCCATCTCTTTCTCTGGGCAGAATAACATTGCGGGCATCTCACTTGACTTTCTTGCAGGTCTACACGGGAGAATCCTCGATTTTAATCAAAGGCTCGAAGTTGCAATTGATGTTGCTCATGGCCTGACTTATCTGCACTTATACTCAGGTGAAGAAATTTCCCCTTCTTGCACCAGTTGCTGAAACCCTCATCAGCAAATTACTCCATTTGTTTCATGAAGCATGTTGAATTAATACATCATGCTGTGAACAAAAACCTGTTTGTACCGTGTACTGATGCATCGTCCCGAAAGCTTCGCAGCGAGTTGAAAACTTCTTATACCCACATTTAACAGCCTTCCTTTTCCTCGTTTCCTTTTATCGTGCTCTGCAGAGAAGCAAATTATCCACCGAGACGTGAAGTCATCCAACATTCTTTTGACTGATAGCATGAGGGCTAAGGTGGCGGATTTTGGATTTGCAAGGCTAGGTGCCGGCGACACCGATAAAACTCACGTCTCCACCAAAGTGAAAGGCACAGTGGGTTATCTCGACCCAGAGTACATGAGAACCTATCAGCTCACCCCCAAAAGCGATGTGTACTCTTTTGGGATCCTGCTCATAGAGATCCTAACTGGACGTCGTCCTGTTGATGCAAAGAAGCCAGTCAATGAACGGGTGACACTTAGATGGGTAAGCTAAAACTTGCTCCTGTTGGTGGAAAATAAATTCATTCTCTCAAGATTTGGTCATTTAGCCAATGTTTCATTATGTGTACAGGCCTTCAGGAAGTTCAACGAAGGAAATGTCGTGGACCTCATGGACCCGATAATGGAGGAAAGAGTGGATAGAGATATTCTGATGAGGATTTTTAATTTGGCTTTTCAGTGTGCTGCGCCCGGACGATCGGATCGGCCCGATATGAATGTTGTGGGTGAAGAGTTGTGGGGGATAAGGGTGGACTATCTCAATAGTGTGAGGAGAGGGTAGTGAGAGTCAGTTCTCAAATATGTGCGTGTAGCAGAATGCGTTCAGATAAATTGTTCATTGTCTAGACACATGGAATGGTTATGCTTGTCTCTCCAGTTTGTTACCCCAAGAAAGCTTCATTTGGAGTTTAAGACTCATGACAAATTCATTTCTTCCTTAGCCTTGGGTATCACAGTTCTCTCTCTCTCTCTCTCTCTCTCTCTTCATACATCATATGCAGTTGTCTGTATGGTGGTATGTAAGTTTGGGGATCTTGTTCTATTGAAGTGTTCTGGCAGGATCTGTCGTTAGTAAAATACAGCTGACAGTTTTAGCAGTCTCATTAGTTTGTTCTTGTTTGCTCTACCTGATCTTCACAATAACTGGAATGGTCTTTCCTTCTCTTTTTATGTCACCAATCGGTTTTTATTTGTGAAGATCGATAGTGAAACTTCGGATAGAAGGCATTGGCCCTTCATTTATGGGAAGACTTTGGACTATAGCTCTTGGCACTTTAAGAATTGACAATTTTTATCTGTTTCTGTCTCTACTTGGTGTCATCCAAAGCATGAATCTTCCTAATCACTCTGTTTCACCAGCTAGTTCCAACATGAATTATGTTCTCAAATGCTATCTGCTCATTGAGACATCTGAGTGCCCCTTCTAATTTGTGATTATGCTCGTGAAATTACAAGGTTAAAACCGCACTCGAATGACAATGCTAGGCCTCGTCTTTTAGGCAACTAATGTGATAATTTGACCAGATAATGAGTAAGTGTAACAACTGAACTTACTGGTACAGCTTTCATCGCCTTTTAAGCGGCAATTTTTCCAGCAACACAAGTTAGAGGGATATCAAAATTTCATTATGGTGGTATGCAGTGAAACACTTTGTTCGGACATATCCAGTACAGCAGGACTCGGGCCAATTTTTATCTGCTTGAAGCTGAGTTGCATAAGCAACGTGATTAGTCCCCTCCTCAACGGGTGATCAAGTGATTTTCTATCTTCAAATGCAAGATTGTCGTACTAACATGGACTTAGCCAACGAGGAACCGTCAATCTCCATCTTTTCCATCCGCTCCTTGTCAATGCCGGGTGCAAGCTTATTATGTCTTCTGGCATGAAATCGTGTCTCGTCAATATCCCCACCACAGGTGATATCTGAAATACGACTTTAAATGAGTTCACGGATGCTATACGAGCAGCAAGAAAACCAGTTTCATTCATATTTTAATCCAACTAGAACAGGCACCGCGGAAACAGAATTTGACATTCAGAGAGAAATTTGGAGGAGGAAATGATAGAGGGTATTATTGTTCAGAGAAATTCTTAACAATGCAGATATAGTCGAAGAGCATTCCACCAGACTAGTCCACAAAAAGTACACAGAAAAAATTGTTCCAAACTAAAAGAAGATCTGTCTCAGAAGCTAGATAAGCTAACTCAGGAGGTCAATAATGAAAACATGGTCAAACGAGTTTCGAACTATGTGGTTGTATCATCGTATTCGAGTGAAAAGAGTTATGGAGTTATAAAGATAGTCCTAGTATTATGAGTGCTTAAAAAATTGTTAACGCATAAAGAACTTACCCTGTGGATCTTTGGAATCACTAGCAGGTGTCTCAAACCAACTTCACGGAAAAGTATGCGAGCTTTTGCTAATGACATCGTTTCCACGACTGTGTAAGGCGAAGTGTTAGTGAATGGATGCAAATCCAAGAACATGTTCTCCTCCTCTTCGGTAACAACTATGTCCTCTATTTGGTCGGCATTTCCCGATCCCTTCTTTGCAAAATCGACTACTGAAAACTGCTCGGAGACATCGATGCCTGTTGGCTCTGGAGAGGACAGGAAGGCCTTCTTCTTTAGTAGTTCTATGAGATGCGCTCGCAGTATCACACCATACAAAACGGGGGATTCTGAAAGCGGAGGCTCATCAATCACCGGGAACCCATTATTTATTGTAGTTCTGAGCACGTGTACAACATTTCCAACCTTCTCAACGCCGTGAAATAGCTGGAGCGGGCCTTTTACCACATCACCGACAGTTAGCTGTCTCATGAATGGTTCGGCATGAGCTTCGAGATATGGGAACCCTTTTGCCTTCATCATTAGGTCAAAGATGTTGCTATCAAAGGCATCTCCGACCGTCTTCGAAACTAGAAGAACCAGCATCATTAGTGGTAACAATAACAGGTTATCCGTCAATTCCAGGAGGATTACGCATGAAGAAACCGTCGTTCTCATTGTTCCACCGAGAAAGGAAGCAGCACCAAGCACGGCGAAAAGACCATGATCAAGAGTTGAGTGAGGACCGATTAACATTCCAATGAAACGTCCATAAGATGCGCCCGTCACAATTGCTGGTACAAAGAGGCCAGTGGGAGCCACGATGCCGTAGCTAAATATGCCGAGGAAAAAGCAGGCGCCAAAAAAAATGAGTATAGACGAATACTGGAATTCGTTATCGGTGCCTTTGCTAAAGAGATTTCTGATTGCATCGTCATTTGTGTTAAAGATGAGGCTGGCGAGATCGTTGTATTGCCCGGAAGGACATTGAAACTTCTTGTAGTTCCCAGACTGTCCGATTGTAGGACAGGTCTCCTCGGTATTGGCTGGACACGGTAGACAAGATGCAAGCCACGGTAATCCGAATAACAGACACGATGTGAAGATGGAAATGGAGCAAGCAAGTAAAATCTTGTACCGACTACATTTCCTGGAAAGAGAAATCATAAGAAAATAAAGTGAGCTCTTCGACTGTACTGTCTCCGATGAATTCCTTAAAAGGTTAACAGTGAAAAGCATCATTTGAAGGATCTTACCCATTGATGACATTGTAGACTCGGAGAACCTTATCCAGCAAGAAATTATGCAAGCTGCCGAATAAGCCCCCTAGAACACCAAGGAGGAGAACTGGGGGGACATCCCGGAGGTGAGACGAGATATTTGTCGAAGTGACATCGTACATTATTAACCCGCCCTTACCAAATGGCCCACATTTTCCACTGTTGCAGAACTCAATCAGCGCTCCTAGTACAATCGCTACTATAGCTGTCGTATAGAAGGCCCTCCACAGAAGGGCACTCCTCCACCTGCAAATTCACATTCATGGTTAGTACGAATGACCCACGCATATTCACGTTCACCAGTAAACTCAAATTATTAGACATTAATGGTTAGTAATGACGAAGCTATCAATGATTATATGATAGATTCCTTAGTTAATTATCAGGTAAATTGTTCGTCAAATCTCTAAAACGCTGTCTTAAGGAGGCATACTCAAGTACAGCGAGACGGATTAATATACCAAGATGCCATCTCTTCGAGGGCAAACAGCAACCCACCAACCGGGGCACGAAAAGCAGAGGCGATTCCAGCAGCTGATCCGCATGTGACGAGATCTCTTCTATCCCTGTCGTTTTTGAAAAACTGTAACCACGACCAAGTCAAGCCATATTTCATTGACCCGCCCTGACCAAGCAGCGAAGCAACACACGCACCGATATGCACCATAGGTCCAGCCTTTCCCACAAGAAGAGATGAGGACACAGCAGAGATGCTTCCAATTATCTGTCAGTTAGGACCAACATGTGATGAGACTATTGTTTACTTAAGAACTCCCATACAAAAATACTCTGTGCTTTGTGATGTTATAGATGAAGTTTAAAGTTCCAGACTGTCCAAACGGAGAAAAAGTACAGGCAAAGAACGGAAAACTGCTTTCCCCTATATGACCGTAGCTGGGGAATTAATTAACACTGAACATCACAAAATGGCAAACACGGCAAGTTAGATGGGCTAAACATTGGATGAAATCAGTCCAAACCATCACATTCCAACAATTTGAAGAAGGTTCATAGAGGCAAAAAAAACAAAAGCTAAAAGAAAAACACCAAAAATCACAATCTGAGTTGGAGGCAGAGCCGATGCAGCAACCACAGCTCAAAATCGCTCATGGCCTTCCTACAAAACCAGAATCAACAGCTTTACACAGTGCTAGTGCAATTATCGAGCACTGCAATTCATATATCACGTGAATGCTTGATGCATTGCAGACTTAAACAAGAAGATAGGACAAAAAGATAATCGAGTGATGAATGTGCAACTTTGCAATCACAGACACATAACTAAGTACCATTGTATCACCTTAACGAACAATGTCTTCAGTGAAAAAATTCCTGGCGCATCCACGCCATTCAGATAAGCCTTTACTTCTGGTATACCCGATCCGGCAGCTGCTGGCGATACAAAAGCCGTGATGAGCGCCGCAGACAAGGTGAGCATAAGGTTGGATACAGAAAAGACGACAAAAGCCATCACAAACCTGCAAAAGCCATTACACAGTTTCACCATAAGATTCTCCTTGCCGTCACAAGGTAGAAGAAAAATTTTCAACCCACTTAAATTACTCAGATCCCTTTCTTTCATTGGGTAGTTAGATTCTATAAAACCAAACAAAAAAACTGAACCTTTTTTCAATCATGTCTTCCAATTAATTAAAGAGCATCTCTGTTTGGCTTCTCGGAACTATTCCTAAAAGCTCCATTGTGCCTATATTAACCACAAAAACAATGTGATGATATAGTCGACCAAAGCTTCGCATAACCTTTATCTTATCAAGCCTCTCCAGCTAGGTACACCATTCGACTATACTAGAAACCAAGAATTGACATACTATTAGTCTGATTAACATTGATGTTGAGAAGGCTACCAGACTAGCATGCAATTGTGAATAGGCACAGAGCAGAATTGACAGAATCAATACCTCTGAGCCAACATCATATTCGAAGTGACCACGAACTTAATGCCTGCAACATTTTCTACTGCGAGATTGTTGCAAAACCCAACAAGGCTAACAATCCCACCAATCAAGAAACACAACAGCCACTTCATGAGCACATACTGAAATATCTGGACTGTACTTCTAGTCCTCCAATCTTGCTTAAAGAACTCATTCTCTGAGATCCTGCATTCAAAGCCCTTTTGCCAAATTCAGCATTAACCGCTTCAATCCCCTCAAATCTGATCACTCACTTTTCTTTTGGCAAAAAGAAAAAAAGAAAATGGCTACTTTTTCCCTCCTATTTTGCAAGAAAAGGGAATGGAAGCTTACTACTTTTTCCCTCCTATTTTGCAAGAAAAGGGAATGGAAGCTTACTCATAATCAAGACTCTCAATTGGGCACAAGTTGGCTCCAACAATGGCCACTTGGGACGCGGACTCTGCAAGGGATGGTATTCCCGAGGAAAGTAAAGGGTGAGTCGGGGATTCACCGTCTCCATTGGCATCAGTAGACATTTTCTCTTTCTCTAGGCTTCTCAACTTCAATCCTGTCGTGAAGAGTACGTCTTCAGGTTTTGGATAATGAAAGGTGGGGAAGATGTGTAAGTGCTCAGATGATTTTGTCTGTGACAGAGTACAGACGAGGACGAAGACGGCGATGTAGATTGAAGCGAAGAAACTGTGGTACTTGGAGAAACACTGGTTGTTTGACTTAGAGGGTAGAGAGAGAGAGCGAGACAGATTCTGTAGGACATCAAACAAGCGGTAGTTAGCCTGATAATTTCTTTTTTATGTTCGGTGCACTTAGTGAACTGTACATGTGCAAACAATTATTTGGACACCAGCTTCAGGCATACGTTGAAAAATAAATGTCCACTTCTTATTTTATTTACATTCAGATCTCTCGTTTTCAGAATCATGTCAGCAATATCTATGGGCTAAACCAAAGAAAAACGAACCCCATAAGAGAAAATCCAAAATAAGTGCTTCTTTCTTTGGCCAGAATCCTGAAGAAGTTGAATGGCTGGTTTATGAGTCGATTGGTTTCACATAGCTACGTCGCTAGAGACCTAGCGTTTCGTGGGGCTAGTAAATCTACGGAGTCGGATATAAATCGTTAGATTGGTCGAGTCCCGTCATGCGGGCTCTCTCGAATTCCCTCAAATTGGACGGTTCGAATTCAATCTGTACATACGAATCCTATTGTACTCACAGAATCGAACTTGTTGTGGCTAGCAGGTGTACTTTGGTGGGGAGATTGATGACACGGTACTTAAGGAAGCTCGGGACTGTAGTTCTAATTTGTTTGGGACTCTTTTGCATGAAAACCAGATAAAGTAAAGCGTCGGGACCTTCCCCAAGCTATGAGCCCCATGCACAGACGAAAAAACTTCACTTCGTTTCATCTGCAACGTGAGTCCTCTCTTTGTCGTAAAGACCAAAAAACTTCACCTCCTTTCATGCGAAGGTCATCCGTCATTGTCGTACGTTGCAGTGTACTTTTAGATACTCTTCAAGCAGCACATGATGCGCTATGGAACAATCACTGAGTATTAAATTTATGGGATAATGACACAAACAGTCCCTGAACTTTGGCTCAATGTGCAATTTGATCCCTGAACTTTTAATTTGTTCAATGTAGTCCCTGAACTTTAACCTAATGTTCAATGTGGTCCATGAACTTTCAATTTGTTCAACTTGGTCCCTGAACTTTTAGTAAATGTTCAATTTAATCCCTGAACTATATGAAAATATACAATATAGTCCTTGAACTTGAATTAATGTAAGGACTATATTGAACATTTTTATAAAATTCAGGGACTATATTGAACATGTACCAAAAGTTCAGGGATCACATTGAACCAATTGAAAGTTCAGGGACTATATTGAACATTGGGTAAAAGTTCAGGGACTACATTAAATAAATTAAAAGTTTAGGGACCAAATTGCACATTGAGTCAAAATTCAAGGATTATTTGTGTCATTTTCCCTAAATTTATCAGAACTTTTTCTTTGATCGTAGCACTCAATTTTCTAAGAAGATACTACTTTTGTGAATTTTCGAAGAACGCTCGACTTTCTCGTCACGATGGAACCTTCTTTACATTTTTCAATGATTTCTATTTTATTCATTTCACGTTATGCTTTATTGTCGTCCTTCAAATAAGCGAGGCCTAACAATTCTTCCCACTAGCCCCGACGAAATTAGAAATGTTTTGTTTAATTGCAATACCACGCGTTTCCATCCATCCAAATCAAAATGTCAAGTGATATGACTTTTATTTATATAGATATTATTGATATATATATTAGGTATATATAATTTCACGAGTTGTCGGATAAATGAGTTTTTGGATGATTTTAATATGAATAAACTTTACTTACAACTTTTGTTCATTACTTTCTTTTTAGCTTTGAGATTTTTTTTTGTTTAGTATCAATACCTTAAACGTTTTTTTTTTTTGGTCGAATACCTTAAACGTTTAAAAGTGCATGAATATCAGCATTGTGAATTTTTTTTAGTTTCCAAAATTTAAAATTCATTTTGATTCGAAAGCCATTAATTACATTTAACTCAACATCGAGATTACTTCATAATAAATAATTTTTAAATTAATTAAATGAGGTGTACTAACAAATCCATTTGAAATTCGAGGTCATTTTTTAAACTTTTCTGGAGTTGTATATTCCGTGCAAAATCAGGGGACTTTTTACAGTATCGTTTTGAAACTTACTAATTAAAGAGATTGCACCTTAATTTAATTTCCTCATCTTCAACTTTATTATCGTCTAATTAAAAATAGGGGTTATTGTTGTATAATGAAATGCGGAAGCGCTAATCGAATCTTGCAATCATGCGAGAGAGCCAGAGAAATAAATGAAGAATAATAAAGGATACCAAAGATTTAAGCGGTTTGGTCAGAGTATTGATACTTACATTTGCGGGAATAGCCGGTAGCAAATAATTCATTATAGTTGAATAATCAAAGTTACAATCACACATACGCTTGAGTGTTTCCCACGCCTAAATTATATCTAACCCCAAAGTCTTTACAAATAAACAACTCAAATTGGGATATAGAACTCACGGCACAAATTCACCGGGTGTTCAAAGTCTCATGCGGCCAAAACACCAAGAACGACCGGCGGCTACGGTGCACACTCGGGAACCCACGCCCTATTTCTTTTTCTTTTGTAGGAGTCAACAACTTTTCTTTTGACCTGGACTCATCCCAAGTGAAATAGATATATAAAATAAGTGTGCCTCTTCTTTAATCTTGTGGTGGATACATAGAAGTAACAAACAACCACACGTCCAAGTCCTTTGAACAATCCTATATATATGAGCCAATAATCGCGAGCCCCTTCGTCCGAAACCAGTCGAGGAGATTACTTCATCAGATGAATTTTAATCCGAATAGGAAAATGGATTCCTTGAGATTATTCACACGGGCTCAAATTCGAGACACAATTTAACAATTATAATATCTACCTGTCTAATGTTTACCTGATTAGGAAACTAAGTTCACCGAATACACTGAATTATATACCGGCGTTATTGCTTCTCTTTAGTGAGCTTTGATTATGGATTGATATTGAGATTATTGAGTTACTGCCAAGATTTGGCGTTTCTTCCAATTTCCTCTGTCGTTTCTCTTATTTTTCTTTCCTTTCTTGTTGTCCTATTTTTCTTCCAATTCTGTGATTTTCGTCGTTCTTTTGTTTCAACAGAATGTATCGATGAAATACCTTTCAAAATATTGATGGATGGATGCGTGAATCAGCAGGTTGCGAAGAGTCATTTGTTGACTTTGGACAGGAAAGTAAATGGCAAGGACTATAAAGGTACGAACATGCAATAGCGGCGGCCATTTAAAATTCAGGAAAGCAAAGATAAAAGTTAAATTACAGGAGCCATGAGTTCTTTGAATGATTGGGGATAATTTACAAAAAAGTACAATGTAGCTATTTATAACCCATAACCTATGGTTACAAATGTTTATAATTTGAAAAGATAACTTTCTAGTATTATCTTTTAAAAAAATAACAATCTAATCTTATTTGTGGTGATAAGAAGTGACGACAATACTTATCCACTTCAAACTCGCCCATCGGTGATTTAAGTGGGGGGTCGTGGCGGTGGAATGCTGCGCTAGCCCCCCAAGAGGACTAGTCGGACATCATCGCTAGTTTGAGCCCTAGCTCGCCGGCCGCGCGGACACCTCGATTATCAAAAAAAAAAACAATACTTATCCATAATAAGTTACAATAATCCTAAAATAGCGGTAATAAACATAATCGCCCATCAATTACGTTTTTGTATCTATTGCTTGCAAGTCATCGATGACTTTTGTTGTTCACCAAACTCTACTACTATCAATTAAGTCGGTCACTTGTCGATTATAATCAAAAGTTCATCATTTTTTGGTGTCAACATAGCCCCTTTTAAAAGAATGGAATTTATCACCAATTATTCGATTCTTTTAAATTAAATAATTAAGGATCAATCATATGCCCTTGGTTCAGGCTTTTCATCGAACACATGGCGAGCAAGGATAGAGGAGGAGGTGGTGGCCGATCTAAGAGCCAAACTCACACATAGACCCAACAGGAATCACCAAGAAATGTTCGACGTCAAATGGAAACGACTTAGTAGACACCAACAAGCATACGAACTAGAAATAGGAAGCCTTGGTCTCACGGTTCGGCCAAAACAGGACCGAAGCAACAGGGGTTCACGGCAATGAGTTTTGACCGCGAAAATCCCTACCCCCACTCGGAGACGGTGGCCAGAGGGCGAGTTCGAGACGAGTCGAACTATGGCCGACCGCATCACGATGTCTCCGAGTCGAGATCCTCGGGAAGAGGGACTCGAATCAAACGGTTAAATGGGCTCACTGGAAATGTCCGGATCCGGGAGTGAGAAGCCTTGAGATAACTTGGCCTTTCGTAAATTTTATCACAATCATCTTTTAATAGCGAATCGAAGATTTCGTCCAACTTATAAATGCAAACAAGTAAACTTAAGTGTCTTTAACCGTGGCCATTCTTTTTTCTGTATATTTCGGCAAGCTTTAAGGATCAACGAATGTAAGGCTTGTTGAGTATCACATATGCTGCATTTATTTCAATATTTTCGTTTGGATCAAATTCATATTTTGACTCATAATTTTTCATTAAAGTCTTGTTTTATATAAAGTTTTCAGGTTGCCCTTTAACTCTATGTTTAAAAAGTTGCTCATACTTTGACACTTTATTTGCCAATTGAAATAAATCGGCAAAATCTCGGCTTCCAAATTTTTCTATTAAATTGATTTTGAATTCACCAAAAGCCAAATTCTTGAACCCTTTTTCTAAGAGTAAGTAAATCATTTATTCCTAGTCTTCTAACACCGAGCAACAAACTAATTGATCGACTAATTATTGTATTGATAAAATCTATCCAAATCAACAATTGATATTTCGGATGTCGTTCGGTAAAATTGAGAAGAGAATTGTCTTTCTATCTCTGCCCAATTACACACCGTATTATGTGGTAAATTAGTGTACCGGGGGTAAAAGTAGTTTTTGACAAAGATAAAGAAACTAACCGAAGTCTTAAAAACTCATTTGTCCCTGCTTTCCCACTCTGGGCTTATCGAACAATGTGTTTGATGGTCGATTGTTCATCTTCGCCAATAAAAACGACAAATTCAGGCATTTTGAAACCTTTTGGAAAAGTCTGATTATCGACCCAATCAGTCTAATCCTTTACCCTCGCTAATCCCAATTGTTGTTGAACTTCTTCGACAAATTGTTCCGGGTTCAATTGTGGATTTGCTTGGCCATTTTGGCCCCCGGTGATACTGGTCTTGCCGAATTATCTACGTTAATCAGCATGTTAGGCCTAACACGAATATTCACATTGGACAATACCAATGGAGCCACTAGCCATACACTTTCAACATTTGGCAATTAATCGGTCTGTCGATCGATATGATTTGCCAAATTATTATTACTAATTTGGTTATTTTGACCAACAATAGTCTAAAAAAATGGAGAGGGATTAGGAATGTACCATGATATTGCTGTATTTGTTTGTAGTGGTTGGTCGAACGATCCTGGCCTCAATAGGGTATCATTCACAACATTGATGACGATTGGCTTAATCACGTCCGGCGTGTGACTTACAATATAGTCTACCATATCATTTCACCGCTCTTAAAATATTCTTCTCAATATAGTTGCACCATGTTGGGATTTGGTGCAATTTATGTCAATTGCTCTTTGGAAAGATGCCTTGAATGATCAACTTCTTCATGTTGATTTTCTTCTCCCGCTCTCCCAGCGGCTGAAGATTAAGAATGCGCAACAACCTCTTACCAGTTTGTGGCACAAGATCGTTGTTGCCAACGGTATTGTTGGATTCTTATTGATTTTTTGGTTCTTGCCAATCTCCTTAAATCAACAAAATGTGTCTTGCTAGGTTTGCGAAGATGTTTCACCGAAAAGTACCGTTGATATACATTTCAAATTATTGATGGATCGATAAGTGAATCGACAAAGGTTTCGAAGTGTCCTTTGTTGATTTTGGACAGGAAAGGAAATGACAAGAAATTTAAAGGTACGAACGCTGGAGGCATTGCGCCTGGCCATTTGCAGGAAAGTATTAATAAAAGATGAATTATGAGAACGTTGAGTTGTTTGATTGATTGGGGATAATTTACAAAGAGGACTGGCTATGTTTAGCCACAATCCACGATTACAAGTGGTTATTGAATTTGAAAAGGTAACTTTTTAATCCTATTTCAAAATAAATAACTAATTAATCCTATTTGCGGTTATAAGAAGTTACAACAACACTTATCCACAACAAAAAGTTACAAAATTCTAAAATAGCAGTAATAAATATAACCACCAAACGGTTACGTTTTTGTGTGGATTGTCCGCTGTCGATGACTTTCTTGGCAAGTTGTCGATACTCTTTAAATTGCTGACTGTTTTTTTCATCAATGACTTCTGTTGTTCACAAAAACTCTGCTATTATCAAATAAGTTCGTCACTTGTCGATTTAAACTAAAAGTTGGTCACTTTTTAATGTCAACACTTGCTCTGCACGCCTTCGTTCAAATTAGTTTGGTATGAGAGCAAAAGTCCTAAAGTTTGAGATTTCTCTCGGTGGTTAGAACTTTGCCAACGTTCAATTGCAAGGTGAAACCCATCCACACCGTCTGATTTAGAGCTTTGAAGAAAAAGGCTATCTAATCCGGGTAGTGAACGGCATACTCGATTCCAGTTAAACTCGGCGAAACTCATCGCTACCGGAGCAGGCGCAGCCGTCAATATGCCGGATTCGATTCCGAGCACCGCTAGCTATCGCTGTCCTTTCTCAAAGCAGCATTCATCACCGATCAAGCCTAGCTTTATTTTGCTCAGTTCCTCCTTTGCGTCAAAAGAAGAAAGTCTTAATTGCTTGAAGAAATCCAAACTAAGTACGGATCCAATACAATCCAAATTATGCATGGTAGAATAATTTCTTTAATTGTTGGACGGAAAGGTGGTTTTGTCTTTGGTAAGTCAAGTTACATGTTACCTGTCAAAATAATGTCAAAATGCTCATAAGTAGATGAAAAATGACTGAGGAAGAACTGTTGTTTCCATACTTTTGAAGTACCAATCGGACGTGTAAAATCTTCATTCAAAATGTTCGTCGTTCAAATCTCATTATAAGTTTGCTTATTATTTTTTTTTAAACTCGCTCCTCCAGAGTAGCATCCAAATCAAAATGAGATTTCATGTGATGGTAGTTACAGAATTATTTTCGAGAGGTGTCAAGTGCCCATTGAGTTGGAAAAATTGTCTAAAAAGTCTTAAACCTATTACACTTTTGCCAATTCAATCCTAAACTTTTTAATTATGCCAATTAATTTCTGAACCTTTTCACATTTTACCAATTGAGTCCATCCGACCAATTTTGGTCGAAAATCGCTAAAGTGAACGCCGGCTGTTCTACGTGGCATTGTTGACGTGGACAATTTTTGATAATATTTTAATTTTTATCGAATTTTTATTATTATTTTCTTTTCTTCTCTTTTCCTTCTTTACTTTTACTTTTTCTTTTTCCCTATTCTCTTCTTTTCTTTTTTCTTTCTTTGTTTGTCCTTTTTCCCTATCCCGGCCATCGCCAGGCCTTGTATACACCGGCCTCCTCTCACCTGAGGCTGGCGAGGGTGGCCCTCGCTAGGCTAGCGTAACCTTTGCCAAATTGGGCGGCCCTCGCCGAGGCGCGACAGAGGGAAAAAGAAAAAGGAAACAAGAAAAGAAAAAAAAAAGAAGAGAAAAGGAAAAAAAAATAAAAAAATTAATGAAGGAAAAGAGAAGAAAAGAAAAAAAATCAAAAAAAATATTAAAATATTATTAAAATTTATCTTCGTTAGCATCGTTTGTGTCATATATGATAGTTGGTATCCGTGTCAGTGATTTCTAGGCAAAATTGGCCGGATGAACTCAATTGACAAAATGTGAAAATGTTTAGTATTCAATTAGCACAATTAAAGGGTTTAAGACTGAATTAGCAAAAGTGCAGTAAGTTTAGGACTCAATTGACATAATTAAAAGGTTTAGTACTGAATTGGAAAAAGTGCAATAGGTTTAGAACTTTTTGGACAATTTTCCCCCATTGAGTTTGCTCATTATTCTGAATTTGTTTGGTGTGGCATTATTACTGATAAAAGGTGCTTATATTGCTCTTGGTCGACCATGGTTATATAATTAGGTAATAGTTCATTGCATGAGGATATACGTACATGTTGGGGAAATTGTCAAAAAAGTTCTAAACCTATTGTACAGTGGCCAATTTAGTCATAAACCTTTGAATGTGCCAATTTAATTCTAAACCTTTTGGCAATTTGCCAATTTAGTTTTAAATCTTTTACCAATTTATCGATGTAGTTATTCCAGCTAATTTTGATCGGAAATCATTGATATGGCAGTCCAGTTAGCGTTGGCCGTCCTACATGACGTGACCGACGTTAGCGTGGACAATAATTGCAAATTTTTTTTAATAAAAAACCTTTTGAATTTTTTATTGATTTTTTATTCTTTTCTTTTCTTTTCTTCTTTTTACACAGGGCTGGCAGCCCCTCTAGGCCTCAGCCCCTGTCAACCCTTTGTAAAACAAAGGGAAAATAAGAAAAAAATTCGTAAAGTTTTAAAAAATTACAAAAATCGTCCACTTTAGCCTCAGTCATGTCATGTAGGATGGCCGACATTGATTAAACTATCACGTTAACGATTTCCGGCCAAAATTAACCGGAAGCACTACATTGGTAATACGTTAAAAATGTTTAGAATTAAATTGGCAAATTGTCAAAAAGTTTAAGATGACATAATTGAATGGTTATTGACCGCCATATAATAAATTTAGGACTTTCTGGACAATCTTCCCCTAATATGTACCTATCCTTAAAAAGTTAGAATTCAATGAAATTGAAAATTCGGTTGTTAAAGTTTCTTTGTTGCTTGGTTTGTAAATTAGTCATGATCAATCACCTAATGAAAATTCTCCGGGTCAACTATCCTCTTGTGAATTGAGTCGCTTGACATACATTATGACAAAAATAAGTGTGCAATATTCAAAGTTGAGAAAGTTATACCTAAGGAAAAGTATACTGGAGGATTTTGTCCTTGGAATCGTTTTTCTCAGGAAATTCAAAGAAAGACAAATTCGCTTCCGAAGCTACATGAATTTTTTTAAGGGGATTTAGAAATATAAAAAAATTAATGCATAAAAGAAAGTTTAGAGAAGATATTACACAAATCTAAAAAAAATTTCAAAGGTCTCTCATGCCCTAATAACTTCATAAAGAGCTACTGATTAAAATTTTTTTTCCCTCTTGCCTAAAATAATGTGTTTGAAGCTTTTTTAGTCACCTGATTAATTTCCATTAAGAACAACAGTCCCTTACCCTTTATAGTTTATACATCGGGTAATTAATGAAGCTCACGTAGATTTGTGCTCTTGAAGGTGGTCTTAAGAGAATACACGAGGATGATGATTCGAACTCAAACCTTGAGTAAGGAAAACAAACAAATAATCACGTTCATCACTTGAATAATTCCTTGGGATGGAGCTACTCAGTCACTTTGAACAAGGGATAAGTATATTAGAAATTTTAAAACTTGTCACGAAAGTGTAATTGAGTTATAAAACTTTCAAAAAAGTGCAATTAAAACCTAAAATTGTTACAAAAGTGCAATCGAGTCCTAAAACTTTCAAAAAAATACAATCACGTCCTATAATTTGTTAGATCGATCTAATTAAATCATTTTGTTGATTACACTTTTTGAAAGTTTTAGGATTCGATTGTACTTTCGTGACAAGTTTTAATACTTGATAAAGAAAACTTCAAGCGCTAGGGCTCCGCCACTCAATTATATCTAAGAGAATTAGGACACAGAGCAATCAATGAGGAAAAACAAGACATCTTTCGGAATTCAAAAATCAAGAGCTAAGAAAAATCGGTTGTTAAAATCCAGAAACACACGCAAGACCCTTTTCCTTTTCACCAATCAATGGATTAACAAGCCTGCATACCCTCACAGGCATTGAAAGACCAGATTCGATTTGTGTTAACAAGCCACAAGCGTAACCTCACAGGCATAATCTAATTTCGGAGTGCATAACCTAATTTGGATGAACAAGCTTACAGGTATAATAACCTCGCAAGTAGAAAACAGACCGGATTCAATGCTAAAATATCCGAGATGCACAAAACGACTAGAATTAAAGGCCTGATCAGCAAACGGAACTAGGGCTCATGTTTCCACTACTCTTGAACACCAGATAGGGATGATCGATCACACAATTCCAATTGATGCGAAAAATTGATTACAATCAAAGGGAACAAGATCCAATCAACCATCCGCACAAGCACAACTAACGCATGCGAAATCTAAAAAGACAGAACCTACACAGAAAGAAATTTTGGTTATTACCTTGAGGCAAAGAGAGAAGAACCTCCAGAGGTCGAACGGAGAGCACCTAGGGTTTGAGTTTTTTTTGCAATCAGTATTTTTTGAAATTTTTAGGGCTCAATTGTACTTTCGCGATAAGTTTTACGACTTTCAATGCACTTATTCCTTTTGAACAATTATCGTTATCCACTTTACCTCCTTTTTTTTATCTGTCCTACTCTAACTCTCAACTCACTCTTAGACTTTTACCATACTTCTTTTCAGAGCATGGGAGTCGAAATTCACTTCTGAAACTAAATATCCCTACCTCAGTTCGCTGAGAAGGTGGGGAATCGAACTCTCTACTTATTCCTTCTCAAATAGAAAGAGTGGCCTTCTTGTTTAACCCTATTTGACGATGCATTTAAAGCTATTTATCCCAACATATATGGCACAAAGATAAAGAAGATTAAAGAAAACGACAATAGAATCTATGCTATTAACAAGAATTGACAACTTAGTTGCTTTAACTATTCTGCGGGACCCAGGATTTTTGTATTTTCAGCAATCGGACTCCTGACTATCTATCTGTTCACATTGGCCCTTTTGTCAAACACTTGGACGTACATGCCGACATGGCAAACTCTTTTACCTGAAAGCCATTCTTCAGTTTCAGTTTACTTTTTTGTGGAAAATATTTATAAGGGTTAAAGTACAGTTTTTGTCATCTAAAATTTAGCGTTTTTTCAATTTGATACTCTAACTTTTATTTTGTATAATTAAGTCCTCTAACTATCTGGATTGAAGCAATTTGGTCCTCTAACTTTTGTTTATGCAATTGAATCATCCAACTCTCTTGATTAGTTGGCAATTAACATCCATAGCAGCCGAAAAGTTTTTTTTCTCTTCCTCCGTCTTCTCTTTCCATCGACTTTTTCAAGCTTCAATCATGGGTTAGGGTTTGAGTTAGTCGCACCCCCCCTTCCGTTGATTTTGTTTGAATCTTTTTGTTCTTTTCTCTCGATCTAGATTTGGAAGCTCACTTTTCCTAATCTGATTCTAGATTTGAGAGTTTGAACTCTTCTGATTTAATTCTAGATCTGAGAGTTTAAAGCTTTTTTCTCCCGATTTAAATCCGGGAGTTTAACAATATTTTCAGGGATTCGATATTCCCATGCTCTATCTCCTATGAATGATCATCGTAGGAGTCTTAGCGTCTTGCCGAAATATAAAGATTTGATCTTCCAAAAGTTAGATCTATGTTTTTTTATCCCGTTTTGGTTGTCTCCATACGGCAATGGTGTAGAGGAAGCCGAACCTAGGAATGCACCTCAACTGGCAACACCGTAGTTATTGGAGAATGAATTTTCAGCATGTCCTCATCACTGATAATGATACAAGATCTAATGATCGGCCGCTGATTATTTTTCTTGACAGTTCCGTTTATATGAAACGAGTATGTGCTTAACCCTGCTAGTGCTATGTTGATCCTTCTTCTTTTGTTTTATTTGGTTTTGTTTTGTTGTATTCTAGCTTTACTCTACTTTGATTTGCTTTGCCACGAAAATCTATGTACTTTTCATGTATTCTTTTGAGCAATGAATACAATTTTTCTTTCGACAAAAAAAATACTCTCTCGATTAGTCCAATTAAATTCTTTAATTACCTAATGCAACTAATACCGTCAAATCAAGATTTCTTTTCATTTCTAGTTTTTCAGGTCCGTTTTCTGCTCGTCGGCTACCAAACTATCATCGCCTATTGCTATCTCTCACCGAATGATTTGATTGCAAGAACTAAAAAAGTCGGAGAACTCGTTGCACAAAATAAAACCTAGAGAATCGAATCGCACACATACGTACAGTTAGACAACCTGAGTGGATAAAACGAAAGTTAAACTGAAATCTGTACCTAATCCAATGTATACAATCTTCTTAGGTGATGATGTAAAACGAAATCTGAAAGGAAAAAAAAAGGAAACTTAAAACAGCTGCAAGCACAACGTTTATCCCTTTGAAGGCAGGCTTCGTAGATATCCACGCGTTGGGGTCCCCACACGCGAGCGAGAAATCTTACCTGGGACCTGGCAAGTGAAATCCCCACCTGTCGACTGTCGGCAACCTGGGTCCCACGTTCTGGTCCCAGGTTTATCAACGGTCAGCAGCTGGGTCCGGCACACCGTGCCTCTGGCCGACCTCAACGGCGAATCATCTGTGAATCTCGCAGGTCAAACTATTTCCCCTGGCGTCGGCAAGAGGAGACCGTGTTGCTCTCGCGTCGCTTCCAGTTGTTGGTCCCTCAGGGATTGCCGCAAACGACGAGTGTCTCCGCCCCCACACCCATCCCCATCTTCCCACATCTTCTTGATTTCAACGCCCCACCAAGAACCCAAAAGGAGTTCGAAACTTAAAACCCCACTGAGTCGTTCTGCAATCTTCTGCTGATCACGTGTTTAATGCCAGATTTGCCCAGACAACATCAATCCGACCCCAAAGCGAACTTTTTGGCAACAGTCCCTTTTTGGGTGTGGCCAACGGAGAAAGGAAGGGAGGTAAAGGGAAGTCTTTTCGCTTGGGAAGAGCCAAATCTGGGACAGTGAGGCCGTGCCTTGCTCGTTTTGGCGAATTTGGTTCAATGGGTTTCGTTCTTGGACTCGTGCTGGGGATCACTCTGGGGCTCGCTCTCATCATCGGGTTCGTGAAATCGGAGAATGCCCGATCCAAGCGTCGCTCCCAGCTCGTCAGTAGTTGCAGTTCTTTCCTGATCTGAGTGCCGTTGATTTCTTGCATATATCTTCTGATTTTTGAAGTGGGCTTGTACGTTACTTGGTTTTTTTTCTTTTTATTATCAGGCGACTGCGATTGCGGCTTTTTCCAGGATGACAGTGGAGGATACAAGGAAGATCTTGCCAGCTGAATTTTACCCTCCTTGGGTCGTCTTCTCTCAGAGGCAGAAGTTGAGTTTCTCCCTCTTAACTTTTCCTACATTTAGCTCCTTGATCATGCGCCCTTCGTATGGTCAGTGGTTTGCTTGAGTTAGGTTTACTGATTCGACCGTATCGTGCTTCTACAGTTGACCTGGCTCAATTCTCACCTGACCAAGATCTGGCCTTATGTTGATGAGGTAGCATTTCAAGGTCTCGCTGTTTATTCCCCTAAGATGTATATTTTCTTGGGCAACAGTTGTTTCTTATGAGGTGGTGGGGTTCTGCTGTTGTAGGCAGCATCTGAGCTGATAAAGGCTAGTGTTGAGCCCATTTTGGAACAATACACGCCTGTTATATTATCGTCCCTCAAGTTCTCCAAGTTTACTCTGGGTACCGTGGCTCCACAGTTTACAGGTGGGTTAATCCGACTTTCTCTTTAGAAATTGGCGTTGCATACTCTGTTTTAGTTGTGCCTTATTCGATCTGTGTGGCCTATTTACCTTTAATATGACATGCGATCAAGCAAGAATTTGTCTTATTTGAAATGAATGCTTCCGTCTTCCAGCAGCCAATTGCTCCTTATTTACAACTTTGGAACTTGCAATCCTATACTTTATCCGAAGGCATCATGCTTAACTTCGTCTTAGTCATCCAAAAACACCATAATCAAGAGTTACATATTTTTTTTCTTGATTCCTCAGCATCAAAATTCTTTTGGACAGTCTTAGAGTTGGACCATAATGTTACATACATTTGATTATGAGGCCTGACGATTTGATAGAGAAAGATGTCTTTTTGGGACAAGTTATGCATCCTATTCAATGCTCGAGATATGTTATTTTCACTTACATCTACATTGGCTTCTGCAATGATGGCGATATTGTTCCGCTTGTTGGTAATGCTATTCATAACAACGGACGAAAAACACTGTCTCATCCTCCCACTACTTATTCTCCAATAGGAAGGGGCTTCTTTGATGGTTTTTGTCTATAAGCAGATAAGATAAAGACCACTGGTGATGAGTGAAATGTAGACACAGAAATATATCTCAAATCTGTTGGTAAGAGTTGCGAATCACATATCTGATCATGGATGCTTACTTTCAGGAGTTTCAATTATTGAAGATGGGGGTGGTGGTGGTGTGACTATGGAGTTGGAGATGAATTGGGATGGAAATCCGAGCATTATACTGGACATAAACACTAGACTTGGAGTAGCACTACCTGTGCAGGTAATTTTCATGTGTTTGCTGGAAATTGTTTTTCAAGTGGTTCACTTTTAAATTTTTTTGCTGATCATGCATATTCGTAACATCCCCACCATCCTAAGAAATGTTAAGGCTTACCCTTTAGGTTCATTTCCTGAGAAATTTCCATTTGGCAGTGTTAGATCTTCTGCATTTAACAATTACAAGAAAATAGACAACTCATAACGAGTTGCTTCTTTACTATGACAAATGATTATACAGATGTTTCAATGTAAGATTTGGTTAATGATTTGGACTTCTTTTCTCATCACATCAAATATGACAAGATTATGCATATGACATGATTTATGAATGTCTAGAAGTTGCGAATTGTCTTTTTGGTGTCTTTTCGTTTGGGAGATTAAGATTCATGATTTGAGTGTTGTTGGAAAATGATCAAATTTTTTCTTTTGAGTAGGTAAAGAACATTGGATTTACTGGGGTTTTCAGGTTGATCTTTAAGCCGCTTGTGGATGAGTTTCCTTGCTTCGGAGCTGTCTGTTTTTCTCTCAGAGAAAAGGTGCAGCATCTTCCTTTTTATCCTTGTTTCTGCTGATGGTAGGATCATTGCAAGTTCACGGATCTTTTAAAACTTCATCCATCCATCTGCAGAGTTAGAGATTAAATTGGTTGAGATGAATTTTGCCAGACCAAGATAATCTAGTTTTCGTTATCCAGTAAGATAACCTGCTTCTTCTTTTTTTCTGGCCAAAATTATAATCTAGTCCAGTCTATAATCTAGTTCATCTGGACTTTGTGCTATTTTTGTCTTCTTTTGATGAGTGGTCGTGCATATTCTATTGAGTACTGCCTTGGATGTGTGCCAGTTAGTTACACAACTTCCTGCTACTAGTAAATCTCTCTCTCTCTCTCTCTCTCTCTCTCTCTCTCTCATATATGCAAGCACAAATTTAATTGTGCTATTCACATGTTGGACATTTTCCCATATGAAGGGTAATGTGCATGATCCCACTCATTCTAATCCTCAACTTGCAGAAGAAGCTGGATTTGACATTAAAAGTCGTGGGCGGAGACATATCTACAATTCCAGGAATCTCCTCTGCGATTGAGGTGAGTCAAATTGTCTCCTTTCTCATCTGTAAGTACCTCCTGAGCCATTGGGATTGGTAAAGTTATGATTGATGATGTTTTCCCAGGACACAATACGTGATGCTGTTGAAGATTCAATTACATGGCCTGTTAGGAAGGTTATTCCTATACTGCCAGGGGATTATAGGTATGTAAACACACAGAGAAGCACAGTTGAACATCTGATTAGACAAATTCTCTGCTGCCAGCACGTTGTGCTTATTTCACATTCATGTTGGAGAGAAATGCTGTGTGCAAGTAAAATGATGAGAAAAAATGGGTCATTTGCCACCTGTTATCATGCATGATGGACCAGATTAAGAAAGAGGTGAATATGGGAAATCCCAGTAAATGTGAAGCAAATTGAGATGTAGAAGAAATTTGCTGAACTACAAGTTTTGTTCATTGACTCATTTTTCTTCGTTAGAATGATGAACCTCATGAGGGCTTGCCAAGATATGAAGTGGATTTGGTGTAGGTAGAAGTGCGTTTAAATAGCAGGTAACAGAATAATCTCCTTATGAGAGGAATGGTTAGAATAGCAGTTGGGACATCGCTTACCAGCCATTGGTGATTGGATATGAGCCTCCTCATTCTTCTTTAGCTTTAATGAAGGATGGAAAAATGAAGAAGGTATTCTGGGATCAACATCGACATATCTAGGCCTAATGTCGGAAAGTCCTAATTATGATATCGCAGATGTGGATTGTACCATTTCTAGTGCTTCAAGTGGTATCTTCTTGTAGGGAGCTTGCACATGCGATCTAGGAGAAGATAGTGCTTGAAAGTGATTTGATTAAGAGGGATGCTGGATTACAACTTGTGTAGTATAGCTGTTATTGTAATTTTATTATCATCTTAATAGCATATTGGTTCTTTGGAAACGAGCTTGCAAATTCTCAATGTTTTGTCCTTATGCTAGGAGGGTTAATACTTTTTCTTGTTCAGTGACCTAGAGTTAAAGCCTGTTGGGATGTTGGAAGTGAAACTTGTTCAAGCAAAGGAGTTAACAAACAAGGACTTCGTTGGGAAATCAGATCCTTACGCTGTGTTGTATGTCAGGCCTCTTCGTGATAGAATGAAAAAGAGCAAAACAATTGTGAGTTCCTTAGCAGTTTCTTGGTCCCTGAACTCTTTAATTTTCAAAACTAACAATGGAAGAACTATTTTTTCAGAACAATGAGTTGAATCCAGTCTGGAATGAACACTTTGAATTTATAATTGAGGATGCATCCACTCAGCACTTGGTGGTAAAAATATATGATGACGAGGGATTTCAGGCGGCTGAGTTGATTGGGTGTGCTCAAGTAAAGCTAAATGACCTTGAACCAGGTAAAGTGAAGGATGTGTGGTTGAAGCTGGTCAAAGACTTGGAAATCCAAAGAGATAATAAATACAGGGGGGAGGTGAGAATACGGGTTTTTTGGTAAACTTTGCATAGTCCTTTCTATTTTCTGTAGTCTACTCTTCGAGCTTTATAGACCCACATCTAATTTTTGTCCCTTCTGCCTTTTCTACCCCCTGACCATAATATAAGGAGAAAATGGTATAGTGTAAATGAAGGAACTTCCTCTGTCTCTACAGAACCCAAATAGAATTGCATTTAGTTTGGCTGCCTGGCACACGTCTTGGTTTCTTCATTGTTGTCTCTCGAATCGGCCTGGCTGTTTTCTGAATTTCATAGTGCTGGAAAACTCGTATAGATGCCCATCCTCTCAAGCAATTTTCTAGATGTTGAAGAAATAGCAATTCCACTGGCTACAAAATCAATGTGACACTACTTGTGGGAAGTGCAGTCCATGTCATTATGACTAACTTTCATGTATTGCCATCATGACATTCCTCCTCTTTTCTATATCATGGGTTGAACATGTTTCTTGCAGAAATGAATTATATATCCCCTTCTGTTATGCTAAAAACTCAGGTGCATTTGGAGTTGCTGTACTGTCCCAACGGGATGGAGAGTGGTTTTACCAATCCGTTCAAGCGCGATGTTTCGATGACCTCTTTGGAGAGGGTTCTAAAAGGTGGAGCGAATGGTTTTGAAGTTACTGAAAATGGAAACGGTGTTATGCCGAAAAAGAGGGATGTTATTGTCAGAGGAGTACTTTCTATCACTGTGATATCCGCCGAAGATTTACCACCCACAGATCTGATGGGCAAAGCGGATCCGTATATCGTAGTGAGCATGAAAAAGTCCGGAATGAGAAATAAAACCAGGGTCAGACTTTCCTCATGCTTGCCTTTAATTGTATAAAATTCCTGTTTGTTTTTAACCTTCAATAAATACCTTTGGCTTGTCGCTTAAAAAAGTCATTTACTATTCTACTTGTATATGGAATCCCTTATTCTTTTGATGAATTGATAAGATCTGGTTCTGTGAAGAATTTATGCTTTAATCTTCATGTTCTGCCGTGTAAATACAAATAAACAGTATGACCTTCATCAAGTTAGAAAATCCAGGCCGATAGGGTAATTTCGGACATAAGATATTTTTCTTGTTTTTCTTTCTATTATTTTCAAGCTTTTAACGAGGACTCTTGCTTTTCAGGTTGTGAATGACAGTTTAAACCCTGTTTGGAATCAGACATTTGACTTTGTTGTAGAAGATGGCTTACATGATATGCTGATTATAGAAATCTGGGATCACGACACATTTGGGAAGGTAACACTGCTCTCTTTTATTGTTTTCTTTTTTATTATAAGGATCAAATTAGGGCAATTTTTTTATTTCGGAGCAACAACCAGAAAAGGAGAATTACCTGTTTAAGGACCAGCTTTCACGTGCGCTTTATTTGGTCAAAGCTTTGGATTTGCTAGCTCTTTGTCTTGTCATTTATCTAAATTTCCAGATTATATTTGACCAGGAGGAAGTACTTCACATAGATTTGATAGCGGAGGATTCTAGTTTTCAGCTTCGTATTTTCAAATTATGTTTAAAAATGGGCCATAGGGTAGATGGAGGCAATTGGAGATCTACGAATTGATACATATATATCTTCATTTGCTTCACTGTTAAACCAAACGTGATTTCTCAGTTTGTTTCATTGTTGGTGCCCCTTATCCCAAATCTGCACAGGTAATTGACGCCTTCCATTATAAGTTACTTCAAGAAGATGGGTATCCGTTCCCTTTGTCAACTTATACACGGCAAAACAATCTGCATGTGTGAAACTGTGAATTCCAAAACATTGCTGTAATAATTGGCAGATATCTTATGGCGTTTCTATTCTCCCTGCCTTGAAGAGTCTCAAAGCATTCTACCATGAAGGGAACCGAGTCATGTTTTCTGGTTTTTACGTGCTTTGGTTGGTAGATTCTTGCACGTATATGGATATTCTATATTTTGTGGACTATGTAGGTTCTATCGTTGAAAATTGATTCATATCTGGTTGTTTTCATGTTGCATTGTTCTGCTTGGGAGGTGATGTCAATTCGCTGACTGGCTGGTTCTGAGACTATGATATGCATTGTAGTTTTGATGGTGTTTGTCACTACCTAGTAGCTTTGTCAGAACAATTTCCGGTCTTAGTTCGTTGAGCGCACGGTTCGAGGCATTCACTGTTTCGTCTTCTTATCGATCTTGTAGGACTACATGGGAAGATGCATATTGACACTGACTCGAGTCATATTGGAAGGGGAATACAAAGACAGCTTCCCCCTGGACGGAGCCAAATCTGGAAAACTGAATTTGCACCTTAAGTGGATGGCACAGCCGATTTACCGGGACTCATGATAAATTTCTCCGTCCTGCCCAAGGGATCGAAAATTTTTGGCCTGTGAAGACTGGGACGATGAGCTTCCCAGATACGTTAAAGAAGAAAATAGCGGCAATCATTTAGTGGTAAGCTGATCAATAAAGGGTGTGGTTGGGGGGGCTGATGGAGCTAATGAACGGTATACTGGTGTAAATAATCTCTTTAGAAAGGACTGGTATGTTGTAGATTGCTGGGGTTTCATCGGAAATACATAGACAGTTCGGAGAAAAATAATGAGATTTTGAGACCCCATACCACGCCCGACCGTCTTTCATTTTTTTTTTTAATCTCCATTATAAGTTTGACATCGTATTGCTGTTTTATTCTGGTAACTATGCATGCCCTTTTGGGTCATTACTTTTGCCACACCTTTCATTGCAAGTTAGGAGATCCAAATCGTATACCAAAAGGTAAGAAGCTTGTGAGCCTGTGATACCATTTTCTTTCCCCTTTCCCACCAAACACTCGTGTACACACTTTTTCATTCTACTTTGAAAGTGTGTTGGATTGTGGTTCACAGGCTATGGACAATAGTCTCTTCATCATGCTGTTTTCGTCTTTCTAATGCAATTAGTATCCCGAAATTTCCCTCGTCTTGCTGTGCTGTCTCTTCCAAGAGAGCAGGGGAATAAGAGACGGGAATAATGAAACGCGACGCACCTAGCGTCTGCTGATTATTTTCGACATAAAACATTTGCTCGCTTCGGTATTTGATTGTGTCTGCGAAGTCGGTATAGACTAGCATCACAGAGAGTTCAGAAGCAGCTCTACCGGAACTCCTCGGCTCTGCAAGTAAATTCCGTATCCCCTCTCGTTAGGTAATAGTTGGCGGCCCCCTAAAGTAAAGTAGGAGGATTTATAACCCAACAAATTCCTTTCTCTTAGCAGTAGCTACCCAATTAGTACATCTCTACAGGTTATGATGTGCAAACAGATGCGCACTAATAGATGGCGCATCTTTTCGAATCTTGTACTCACGTGTCGTACATCTAGGACATCGGTATCTTTATATCGTATTACGTCACCATATGTCACATTATCGTCCATATTCATAGAGGTTGACATGGACAAGAATTGCATCTAATTCAAATTATGGGGTGTCATCTCATTCTTAGGGAAACTGTTGGTTTTTCTACGAAACATGCATAGTTAAAAATATAAACGCAACGGAAAGATATAACCACATATGTATCTCCAAAGGCGTTGTTCGTGCGTTTCAATAAAAAATCGAAAGATCATAGGGGGTTAAACGGATTACCTCTCGTAGCGTGCCCAAAACGATTTCGGTTAGGATGTTCTTTAGATCGAGCCCCACAACCGTCGGACCTCTAGTTCAGACACACCACCAATCGCACGATGAACGGAAGGAAGAACTTGTGGAGAATCACCAATAGAATTGTGCTAGCAATCTTGTGGCGATAATTCTTCGCACTCTCGATATTTCAGTCACGGCGTCGAAAGAGAGGAAACGTATTTTTCTTAACTCTCACGAACACATGACAATTGCATATGCATTTTTTTTTTCATTGTCTTGCAACTGTTGCTGATCGCGCCATTAATATGTGCGATTAGCAACAGTTGCTGATCGCGCCATTAATATGTGCGATCAGCAACAGTTGCTGATCGTGTGTGTCATGCACACGGTCAGCAACCGTTTGCTGACCGTGTGCCATGCACATTGCACACGATCAGCAACGGTTGCTGATCGTGTGTGTCATGCACACGGTCAGCAACCGTTTGTTGACCGTGTGCCATGCACATGGTCAGCACTTGCTGGCCATGTGCATGCGACAATTTATATATATATATAAATATAAACGTGTATATACAAATATAGAAGTGCATGATCAGCATATGTGTATTTTGTGAGCATCATATGCACACACGCCCATGACAAAAATTGAATTCAATTAAATCCCATTTAATTTAATTTCAGTCCAACTTAATTCGATTGCAAACATATTTGCAATATCGTCTCTTCCGTACAACGTCATCCAAAATTAGTTATGGTGTGTGACATCCATATGTTCATCACTGATCTAGTAGTAGGACTTGCACTAACACGTTAGTACTCCCAAGAGAATTGATTGTCCCGATCAACCTCTAGGTCCTACAAGCCATGATTGACATCTAGCAATATGTCATGGCTACCTAGACAGTGTGAATGTTTTAAGAACATAATGAACCTGTCAGCTTTGGTTACAGTATAATTCAATCCCTCTGCCTTACTATGTCCCGATCGAACAAAGACCATGGAATATTTGTCAAGTCACCAATTCGATCATATGCACAAATCTAATTGACATGCATTTTATACGAGACACGAACAGTTCATTCTCGGTTACAACCCCGGCCGAGGATTTTAATGCAATGTCAAGATTAGATTGCATAGGACATCATTATTGTACCTTGCGTACAACAAGGAGACAGATTCCATTTTGCGCACACGTGTAACTTCGTATGTGAACGAACTATGGCCATCAAGTACAGAGACGGATCAACGAACCAGCAATATGTGCACCTATGAACCATAGCCATTCAACACACAAGTCAACACTATGCCTCAGGTCTAAGGATTATTTACACAAGACCAGAGCATGAACGATTAGGCATTGATCACGCTAAAAGCTTCCATGTTGCTAATCGATATATGCGTGTCACGTTCAGTGAACTTGTCTGGTACAAGCACCTGTGTTCTAACTCGAGCATCACAATACCCAATGACTCGTGACTCGTCATTCTCTTAAATATCCAATACTTAACAGTGGAGCTAAGAACACACCGGTCTCAACAGGATTATTGATATCCACTCAATGATCCATCGACCGGGAACAATTTAAAGATTCAGTCTAACTGTGAACCTGTCACACATATTCTTAACGTCTCAAGAATAGGTCCAGTCACAACTGATCTTATGGAATCATTCATATATTTAAATAATTGGACAAATGAATGAATACGTCATTGTCATTAAATAAATAATGAAATTGAAAATACAACTTAAATCCCTAATATGTAACTATTACATGATGACTTTAGGGCATACATCTAACAGAAACATCATTAGAATCCTCTCACGATTCTCGATTGACATACAAGCTACATGAAGAACATAAAATGAGTGTTAGAAGAACCCTTGGATCAAGTGAATTTTACGTGAAATCAATCGGATCGGCTTAAGAATCCAACTATGGTAGCCTCACACCAACTGTGTTCATGTAAAAGAGCATATTCAGGGTATATGCATTCCACAACAGACACAAATAGCACTTGGACAATTACATAATCATCTAAAGTATATGGGGATTAGATACTACAGTTAATTTTTTTTTAACACAAGCCTCTCTGCCCCTCTCTCTCTCTCACATGATCATCTCATCATCACTTGGTTCGGGGGAGGGATGTTTCCCTCTCCTTGTTGCCTCTGCTCGTGTAGAATGCCTGCGATCACGCCTTGGTAACCTGCTCAAACACCAAACACACGCACACAATTAGTCATCGTTTGATCCTTTCTACGACCAAGATATTTTTTTTTCCTTACGGAGAAAAATGTTTGAGTTTTGGTACTAACCTAGAAAAGGGTCTAGGCCGCGGTATTTAAGCTCCCGGAACTCTTGGCAAAGTGAGCAAAGCGGGCACAGGATGTGAGCGAGCCGGTCGGTGACCAGCGTTTCTGATATCTGAAACACATTCCGAAGCCGTTTTCTGTACCGGACTCCAATGTATCAATGGCATATCACCAGGAACAAGAAGTACAGAAATGCACCCGTCAAGCAACATGTGTATACGTGCACACTGTGAAGGTCCTAAATGAGAACAATAAAATTTTTCTATGGCCCTACCTATCAGAAAAAAAAGAATAGTTTGGCATGAACTTAAGAGAGCATCATGAACTCATTGAGGGCCATGATGCATTGAACAAGAAAATGCTCTTAAGTCATAATATATGTAGCTATGAAATGACACAAAAGAAGGAAACTTTGTGGGCGTCATTGCATGATTTAAGTAGCGGATGGTGAAGCTTTTGGGCGACTTTGTGTGGAGGCACCTTTGCCATCCAAATATATATAGTTGGGACGATAAGCTTCCCAGATACGCCAATGAAGAAAACAGCGGCAATCATTTAGTGGTAAGCTGATCAATACGGAGCTAATGAATGGTATACTGGTGTACATATTCTCTTTAGAAAGGACTGGTATGTTGTAGTTTGCTGGGGTTTTGTCGGAAATACATAGACCATCTTCCATTTTTCATCCCTATCTTAAGTTGACATCATAATGTTGTTTTGTTCTGGTAACTATACCTTCCTTTGTGTCATTTTTTCTTTGCACACCCTTCATTTCAAGTTAGGAGATCCAGATTTTATACCAAAAGGTAAGAGGGTTGGGAGCCTGTGACACATTTTCTTTCCCCTTCCCACCAAAAACCCTGGGTACTTCAGTTTCATTCAACTTTGAGAGTTTGCTGGATTGTGTGGTTCACAGGCTATGGACATAGTCTCTTCTTCATTCTGTTTTCGTCCTCCCGATGCAATTAGTATCCGCGAATTTTCCCCCCTGCTTGCTCCGTCGTCTCTTCCGAAAGAGCAGGGGAAAAACGGAACCGGACGCACTGAGCACCTCCCAATTTCACCCAGCAAATTCCCTTGTCTTAGCAGTAGTTATGACGTGCAAACAGAGGCGCAGTAATTGATGGCGCATCTCTTCGAATCTTGCATTCACGTGTCGTATATCTGCGACACGATATCTTTACGTCGTATTGCGTCGGCACATGTCACCTCGTCGTCCATGTTCGTAGAGGTTTGAAACGGACAAGAATTAGATCCGACTCAAATCACGGGGCGTCATCTCATCTCCTAAGGGAACATCTTCGGAATCCTCTCATGACTCTCAATGGACATATACAAGGTATAAAGTAAAAGACAATTTCAATGCATGAGGAGCATAAATAATAGACGTTAGAAAGAACCTTCGGATCAAGTGAAAATTTCACGTGAAACCACCCGATCAATCTAAAGATCCAACTAACGATAGCCTCACACCATGCCATGTTCATATAAAAGAACGTATTCAAGGTATATGCATTCCATAAACAGACACGAACATCACTTGGACAATTAGAAAAAAATTGGTCAGATGGGGATTCTGTAATCATTCGACAACAATGGAGACCCGCTTCATGTCGCGCTCTACCACGAGAGGAACATACAACAGCTATTTTCTTTTGTTAAATTTGAAGTAGCGACGGGTCAAGAAGAAGCCCGACACAAGCCTCTCTCTCTCTCTCTCTCTCTCTCTCAAGGATCATCTCATCATCACTTGGTTCGGGGGAGGGATGTTTCCCTCTCCTTGTTGCCTCTGCTCGTGCAGAATGTCTGCGATCACGCCTTGGTAACCTGCTCAAACACCAAACACACGCACACAATTAGTCATCGTTTGATCCTTTCTACGATCAAGAAGTTTTTTCTTTTTTTCCTTGTGGAGAAAAATGATGAGTTTTGGCACTAACCTAGAAAAGGGTCTAGGCCGCGGTATTTAAGCTCCCGGAACTCCTGGCAAAGTGAGCAAAGTGGGCACAGAGTGTGGGCGATTCGGTCGGTGACCGGCGTGTCTGCTATCTGAAATGCGTCCCGAATCCTCTTCCTGTACCGGACTCCGACGTTCCAATGGCATAACACCAGGAACAAGAAGAAGTACAGAAATGCGCCCGTCAAGCAACCTGTGTATATGCACACGTTGTCAAGGTCATGAATGCGAACACCAAATTTTTTATATGGCCCCACCTATCACGAGAAGAAAAGAATAGCATGACATGAACTTTAAGAGAACATCATCAACTCATTGAAGGATATGATGCGATGATCAAGAAATTAACCTTATACGTAGCTGTGAAATGACATAAAGGAAAGAAACTTTGTTGGTGCATTGCATGATTTAAGTAGTGGAGAGACGGGAGAAGATACTGATGTACTCGGATTACGTATTAGACAAAAAAAAAATTAAACTGTTTCGAAATGTGGGAACAATATGTATAGAAGCATTAATACCACAAAAAATCTCAAATCAGTACACCGATGCTACATTTAACCCAAACTAATTTTCATGTCACAAAAAATCTCAAATTGATACACTCTTGTCACATTTATCTCAAACTAATTTTCGCATTACAAAAAAACCTAAACAAGTATATCCGTGCCACATTTATCCCAAATCAATTTCCAGATTTGTCATGAGTGTACCGATTTAAGGTAAATATTATACCAGTTTGAGATTTTTTGTGACACAAATTATTTGGGCTAAATATGACATGATATACCAGTTGCAATATATCTTAACATCTGTAATGACTTAAATAAAAAGCTATTGATGTTAGTGACAATCAATTACCATTGAACAAGTTTGAAGTATCTAAATATATCGAACCACGCATTTACCAGACACTTTGAATTTTTATAATAGTAGGTATTGAAAACCACAAAATTTCACGAATGGCTGAATAATTTCTTAATATATATTATTACAATATGTATTACATACATCATAGGTCCATCTAAATATACAACATAGGAAGAGAAACAACTTACTGGTGCTGCCGTTGTCCAATATCTCAGCAATTTGGCCGAATGTCACACATGGTGCTACTGTTGTCATTATTGCTGCAAAAGTACATGTATTCGTTTTTATGTTATTAGGCACATAATCGGAGAGTGAGAAAATATATTAAATGCTTTTGTAAGTGAATTATCGTGCAAAAATAATGTGGAAATACTTTACTAATCTAAATGCAATATGCACATAACTTTCCTAGGTGACTGTGGACAAATATTGGCATTGCTTTTTCTTTGTATTTGATCCACCTTTGCATTTTCCTGTATTTATTTGTCCGACATTGTTGTCTGACGCAAGTATAAAGTCTATGAACGAAATAGCCATTTAATTAATTTAATTAAAGTATAGTCAATTCATTTCTAGGATTTCCCTTTCCCTAGTTCTCCTATAAACTTTAAATGGATAAATGAAATTGTACACTCGGTGAGCATCACACATTATAAATCCAAGTGATCTATCTAATTGGACAATCAACGAGAGTTCTTCTTGAACAACACTATTTGAAAGAAGAGTGTCAATCTTAACTTTATCATAATTTCCGCTAAGTGAGAATGTCATCCAAAAAGTAAGAAGAGAGAATTTACCATTAGTGGGGTGTTGACAGCAATCAAAGATCCCACTCTTCCATGGAACCCCAACGAACGGAACCAGAATCACCGTCGGTCCTTCCGGCTGAAGCCTACTCGACCTAGCCACCAGAGCCAGCGGTGCAGCTGCTGCCGGCACATTATCGTTGTTATTGACTTCTGGGGCCGGCCGGAATGCCGCCTTATTATCCGCCTCGTGCGGCGGAAACATGACCCCCGGCCATGACGCCGCCTCGTGGCTATTAACTTGGGCCCCGGGCGCTCCATGTGGCCTGGTAGCTGCCGGACCAAGCCCAAACCCAGGCCCGTGTTGGCCCGTTTCTTGTTTGTTGCTAAAATTTTCAGGAGGCACGTAAGGCACAATCTCGTTGCCCGGGGCGGTTGCCACTGCCACCAGGGGCGCCGGAGGGAAAAACACCGCTTGCATGGACTCTATGTCGTCCGGGTGGTGCAGCGTCATTGGCGGCAGCGGCATTGATGGCTCCGGCTTGGCCTGGGAAGGGAGAGGAGGAGGAGGAGGAATAGTGGGTTTTGGTGATGGTAGTGGAGAAGTGGAGGTTTTCTCGTCATCGTTGCTGTTGGCGTCGCGATTTTGCGGCTGGTGGGTGGGGAGAGAATCCGGCAGCGGGGGATCGTTAGTTGCATTGGCGGGCGGTGGAGAAGAGGGATCGGCGTCCCATGAGGGCGCAGGTTCGAGTTTGGCGTTGGATGAGGTTGGTTGCAGCTTTCCCATAATGTATCGCCCTACTCACAAGAAGGAACTAGTGATTTTGCATGCACCGTTGGTGAGTAACGTTCTTGTTCGTGCTGATGTATATATTTGCGTTTCGGCAAACTCATCGATGTCCCAATTTACCAGTTAGCTAGTCTGTATTATAAAAATTTTCGTATGAAGTAGGACCCATCCAATGTTCTAGGTAACCTAGATCGATAATTACAGTGCGCTTTTTAATATTTTATTTTCCCAAAAAAAAATTGTAGTTAATCAAATTTAACTCTATCACAGGAAAGGAGACGGTGGAACTTGAGAAGAAAGATGAAAAAGAATGAAAATGGTGGAATCATGCCAGCACGAGAGCATCGATTGCAATGCATTGCATCGTGTGGAGATGTTCACAAAGAGGTACAATCACCAGAAACTTATATAATATGATTTCATGTGATGGTTTGTACCAGCTGAGGCGGTCAAGCCAAAGACGGTATCGAAAGTGTGTATCAAATGCTTGTTCGAACTTCTCAATGAAATGTATAATCATCTCATTCCAAGCCAAAGACTGTTTCTATGTTTTCAATGATCAAACCTCGGCCAAAAAAACATGTAGAACGTCTCAAAGTTGATGGAATTAACGGAGGGATTTAATTGCATCAGTTATACAAGTTTTAGGAATTGATTGCATTTTTTAAAAATTTTACTACTCAATTGTACTTGACAAATTTTATTAACTTTCGGTATACTTATCCCCATGAATATGCAGGTCATTGTAATGACAAAATATTTCTAAAAATTCTTTCATATGTTTGTAATCTTATTTATCCAGTCAATATTTCTAATCCTTGTGCAAGGAGGGTTTTGAAGGAGGAGGATTAATGTTAGGGGCACGGAGCAGAAATATGATACCTTCACTTGAGGAGATCACCAAGAGGAAGCTCAAGTCTTAGCCCGTCAACATATTCATTTAGACCCACTTTCACTCAAAAGCTTAAGTCCGTGTGCTATCGGCCAACTTGGATATATTAACTACTTTACACCATACCACTTATCTAATGTGGGACTTTCTTAACACAACTCACACGTGCACGCTTCAACAATTTCCTCCTCACATGTGAGCTAGGTGTTAGGTCTGTATCCCCTTAATTCAGATATCATTTTGTATTAACATATCTCAACTTGAATTTCCAAGTCATTTCAATGCACCCACAATTATGCTCAACAACTATCATCAACTACTAACTTGGGATTGCATCACCCATGGTCTCTATCTTGAGCCACCAGACCAACTATCCATGGTCACTTCTTGCCAGACCAACCGAGATGACAATTTCCACCCGAAACAAGCGTGGATCATAAGATTTCTTTGTTGAGATATTTACTAAACACCGGAATAGATTGAAAGCCCACCAATCTCACCATCGACTCTGATACCATTTGTTGGGAGCAAGCAGCCGAAATCTAATACCTTCACCTGACGAGATCACCAAGAGGGAGCTCAAGTTTCACTCAAAAGCTTAAGTCTGTGAGTTATGGGCCAACTTGGATATGTTAACTACTCCACACCACTCCACTTATCCAATATGGAACTTTACTAACACAACTCACAAGTGCACATTTCAACAATTAGTCACCCAACAAGTTTTTCTCTCTTAGCAGTAGCCACCCAATTAGCATATCAGTCTACATGTGATGTGAAAACAAAATTAACAATTAACTGATGGTGCATCCCTTGAAATCTTGCACTCACAGTATCATACATATTTTTTTGGTCGGAACAGTATCGCACATTATGACGTGATATCTTTACACCGTGTTAAGTCAGCGTATGTCATGTTGTCGTCCATTTTCATAGAGGTCGAAATGAACAAGAATTACATCTAATTCAAATGATGCGGTGCCATCTAATCTCGTAGGGAAACATCTTCAGAAACTCCTCACGACTCTCAATTGACATATTGAAGTTATAGATGTTAGAAGAACCCTCCCATCAAGTGAATTTTACGTGAAAGTCAACAAGATCGATCTAAAGATCCAACTTGTCACTCGGGACAATTATGTAAAGTCAATCATCTAAGATAGAGACGGGTCGAGAAGAAGCTCAACACAATCCTCTCTTTCTTTCTCACACACAGATCATCTCATCATCGCTTGGCTCGTAGGAGGGATGATTGCCGCTCCTTGTTGCCTCTGCTCGTGTAGAATACCTGCGATCACGCCTTGGTAACCTGCTCAAACACCACACAGGCACACAAACACAATTAGTCGTCCTTTGATCCTTTTTACGACCAAGAACCCAGTTTTTTCTTAGTTCATGTAGACGGAGAACTTCTCTTTTTTTGTTTGTTTTCGGACGAAATATGGGGAAGATGATGAGTTCTGATACTAACCTTGAAAAGGGTCTAGGCCACGGTATTTGAGCTCCCGGAACTCCTGGCAGAGTGAGCAAAGTGGGCACAGAACGTGGGCGAGTTGGTCGGTGACTGGCGTCTCTGCTATCTGAAACGCGTTCCGGAGCCTCCTTCTATACCGGACTCCGATGTTCCAATGGCATATCACCAGGAACAGGAAGAAGTACAGAAGTGCACCCGTCAAGCAACCTATGTATATATCCACACATAGTAAAGTTCGTTAATGCGAACACCAAATTTCTATATGGCCCCACCTATCACGAGACAAAAGGAAAAGTAGGGCATGAACTTGAGGGAGCATCATCAACTCATTGAAGACCAAGATGCATCGGTTAAGGATATATTGTAAGCCATTGTATACGTAGCTATGAAACGACACAAAACAAAACAAACTTCGGTGGATGCCATTGCATGATTGAAGTAGTGGCGAGACGGCTGAAGATACTGATGATCTCTAATAACATGTTAGACAAAGCAATCTTACCAAAAATCTAAGCTGTTTGGTAACGCATCAACAATATATTTATGGCATATTTCTTAACATCCAAAAACACACAATTAAAAAGCCACTGTCACGGCGTTTCCCACATTTCACCTATGTATGTACTATTTTCCTTTGATGTTACTAACAACCACTTACCACAGAACAAGCTCAAGTTCTAATGTATACCGCACCATGCATTCAGCTGACAGTTTGACAATTGTAGGTAGTGAAAAACATGAATCTTACTAATACCATATTGTTTCTTAATATACATATGCACACATCATAGTTGCATCCAAATATACGGCATAGAAAAAGCAACAACTTACTGGTGCTTCCATTATCCAATATCTCAGCAATCTGGCCGAATGTTACGCATGGTGCTACTGTTGTTATTATTGCTGCAAGAAATACATGTAATATTTTTTTGTGTGTTATTAGACACAAAATAGGAGTGTGGAAAAATATTTTATGTGCTTTCGTATGTAGATTATTGTGTGAAAAATAATGTCCAAATACTTTACGAATCTAAATGCAATATGCACATAAACTTTCCCAGGTCAGAGTGTGGACAAAGATTTACCATTACTTTTTCTTTGTATGGGATCCACCTTTGCACATTTTCTTGCCTCTGGTAGTCCCTCTTATACATAGAATGAAAAGTGAAGTCTTCTTGAGGGCACAAAGAAGTAAGTATAGTGTCTATTAACGAAATGATCATTTAGTTAATTAAATTAAACTATAGTCACTTTATCACTAGGATTTCTCTTTTCTAAGTGATCTATCTAATTGGACGATCAACGAGAATGCTTCTTGAACTACACCAGTCAAAAGAAGAATGTTCGTTTTGACTTTATAATAATTTCCCGCTAAGTGAAATTATTCACCAAAACATCAAAAAAGAATTTACCATTGGTGGGATGTTGATAGCAATCAAAGAGCCCACTCCTCCACGGAACCCCAACGAACGGAACCAGAATCACCTGCGGCCCTTCTGGCTGCAGCCTACTCGACCCACCCACTGGACCCACCGATGCTGCCGCCGCCGGTGCAAAATTGTTGTCATGCACCGGAACCGATCCGTTGTTTGCTGATGGTAGCGGCACCTGATGATCCACCTTCTGCGGCGGAAACATGACCGCCGGCCGTGCGGCGGCCGTGTGGCTATTGACATGGGCTCCCGGCGCTCCATATGGCCCGGTAGCTGCATTATTAGGCCCAAAGTTTCGGCCCGTTTCTTGTTTGTTGCTATTATTTTGAAGAGGCACGTAAGGCACAATCTGGTTGTCCGAGACGGTTGCAGCCACCAACGGGGGTGCTGGTGGGAAAACCACCGCTTGCATGGACTCTATGTTGTCGGGGTGGCACAGAGGCGGCGCTGATGGCTCTAGGTCGACCTGGGAAGTGAGAGAAAGTGGAGGAATTGTGGGTTTTGGCGATGGTAGTGGTGAAGTTGAGGTTTTCTCGTGGTCATCGCTGTTGGTGTTGCGAGTTTGCGGCGGGTCGGTGGTGAGAGAGTCCGGTGGCGGGGGGTCAGTAGTTGCAGAGGCGGGCGGCGGAGAAGTAGGGTCGGCGTCCCATAAGGGTGAGGGTTCGAGGTTGGTGTTGGATGCGGTTGGTTGCAGCTTTCCCATAATGTATCGCCTGTTCTTGCTTTTCACAAGAGAGGACTAATGATTTTGCATGCAACGTGGGTGAGTAATGTTCTTGCTTGTGCTGGTGTTTATATATGCAAATGTTCACAAAGAGGTGGAATCACCAGAGATTTATATATTATGATTTCATGCAGTGGTCTGTACCACGCGAGGCCGTCAAGCCAAAGACAATATCAAACGTCTGCATCAAATTCTTGTTTGAACTTCTCAAGGTGATGTATGATAATCTTATTCCAAAGCCAGGTTAAAGCTTGACTACAAGGTCTAATGAAGACAACATCAATTATCGTCGGAAACAACCTGAGAATCGATGGGCATTAGACTGTTTTTATGTTTTCAATGATCAAACCCCAGCCAAATTAAAAAAAAGCAGATCAAATTCTCTTATTTTATAGAGCACTTTGATTAGGTTTGCAGATGTTCTTATTCTTTTTCTGTCCCTTTAATTTGTCATTGATGTTTGTGTTGTTATCGGGTGACAATTTCCTAGTAATTAGAAGCATTTGTCATCATTGCTTGATTAGGTGTGAATGGTTGTGCGGATTTCACACGGAGGATGGTGAAGCTTTTGCTCAAATTTGTGTGGAGGCACCTTTGCCATCTCTTTCTAAGCCAACAATGTGTAATAGTCGAGGAGACATATTTGCGTGGTCCCGGTGAAGCGAGACCGACCGCACGGCGACCACCCTTAGATCCGGTGAGGACCACTCGAGCAGGAGAAATAAACCTCTAAAGAATACCAATTCATTTATAGTTTTCTTTAGCTAACAAGCAGAGATCTAGTATTCCAAGAAGTCCTTGTTATGCCCTCATTGCATTGCTTTTCAAACAAGTATCTAGTTTGGTTATGTTTCCATCATTTATAGATGGCCTCATGGAAAACATGGTAAACCAGACTATCATTAAGAGAATTTAGCTGCTAGATACAACCTAATTTACTATTAGCCGAAAACAAACTTTAAAGTATAAGAAAGATTGGATTACTTATTGATGTAACAACGATCACTACTATCGGTCAATGAGAAACATGAGTAGTTAAGTAGGGCTAGACCTATCTAACTTTGTGTATACCCTCGACGTAGTTATTAACAAATCATTTTCCTTTGGCAACAGTCCACGTCCAAAACACCCGAATCTCTCTCTATTTTCCAATCTTATTTTGTTTCATCCACCACAGGGCTTCGCTTGCAAGCAAACGATGGCGGGCGACCGCGAGCTCCTTCAGCATCGAGCAATGGCGATGAAAAACCAAAGCTGCTGTAACTCAAATCTCTTGAGCAGCCCATGCCACTCAGACCGATGCCACGGGCGATGGCGTGCTGCTTGGGTGGGGAGAGAGCAAAGGGTCGTCATTTCAATGCGTTCAACACCAATTGAAATTCGCACATGGCTCAAATTTAGTGGAAGGTCTAACTAAAATTGAGTAAGCTTAGACCTACACAACTTTTTGCCACTGATAAAGTGAGATTCGATTCTAGATCCAACCTTACGAGCTTCACATGCCAACAAATCGACAATAACTGTCACGGAAGGCCATTTCGTATTGCCAATGGAAACTTTTTCCATGAATAATTAAAATCATGTTAGTTGCAAGTAAATGTAATTTTTTTTTAATGTATTCGAAAAGATAAATCAAGACTTAGTAATATCAATGCAATTCCAAATTACCCAGCTTCTTGGGTTTAAGCTTTTCTCTTTATTTGTTTTTCTTTTGGGAAAAAACCCATGTTTTATTTTTCATATGTTTAAATCCTTGTCTATGTTTGGATATACTTTTTTTTTGGTCGAATGAGACAAGAAGAAGAGACAAGGAAGATACGAAGGGAGGAAATGATACGAGTTTGAGACAAGAAGAAGAGACAAACAACTTAAATCTGAAGAACTTATTCGCGCAGTGTCTTGTTTGCAGTTTTAAAACTGAGGCTCACCTTGACACATCATGGTGTCTTCTTCATAGCTGTCTCTGTTCGTTTTATAATTGTGTTGAAACCATCGAAACTTTGTCCAAATTAAAGAAAATGTAAGTCACATATCGGTTGAATGTGACTGAAAGTAACAAGAAAAGAAAAATCATAGAAAATGAATGTCTGTTGTACGTTGATGTTCTGTCACACACGATGGATGCTGCAAGGGAAGATAATAGGAAGAACGACGACTGTGATAAGTCTATAGTCTCTACTCATCCAATGGATGAAGAAAAGGCCCCAAAAGGGGTAAAAGAAGAGTCCTAGCCAGGGGAGATTGTGAAGTATTGATCATGGGATTAAAGCCACAAAACATTTAAGGAACGTCGTCCAGAAATTGGAATCACGCCGCATTGACATTGATACATTGATTGACGTGAATCGGCCACCGTAGTTGTAATCTAAATGCAAACAGTCTTTCATTCACGATGCGTTCATTGCTTTGATGTTATCGCGATAGTAAAATCACACCAACTTGATATTGAGAGAGCTTTTCATTCCAGAAAATATATAGTAGCATCGCTATTTTGCCATTCATCTACAGATCAAGCAATGCCATGTTGTCAGTCTATTCCCCAGACGAAACACACACTCTACCTACACTGTCCATGTATCCACAAAACACCAACTTGTTTGTCACCATTTGGGGTCTTCACTATCTGTTTTTTGATTGCTATACTTACTAATGCTTAACTCTCTTTGCTAAACATATTCGCCATACACGGCGGTAACAAGTCCTTCCGCAGAACAATATTACACTATAAATGAACCCTTTGAATGACCTTAGACGATGCGCGAATGTTAATCCAGCCTCCCAACTTCAGATCGCCTACACTGTTGACATGCCAGACTAAAATTTCACTATGATTCTCTCTTAGCCACGGCAATGCACTGGAATTTATGATACCATCACCTGCGAAAAAAAAAATTGACATAGCAAAATCAATGTCACCTTAGAGTAATTTGACATGTAGGTATCCAGCATCGAGAAACCAGTGGGCGGATTATAATTCTACCTCATCAGTATCGGAAGGAATGATCATGGACCCAAAGCTCAGCACCAACTTGATCCAGCGAGCTTTTGCTTCCTCTGGTGATTGCGGTCAAAATTCATCTCGACCGTTGAATTCCGAAAGGGATGTGTCTTTTCAAATTTTAGGTCGCTCCGTCCGATCATGTACCTATTTCCTGCTTCTGGCATGGTGAAATCAGCCGGATTTTTGTTAACTGTACATACTTGAACCTCAGAGTCCTTCTGTGAAGGATGCAGGGTTCCATATCCATCTTGCCTCGCCAAATTGTCTTTCCCTGGACTTTCTGCATTCAAGTGCAGAGGGAAGGCCACGTTATTTGGAGTATCCAGGAAGTTTCTAAGCCCGTCAAGGGTTGGACTCGATCCATGATTTGCGACCAAATTACCACCGGGGAATATGCATTTTTGTGATCTGTAATTGTATGCTTCATTTGATATGGCTACTTCAGAGCACTTTTTCTTCCCTTTCTTGTGCATCTTTAATGATTCCTGAGCTGCAACCTCAGCGGCCCTCATGAATCTTCTATCAGGCTGAGATAAAGGAGCGGGCTCATCAACGGTTGGAACCGCAGAAACATGCTCACTAAGGATACCTTTAGCCCAATAATCAGATGATGGATGCATCCGGTTAGAAGGCTGCTTGTATGACTGAAAGTCCAACTCGGCAATCTCCTTAGAGTGATACTTATGAGAAATGGATGGTCGGTGATGCAGTTCAGGATTTCCATCCAAATTGACCATGTGTGTTCCCGCATCCATGAGGCTGAGTAAATGCATCGCCGAAATCGTCTCGGTGGAACACTGCGCCGTAGATCCTGACAGATTTTGGAGGTCCATCCCGCCCTGTCTAGTGTGCTGTGTTTGTTCTGCATTTATGTTGGAAGAATTATTCCTATGATTGTCAAAGCCAATAGCTTTCACTCTCAAATACCTCGGGCTGTGATCCCCCTTAACATCTAAAACGTGCAGTGTCCTAGAACCATGCAGAAACTCATCTGACCTAGTAGGCAAAGCCAACTTCTTCGGTGGAATGTCATATGAAAAGGGAATGCAATTTGGTGTTGCGGTTGATAGATGTGCCACTCCTCGGTTGTGCTGGGGAACAGAATCACAAACTCCATCAACTGAGACTGAAAATTCGTCAACCCCAGACACAAGGCCCACACCCACCATCTGCTTGTTTCTTTTGCAGTAAGGACTGCTAATATGCCTGCCGGAACCGGATAAAGAAAATGCAACCCCACTTGATGGCTTCTCAGCAAACTGAAGGATTCCACGAAGCCCAGTAGGTGGGCAATTTTTCTCCATTTGATTCACATTGGAACACATCGTATTGGGCAGAGAAGAACCATCGACAGATGTCTGCTTGGCAGGTATATAATCCTTGCCCATGTTATGCCTGCGATTTCTAGCCTTTTTTGGGTGAGGTTGCTGTTTATGATTGCCTTGGTTCAACAATAAACTCCAGTCCCTCTTCCGTTTGGTAATATTTACACTTTGAGAACCACCTGATCCAGCGGTCGTTTCTACTGGTTGTTCAGCATTTTCAGCATCAGGAAGGAACCTCTCGTACTGATTCTTTGCCATGAGCTCAACAATTTCCATCGGTATGTCATCAAAAGTTCCTTGTTCAGATGATTTCTCAGCTCCACTATCAAAGTGTTGGTTTGTCAATGTGCACTGCGTCTGAGGACACAAGGTCTTCCTGCTGTTGCTTGTACCTGAAATATCCTGCACACAGAGAAGAATAAGCAATCATTTTCATGAGGATAGTGCAGAAAGAACTTGCATCATGCCAATCTCAACCTTGGAGATGAATGGGAAAGCAGAAGGACAATTAGAGGTCAACAAATTTCATCACCTTTCGGCATAGAAGCCATACACTACTTGTACTGCATGACTCGATATTTGGGAATTGGGAAAACTTCCTTGTACGAGCTCAAGCAAGAGCAAAGAGAAAAAGAAAATGGAGCTGAACACCACCTTATAAAAACTAATATTGGTCATGAGGTGGTTGATACAAGTTCCCCCATTTAGAGAATGTAAGTTGCACAGTAATTTTTCAATCTCTGCTTTAGAAAGGATTGAAGGACCCTATGGATAAGTGGAAGAAAACTATACTAAACAACGTATGAGATAATACTTCATGTACGCAGAAAAGTTGTCAACAACAACTAACTAATTTCCTCCCTCCTCACTTAAGGCATCAATTCCTTCAACTGTCAACGAACAAGAACTCAATGAGAACTTTATTTATTGCAGTAGAGTAAAGCCCATACCATTCGCGGCATTTGGCGGCAAGTGCTGCTATCAAGATTTAACTTGTTCTTTTGCTTGTCATCAAGAAGAGGCATCCTGTTTGTAGCTTTTTTGCTGTTGTGATCAGTAAGTATTCCCTTTGCAACATCTACTTCACAAGTAGAAGTAACATTTGACTCCACGTATCTGGAATTTAGATTTTCCCTCACAATGTGGCCCTCTTTAGGAGTCGCCTCCTTAGAAAATGAAGAAGCTTGCCCGAACACAACCTTGAGAGGATGATTCCTCTTGACATCAGGCACAACCGAATGGCTGTTGAGAGATAGAGCTAACCCATCTTCTACACAAGCATCTTCAGCTGGTCGTAATTGTACAGCAGGAAGACAAAGGCTTGTTGTTCCGGCATCTGTCCTAGTAATTGGACCTTGTCTATTTGAGCTATTACTCGAACCAATCAGAGAGGGCTTTTCGTTGTTTTCTTTCTTATTCTTCATACACATGCTTGAACTCGTATCTCTGGAGGGCGCTTGGGTAAAATAATTTGTTTCCACTAGTAGGTCAGAAGAAGGAATGGAGTCGAACCTGGCGGTGATGGGCGTATAACAGCCCAATTTGAGACATAAGTTGCGAGCAGAACTGGCCGTACCTGCTTCGGTTTTGTCCAGAACACTTTTTGATACATTTTCCTTAGAGGGCGCTTGGGACAAATCTTCGATCACTAGGTTCCTCTTCATTTTCTTCTCAGGAAACTTCAAACTTCCATACTTATTATTAGTCTGATTCTTGATAGCAATCCCGGGAACCATCTTAGCATTTGCTCTGTACTTTGATTCAGATTGCAAAAGCACATTGGCATCTTCAACACCTCCACTGCAATTTAGTGAATCACTGTTTTCCCTACTTGCAGTCATTAGTTCTGTGGCTTTTCCTTCTTCATCTGAAATCAACTTCCTTTTTCTCTTTTGATCCCGAAATCTACTTTTCACAAGTTCTGTGAAAACTGCCTGACCTTGCACAACAGTGTTTGTCTTATCCAAAGGTTCAGATACTGCATTCCTAGGAGGATAATCTGTTCCAATGTGATCAGTGGTTGTACTTTTGCTTTCTCTCAGTAATTCGGTGATCAGGCGTGTCTTTCTGGTTTTTCTACGAAATAGACCACGACTTTTATCCCGATTATGATTGTGAGAACTCTCTCCGAGCCCTACATCTTCACTTTCAGATAATGAGTCGTCACACTCATCCAATCCCAGGGAGGGATTGCCGCTTTCACAGGCTGTGAGATAATGAGGCATCTGATCAGCCACACTAACCGTTCTTAATGTCTCTTCATGGTCCTCAGTCACCCTTCCGTCCTGACCATTGCCAGAAGCTTGTTTTCCTGGTTGAAGGTTTTCCGAAGTATTTCGAGCTTCTTGACTTCTGCCTTGCTGACATGAATCAGGAGAGCCTTTGCATTTCGTATAGTTGTAAACTATTTCAGTAACCAAAAGAGTCACTATGTCAGTAAAAGGTTAAACTTTTAACAACACCGAAATTGATTTTGTCCTGCAAATTAAGACAATTATCAGTCGTTTCATTTACCTTGGACATCTTTTACACTTTCCTGGCCCTGACATTGATCAACTTCTGGTGCGGCAGCTCTTAGTCTGGTAAATTCTACACATTCCAGACTTTTGTTATCTTCAAAACCATCTTCTTCATGTCCTAGAGGTAGAAAATCTTAGTTCATCTCTTGGAATGAATTATCAGGAGCTAGACACAACAGTTTCATAAACATACCTTTTCTGAAAGTGTCACTTTCATTGTCTGTTTTGCCATTTTTGTCAGCAACTAATGAAGCACAACAGTCACTCTTAGTCAGGACAGCAGAAGTATCAGGAATAGCCTCTCTTTTCTCAGTAACTTCCAGCTTCAAGGTTTCCTGAAAATCCAATGCAGGCTTTGATGGTTCAAAGCTGCTCCACATCTGGGAACAAGGGCCATCAAAGATGCATCTTTTACTACAGCATTTAACAACGGTGCCAGTTTCCTTTCTACCAGCTTTAACATTGATCTGCTCGAGACAATTCAGGCATCGCCACAATCGAGAATTTTGAAGAGGTAGTGGAGGAAGCTTGCAAGCTTGCTCCTTTATGGCATTAATGTTACCATCTGATGTAAATGGCCAGCAAATCCTCTCGTCTTTTCTGCTCATTTCAGATACATATTCACTGTACAAGCAAAGGCACAAATTAGTTATGGTAGATAGAAAAATGATATTTTATCGGACAAATATACTTATGTATAAATGTTTACTGTACTTCCACATTGATGGAATTGACCTTTCAACAATTATTACGACTCTGCTAGGTGGAACTTCAGCGTGAGAAAGTAAGTGTCTTTTATCTATGTGATGGGCAAATAATACAGTGCTTCTATAGGCTATAGCAGAAGAAAGATTAGTAGGTCCATATTATTCTTCTAGAGCAAGGAGAAGCAACTAAGTCAGCGTAAAAGACAGTGAAGACAGTAAATAGCTAACGCATGCTGATGGTTTAGTAAAGAAAGAATGAATCGCTAACACATGAAATCTTAATCAGTTAGCTGCTGAATGCATCCACAAGCACAATTCGAGAAGAATGGGACCTTACATGATCCGAGATGAATGAAGAGAATTATCCAATTAGCTACAGCATCTACGTAAGTTACAAGCGAGTCTAAGAAGAAAGTAATCTTACCGTATAGAGAAGCGCTCGCACATTCCAATATAATTGCTATCAATGGCACTGGAAAGATCTATACATATAGACTCAATCGGGATAAACGATCTCCTCGGTTGAGAGGCTTCTAAACTCTTCTCCATCTTAAATAAATTCGCGCCTAAGCATGCAGATATAAGCTTACTTAGGAAGCTAAATAAACATGATTAAATATATACAGAAAACAATCTTGAAACAAAATGAACTCTTATATCACATAACTGGAAAGCATGTATACCATTTGGACTAGGTCTTATAGACACTGACAACACGGAAATAGGTTATGGCAATTGTCAAGTTTAAAATACAAGGAGAAAGGAGACGAAAGAACTCTCTACGCCTACACACGTGATATCAACTTATGCACGATAGAATGTTGCAATAGCTCTTCAAAGGTTAACAAAACTCAAAACCCTAGTCGGCCATTAAAGATTAACTTTAGATAGGTTATGGTATTGCTCTCATAGCCACAAAACACACTAAAGCATACAAGATCAGCTCTCATTTATGTTGCAAATAGATAAACAAAACACCCATAAGACAAATAAAGATTAGGGTTTTGCTTTGGAATGAAAATCCCAACCTCACAAAGAGGACAGTCATCGACAGCGAGTTAAAACTCAAGATCCATGACTGCAACCAGAAACTCCAGCTCAAACATCTATAAAAACATCGAAACGCATCCGAAAACCAAGAGTATAAATCAACACTTGAGATTCGAATTAGGGTTTACTGAATAACCACCAGCAACATAAAAAAAGAGCTACCTCACAAGAATCACTCAAACAGCAAAACGGCACATAAAATAATGGAAAAGAGAGAAGTTAGATAAGCGATGAAGCAATACCCAGATTCAGAAATTCAAAGTAAAGCTCATATTTGTGCCAAGCAAACAGCGAACTATTCAATATATGCCTAAAATTAAGCAACCTCTCGAGCTAATTCAACATGGGTTTATCAAGAAAGTACAAACCCATCGGAGAACGAGTACAAAACAGAAGGAAACATTTCAATTCAGAGAGACCTCAAATCTGTCCGAGCACCAAATCGGCCGATGCCGCGTCCAGTTCACATAGGCTCTTCACGGCTTGTGGACAAGATGGTATCGAACGAAAGAGAACCTGCAGGCGATGACGGAAACGACAGCTCTAGAGAGAGATCTGAAGCTGGTGTTGCAGAATTTGAGTGCGCAAGGCGGAGAAACCCTAGCTTGCAAGGCGAGAGAGGTTTTCGATTCTTGAGGGTGAGGTAGAGGGAGAGAGGGAGAGAGAGAGGGGAGAGAGAGCGAGAGAGAGAGAGAGAGAGAGAGCTCTTGCTGCTTTTTGTTGTGTTTTCCCTGAAATGAGGTTGTCGTTGTATTAAAATTTTGAAGTAACCTGACTTGACCATAGCAAAAGGGTTAGGGGGGGCAAAAACAAAAGGAAAAGAAGCAGCAGCTAGGCCACATATGAAATATACCCATACATATGGATCACACAACAAATACAAGTGCATGCATTTGATGCTTTTCTTTTCTATTTGGAGATACTTTTCAAATCACTTCAATTGCTCAAACTTGCTTGATGAAGTTATGCAAAAAAAAAATCGAAACCCCGCAACAGAAAAATCTAATTTTTTTCCCCATTCTCTTTTCTCTACTTCGCCCATCAACTGTCGGCCGTTCTTACCTCGATGATATTGTGCCCCTCGCCGTGTCATCCTCATCATGCACACTTGCTATGGATCGCGGTCTCTCTCTCCTCGAGCTAGGTAGCACGGCTCACGGCAACGGTAGATGGTGTTGTGGGCCTCGGGCGACATTAAATCTGGGGTCACATAGCATGTATATCTCATACTTTCTTTTAGCATATATGAAACGTTTCTTTATTTGTATACAACTTTTGAAAAATAACTAGTTCCTCCAAACACATACATGTGTAACAATATTCTCTTGTATGTATCTAAGGATATCATCGCTTAGGATGTTTCACGGTTCAACAGTAGAACAAGGTAAGGTAGAACTACTTGTCTCCAATTTAAAGCTATGTATATATTGTTTGCTAAATCTAAGCCCGTCCCACGTAACCCCCTAGCTAGACCAATTTTGTCCTTAAAAGACTATATATTATTATCCTCAAATTTGGAATTTATGTGGTGCCTAAGATATGCATGTTAGTTATCCTTATGTCTGGGGTGGTCTTGTATTTCTTATGGTTCATCAATCTGTGTCCCATAAATAGAACAATAACTTGTAAAATCATAACAACATATCGAATATACATTTAAGAAGATAAGTCTCGAGATATCTTATGTATGCTTGGACACAGATTGACACACACATTAAGGGATAGGAGATTTGCTTCCCTTGTACCATGGAGGAAAGCGTTTTTGTTCGGCTGTCAAGTGTTGCATCACGCATATTGAAGATATAGAGTTGTAAGAATGTATATCCAAGACACAGATTGTCACAGACATTTCAGAATGCGCCTTCTTTTGCTATTTTGGTGCTATGATATATATGTTGTCATTTTATGGATATCGACAACAGGTCATCTATCTTCTACGAGGTCACGAATTTGACTCACATTGTGCGTGAAGTTTTGAACGGTTCATGCCTCATTGCCTAGCAGCGGCATATCTCATGTAGAAACATTTCGTAGCTGCTAGCATCTTGGTGAAGCCGTGGCAATAGAGTTGCCAACCTCGGACCTTGATATCGCGGCCGGTGAGGAGTAACTATGACTCTCATCAAACATTCCATAGTGGGTTTGTGACACTTATGGTAACGCACAAAGGGGGTCGCTAGCACTGGTCGCTCCTCCTTTTCTCTTTAACAGAAGCGTTTTAACCACAACTTAGTTTTAAATTTGATTTCTTCAACTTTTAAGGTACTCCAAGCAGTCTAGAGCTGCTACAACTTCTTAAAAGTAGAACTTGTTCTCTAATAACGCCTCCAGATCACACAACTTTTTTTAGGGATAAGAGGTGGGGAAGGGCAACAAAGCAGCTATCCTCTCTATGCGTAATTGTGAAGCTTTCACACCCAGTACAAAAAAATTGGTGTCGAGCATAAAATTGTAGCCCCACCGATGTGCCAGAAATCAAGAAGTCTCTCCATATTTGACGGTGAATGCTCAACACGCAAGATGGCTAGAGATTCGCTCACAATATAGCTTGAACTTGTGATTCTGAAAAGAGAATGTGACCCTTTTACAACGGAATTATCACGCTCTATGGTTGAATCACATACCTTATTCTAAAGAAAATTTGTATAGACCAATCAAGTACCTAGAGATACAAGCATGTTGGAAGAGACCCAATAACAAGTTCTCTAAGGGTGGTAGGAGTCGCCGTCCCCTTGGGACCTCTCGGCCACTTTCGATGCTCATCAAAATACTTTAGCAAATACATGTTATAAATTACGAAATTCATATGAAACTTTTACATGTGGCCACTTGAGTTAGAGCATTGCAAATATTTATTTTTTATATCTCCCCTAACTTAATTTTCTGCATATTAGTCAAAAAATATCTACATTTTTTTGTCATCCACCTCGCAGAGAACCATATCGTAAACGACCCATGACAACTCGAACGATGTAATCTACTCATTTTATGGGATGATCCGATCTAACAAATTAGTCGATGGAAAAGAAAAATCCGTTAAATCGTGTTCTTTTCTCGTGTAAATTTTTTCTAGATCTCTCGTTTCCTTATCAACAAAGACTCAAACTTAGAACTATTATTCTTTGATAAGTAGCTGTACAGCCTTTTTTATGCAGATCATGCCTTAGTTTATATGAATATTTAAGTCCATATATGGATAAAATCATATCTCGAACGTACATTACACTGTCCAAAATCTCGCGAGCATCATGCACGCGCTATTTGGACCGTTATGGAGCGGTCCCTTCCGTCGCGCGACACGTGTCGACGATCGGTTGGCTGGTCCAAAGATGCCTCCGCATGTAAACGGCTCGTGATTGGAGCGTGGGTTACACCTCCCTGAGGAGAAGGTGGGGGACGGTTGTTAACCTTAAAGGGGACATCAAAGGTTTCTTCTGGTTTCTGGCCACTAAAAACATTAAAGTGGGGGCGTGTCGCGCTAGCACCCATTTGCCTCTGTTGCCCACTAAAAAGTTGCTAGGGTTTCTTCTGGTTTCTAGTTCTGGCCACGTCACGATAAAGGCAAAGAATTATGCAAAAAAAGTAAACGAAAAATGAAAAAAGGAAGAAGAGATATTCACCTAAGAGAGATGGCTAGGGAGGCGTAGCAGCCCCGCATCACCGGGGAGGGCCGACGATCCTCACCCAAGGGTCGACAAAGGGCCGACAACCGTCACCTAGTCATTGGCGACGGCGGCAAGCCTTGGTATGGCAGTGCCAAGCGATGGCGCCGTCATCGCCTGAGGGCCTGCAAACCATTATCAATGAAGACGGGATGGTGCCATCACTCCAAAATGTCTGCCCTCTCCGGCGTTCCCGCTCTTTGTAATATTTTTGGTTTCAATTTCGCTTTCCTCCTCTTGATCGTTTTTGGCTTCTTTAAAGAGAAAATTTAACTTTTCTTAACGAGGCACTGCATCAAAGTTATGTCTCTATGTTCAAATTTATTTTACAAGGCCACATTTACTTTTTGGACTAGCGTTGTCATAAAAATTGGCAACGGTGTCGCCACAATTACAACATGATACCGAGTACAAAATGTTTAAGAGAGTTGATTGCATTTTGTCCTAAACATCTAGGATTTTTCATGTAGTTTTACCTTTGGAGAAAGATCTCATTGATAATAATTGAAAGATTCTCTAGCTTCTTTTGAAAAGAATAATGATGGGGGAGGAATAGTACAAAGAAGTGGGAATTAGAAAAAAAAAAAAAAAGGAGTTACACATTGAGCATCTAGACAGCAGGAAAATGCCTAATGTCCTACCAAACAAGGTCGTTCGGGTACTATAAATGAATATAGGTTATGGTCCTTTTATAGAATATAGGTCACTAGTGTAAGAAAAATAATTTCACAATCGGCTTCATCCATCATAGGTTTAGTGATTATAGCTATTCACTCTTTTATCAATCTTCCAACTAATGATGAATGAAATCGCTTGTGAACTTTATGTTTAAATCAGCAATGTATGCTCGAATAATCCATATGTTATGTTTTGCATTTGCACGGCTATATCTAAAGTTCAAACTTGAATGTAATTACTACTATGAATTGACTCTTCTAACATGAAATGTCATCTTCTTTTCATGAGTCGAAAACAGATAATACACACGTATACATTCGTACATAGATAAATACATAGGATGACTTCTTCTTCAAAATTAGGAGGATCTCAAGCTAATAACTCAAGCTAATACACCAAGGGAAAGGTATACTAGATATAGTGCTCTCTAGTTTATTGTGGATTCAACTCTCAAAGAAGTATCATTAAGCCCTGGGGGGACTTTATGTTTCTTTACAAAAGTACCTTTAGTCTCAGGAGTTGGTATAGAATGAGGTAGCTATAATGACAAGATATCTGTACATGTCATGACATCGATGTTGTTTCTCTATTGATGGTGGATCTAAATAATAATTGATAGTTTTAAAATTTCTATCAGATGTGTAAAGCTGGCTACCTAAACTCATGCATGATGCATCACCTATAGTTTTCTCCTCTTCTGGCCCCCCAAAGATGATTATGCATGTGCTTCTAAATAGGCAGTCAATGGCCAATTAATAATAAATTTGCGTCAATATGAAATGTACAATCCTATAAGTTCATGAGATACAAATGTATGTCACGAGATATTGGTACTATGTAGCTAAGCTCGGCTTATGCGACCATGACCAACTTGAAAAAAATAGCTAAGAATTAGGTATTCGGTACCCTTTGAATATCTAACTAATCTTATTGGATGTGACGGTCAATCTCCATGACCAACTCTGTATCAAAAACATCCTTTGTTCTTAAACCCAATAGCACACATTTCTTATCTTATAGTTTTCTATAAAATCATGAACACTTTATCCACAAAGGACTTACTTTATCTTGTGAATGAATGACTTAGGGTTCAGAAGTTTCTCTTTTGTCTTGAGCTAAATCTTGTTGAAGGGAAAATCATCGGCAATACTATGTAAATTAGTCACTGGAATGAACGAAATGTCGTCTGTGTATATACCCTAATAAAAGAGGAACAATTTCTTTGACCATCTCTACATTATAATGCAAATCTACGATTGGTTTCAATTTCAAACTTTCATCAATGAGGTTCATGAAAACCCATTTATTATGTTTCTTAAACGAATCGTAATCATGCAAATCTTCAAACATTAATTTTTTTCCCAATGATGCATTTATCTTTTCAGATTCTTTCCTTGTGAAAGCGCGTGATGAAGGGAAGTTATGGATTTATATTGTGTACACAATGCGTATAACTTTTTTCTGCACGTTCCACGATTTTCCCCATTGAGATAAGCGATTAGTCACTTGCTACAAGTAAAACTACCCGTATATCTACGGTGTTAGATGTGAAATGTGTAGAAAAAAGGGTACACAGCATGTGTACTTCATGTATATATAATATATCCATAAAATCATTATTGAACGTTGGCAGGATTCATTATAGTGGGGACAATAGGCCCCAATAAGCTGAAAAAATATTATCACTACTTACTATAATTACAAATAAAATCAAAGAGAGATTCAATGAAATTTTGACTTGAAAATCTGAAGCTGCTTTTGGGGATGCCCACTACCAATTACCCCTATTTATGCCACTGCATGCTGAAATTTGAAAATGGCCAATTAGTTTTTTTTTGCCTTGCACTAGAAAAGAATTTGTATTTCATGCTTCAAATGAAAGATATCTGCAGAAATAACCAGAAAAAGAGCTGATAAAAAAACTATGATATTTCTTGACCAAAAAAAAAAACTATGATATTTGACCACTGTAAAGCAACCATTACTTTATTAATTACTGATTGGTGATCGATCTTTCCCAGGGTTAATGCAGGAAAGAGTGATTCTATGTAATCTTTTTTGTGCAGCATACTGATTCCGTGGTCACTTTCATTGAAAAAGACATGTTTTCTAATGAAACGACTACCAACTTAATGCTTGTCGGACACGAAAACATGTAAGTGACAAATATTAGAGGCATTATACTCCTTAAAGCACCAAAAAAATAGATCACATGAACCATGATTATTTGTTTCAGGGAGGGTAAGTTCCGGATAAAAAATCTAGAACCTACCCCGTTAAAGTCAAATACGGATTTTTGGAACCGGGAACCAAACCAATCGACTTAAAATTAGCCTAAAACTGAACGGTTAGTTCGGTCATGAAAGGGTATTTGTTTCTATCTTTGGTGATTTAGTTCAAGATCATGTTCTTGTTCTCTTTTTGGCCCGTTCTACTCATATGATCTAGTAAAAATAAATATATTAAATGGCTGTTTTGGAGGCGATTCCGAAAGGCATTGCCTTTTCTGTTTATCAGCGTCAGACCACCTTGACAAAAATCTTGAAATTGAAAATTTACTATGAATATCATTTAATTATGGGAGATATTGATTAACCAAACTTAGGTTAGTCTCAATACATTAATCACGGGCCAAGATCTTCACTTTCAAAAAGATAAATAAAAAGATAGTTCAACCCTCATGTGGAAGAAGATATAAACATTTTTCTGACACTTGCTTAGGTTAAAAGGAAACAGAACTACAAATATATATTAGTAGCACCTTTCGCTTAAATCTGAGAATTAAATAATATCAAAATTTCTACAGAACTAATGTATTAGCCACGAGAAATCCTATTTATCTCCTTCAATAGCTTAACACTCTATTTTTCGGTTTTCGAATATAGAATAAAATATCAGCAAATAATAAACTTTTATCCTTAAACAAAATAAAGATGATACGCACAGTCGAACAAGCAAGTAAACATATGTCACGGGTTTATAGAACAAGTAAATTGGAAATACTCAGATACCAAAACTATATGTTTGTTTCACGAAAAATCAATAATTTGAAAAAAAAATTGCAAAAAATTATTATTTGTATCATTTGAAATAATTAGTTAATAAAAATTATGTTCATTATCGATGATAATTTATGTTTAAACATTTTTTAGGACGCTAAAAATATTTTTCGTTCATTCGTATTTGTAAGTGATATATACGATCATTTTTAAGAAAATATTTTTTAAATCATTCATTATCCACGAAACAAATGGAGCCTTAGGCAAATGCACTTGTAGAACAAGTAAATTGGAAAAACTTGCATAGTAGCCTACTTAAAAGTACTGACCTTACGGCATACGCTTTCTACCTTATTATACGTGGAACCTTACTCGATGTATATGGTAGGACGCTCACGTGCATCGACAAGATTAATCGAGTAGAAGATTTTGATATCCATGTGATCAAAGGCGAGATATAGAGAGGACTATGAAAGGCATAGCGAAGCGGCGGCAAAGAGCCATGGTGCTTCTCTTTGCTCGAAGATGAAGAGAGGAATCGATAGAGACGAGACACGCTTATGAAGAGAGAGCCCCATAACATAATTGAGAGTTATTTGTCCTAGGTCGACATGGATTTTCTATTTTACACAATACTCCTTCCCGTGCCTCGATAAATCTTAACATTGATTTGCATATGGGAATAAGGTGGTTGTCAGCAATTCAGAGTTGTCGATCGAAGGGAGCGCCGTACAAAGTAGATGACCGTTAGGGTAATTAACCTTAATCTATATGTTATGGATCAAATGAAGTTGTGATATGTAATGTTAAAGCTATATTGCAAGTTTAGAAGTTTTATCACTATAATGTTGAAGTAACAAGATTATATATTCTAGTTAAATTCCTTATAATTGAAAGGAAGAAATTGATTGACTGGTGCATTGCTTAAATAATCTTAATTATACTTTAGATTGGCAGTATCTTATTGAGTAATGATATATATCATTAATTTTTTGCAATTTGTTGAGCTTTAAATTAAGTGGATTTTTAGACCCAAAAAAAATATTAAGTGAATTTCATTGTTGGGAAAACTTTTCTATATTTGAGTAACACGATACTTTCGCTTTGTGCTTTCTTGACATATAGATAAATAAGATTTTGAAGTTAACAAAATAAGCTATACATTTTTTAAAATATATTTGAAAATTCTCTCTTTCGTTTATATTTTGGAATATAACTCAATTAAGAGATAAGTGTTTGGAGATAACAAATTAATAAGCTAATGCTTATTGATCAAATGTGGACCATGTGGCAAAGCTATGTGATGTGTCTTGCTACATGGCAATCGCGAACGTAAAAGGTTAAGTGCTACGTGCCGAGTACAGGACCAAACATTCTCTCATTTCTGAAATTAATTATACATATAGTAAAATAGGGTGCCACGGTATACATTGAAATAAATCTAGGAGATGTTATTACTTATTAGATCTCATATGAAACTATGATTGAAGGTGCGTGTGGGACTAAGTCACGGCGTCTTTAATCCCCCCAACTTAAGGTATCACTCGAGCGTGCATGCATGCAAAACTCATATTAACTATATGTTCGAGTGAATATTAGGCTCCGTTTTTTTAGCGGAAAATGAGTAATTTAGATAATATTTTCCTAAAAATGATTGTTTATGTCGCTTATAATAAATTAGTTAATGAAAATGTTTTCATTATCAACAACAATTCATATCTAATCATTTCCGTAGACGATGAAAATATTTTTTCGTTCATTCATTTTTGTAAGCGATACAAATAAATATTTTTCAGATCGTTCATTTTTCGGGAAACAGACATAGCCTTAATATTATTATGAAACGGGACAATAAATACATGGAATATGGACGTGAAATTAAAGAGATAACGCAAGATAAGAAAAACACTGTGGTGGTTCTTCTTGAAATTCTCAGAGGGGCCCATTGACCCCACCCAAATTATTTTCCCGTCAATTATCGTATACAAGATTTTCGAAATTGGCCCCACTGACCCCGCAAGATTTTGATTTCTGACCCCACTAAAAATATAGTCCAACCAATTTGATCCGATGTCCCACTTTCGAAAGTGTCGAGTACGACTAATGGAGCTTCTGACACCTTTTAGGTTTAACTCATAGTTAGTGGGATTAAAGAGTTAACCTGTCAAGAAATGTCATGCCATGGAGCTTATGAAACTCGATAATTAGCTTGATATCAATAATTTGCTCTAATTCGAGTTATCAAATTCAAAATCGAACTCTTAACCCTAAAACTTGGGTGCCGTTTATTTCGCAAAAAATGAATAATTTAGAAAATATTTTCCTAAAAATTATCGTTTGAAATAATTAGTTAATAGAAAAAGTTTTCATTATCGATAATAATTTACGTGTAAAAATCTTCGTGGATGATAGAAATATTTTTCGATCATTTATTTTTATGAGAGATACAAGCTAAAAGTGATCGGTTTTCGGTTAGTACGGTCTAGTTCTCGGGTAGGCAAATGGAACCGGTGGCTCCCCCCACCATCGCCATCGGCGAAGCACCTCTCGTGCTTCCAAACCAAGCCACTCCTTCCGATGACGCTCATGGTCATCCTACTCATTGCTCGTCCAAATCTAGCCTCGTCCATGGCTCGCGAGGTGGCTAGTCCACAGATCTGGTGAGCCTGGACGATGGAGGAGTGGCTTAGCTTGGACGAGTCACTGGTCCAGCTTTGGAGTTGTGCCTCTTGATCTGGCCTTCGAACTTCCAAATGGCGTGATGTCCATGGTCACAAGCGACGATGGTGAGGGCTCGGCTTGGACACACGAGCCTGGACGGCTTCATCGGCGACTCCGCTAGTCCAAATGTGGAGTCTATGAACTTCCAAATTTATAGCTGGCAACGACTTAAAGGACGGAAGGGGTGGCTGGGCTTGGACAAGCGATGCCAGTTATGACCATGGACGAATAGATTTCCCTGAGCAATGAAGCATAGAAACTAACTCACTAGGCAATGAGGGAAAATGGGAGTAATGAGTAGGGTTTTTTTAGATTTATAAAAATTAAAAAAACTAATTAATTAGGTTCAGGTAGGGATGATCGATTTTAGGATGGATAAGGTCTAAACCTGGAACCTGGAACCTACCATATTATACTCGGTTCTCAATTTTTAAAACCTAGAACCTACCATGTTTTTCCTAAATCCTGTTTTGGAATCTACTCTGTTTTTCATGTCCAGTTCCAAGATCTATTCGAGAGCCTGTTTTTTTTTTTTCCTTTTTGTTCCTTTTTCCGGTTGCACACCCCTCTGACAAAGTCCCACTGGAAGGAAGGAAGGAACTCACAAGAAATCAAACACCCAGAATCCCAAAGCAAGAAATTGACGCATCAAAAGTGACCCAATGCTCAATTAGAGATGGATATAATCTTTACGGAGCAAGGGACAATAAGAATCACTTTACCTCGAAACTTGGAGCTGACTATCGATTTCTAAACGCACTTGACAAACAAAAGATCAGAGAGAATCGGAGAGAACGAGGGGGGCCAAGATGGCGGGCTGGTGGCGACGGTTTCCCGTGACACCGTGTGCGGATGAAAAAAGAGTGGCACGGTGCAAGGAACTAACTAAGGAAGAGGGAGAGTTTGAGACAAAGACGGAGTGACTGACGGTCGATGATGGTGGGCCGGTGGCGACGGGTTCCTGCGACGCCGTGCGAGCGAGGAAGAGGAAAGAATCGAAGACGACGATTGTTGATCAAGCGGCGAAGTGAGAGAAAATGAGAGAGAGAGAGAGAGAGAGAGGCGACTGTACTGGAGAAGAAAGGGTTTTTTTTTTAACCCTACATAAAACCAGTTCCAAAATCGGTCCGGCCAGTCCGGTTCCCGGGTGGGCCTTTACTTGGAACTGGAAACCAGACCGATTATAACTGGTTCCCAACAAAATGGAACCGGTTCTCAGACCAGTTCAAACAGGAACCGATTCCTGGACCTATTTTTCGGGTAATTCTGTTCGGTTTCCAAATAAATTCGGTCTGGTTGCGTGCCCATAAGTCCGAGTGGGCAGTTCCACCCTTGGAATTAGGAATCGGATCAAATTCACCGATTCCAATTTTATGAAACTGGGCACAGGATCGGTGACTCTGGAAATCACCCACAATCCGCTGGTTCGGTCCGATTTGATCCGATACGAGTGGCTTTCGATCCGGGCAGTTTCTTTTGCTTATTCCTAATACAAGCTATCATTTTGTGAAAATATTTTTAAAATTATATATCTTCTTCCGTTGCTTCTCTCTCTCCATAACCTTTCCGTACGATTTCTTGAGGGACTTTCCTCCCCACCTTCGTCTCGTGGCCAATTCGTACCACTTTTCTGACTTCGCGCCAAGCCAACCACTACTAAAGTGGAGTGTTTCGTTGTGTTGGGTCCTGTTATCAGCCTCAGATCAAGAGGGACCCCTTTTGCAAATCGATCCACCAAACTTACCAAATTGCACTAATTGCACTCATTGCACCAAAACTCAAACCAAGTTACCCCCACCCAAAAAAAAAAAAAAGAAACACTTAAATTGCAATTAGTGAAGCCAGAAAGTTAAGCTGCTAGGATAAGTTCGCTCTTTAATTTTCTGATCGAGAGCTTTCTTCTCTCGATCTCATGCTCTTTCCGCTTAACTCATCGATCACCGTCTTCGCACCTTTGAAGTTAGGCAACAAGATATTCGAAAATGTCGAAATCTGCGCTCACATTTACAAGCGCGACTAATCTATGCTCATCATAAAGGAAATATATTTTCGAAGATGGTGATTGAACGCGATTGATGTTGAGCGTACCTACTTAGTCTATATTAAAGTATAGAATGAGGAAATTATCCAAATTTTATCTTCAGCTTCCTTACGAGTTTCCTCCCATTTTGCTATGAGCACCTCAACCAACTCTAGTCAGAAATCGCAGGCAGACGTTCCCTCACAAGGTTTAAAATATTTGCAGGGTAGGACTTGCTTGTTCTAACCCAATCTGGCTCTCTTAAAATATATAGCCAATAAAAAATTTCTCCTTTAAACTCACATGTTGGTAGGTTCGACAATCTAAGTACCGTCTTCGATATTAAATGCGGGAAATCGTGTTAAGTGATTCAGATTACTTGTTTTGAAAGGCTTTATTCCATGTGAAGTAGGTCGGGTCATTATAAATTGTATCATAGCAATATCCCTTCCTGCAGATCTGTAGTTTGCGCACAATCAAGCTCATACCCGATCTAACAAGACAGACGAGTACAAGATGTGTAACCTTTCAAGGTCTCATACCGGTTGAGGCGGGCCTTGTTAAGTAATTCGCAAGTAGAATTACACTTTTAAACTCACTCAAAAAACTCCTTTTAGGATACCGATTCAAGCAAAATGGATCGAGATGTTAAATGACGCATTTTTCTTTTTCATTTTATACTTCACACTACAAGTAAAGTAAGTGCAAATGATATCTCGATTTTCCATTTATTTCTACTGAACTCTTCATTTAGCCTTCACTCACACATCTTATTCGATTCACGAGATTAATATACAAGCCGGGATTTTCCCTATTAGTTTATATCAAGACAAGTAATTTTGCTAAAAAGGGTCTCTATTTCCGGACATTTTCGCAATCTGCCAAATAAATTTTTTTTTTAAAAGATTCCCTCCTTCGCAATCTGCCAATTAGAGTGAAAAAAAGAACATGAGATCGCTGCTTCCGCATCCGCACCTTCCTCGCCCGGCTCTCTTCTCCTCCTCCTCCTCCTCCTCCGCCCCTCGGCTCCCGCCAACGGCCGCGCGCGTGGTGGCCCGCCTCCCGCACGTGCCCGCCATCGCGCCCCGCCCCCGCCCCGCCCCGCACGTGCGGGCCCACCCGCCACCTTCCTCCTCCTCCTCCTCCTCCTCCTATAAATACGCCACCGCCGACGCGGACGCTCCTCCATCTACGGCGAGCAAGATGGCCGGAGAAGCCGTGATCGACGCCGAGAAGCTTCGCTCCGATTTCGTGGAATTCCTCCGCAGCAGACGATCCGAGGAAGGTAAGTTCGACGCCCTCCATGGACGCTACGCTCTCTTTGGTGCTTTCGGCTTGAACTGGTACTGCCGTTTCGTTTGATGAGGATAAGTGATCGAGTGAGTTGCGTTGCTTTCGTTCATGATGTCGAGGCTCGACACCTCTGTTTTGGAGCAGTTCGTAGCGCGGTACGAGCTGTTGTGAGATTCGGAAGCTTGTTGAATCAGTGTCTTTTGTTCGATTATTAGAGTGCGCGTGTGCTTGGAGGATCAGGTGTGTCTTAGTTTTTGTGATTGTGAAGTGCGTGTAGATCAGTTTGTGAATTTGATCTGGAGTGGATTCATCCGTCGATTATGGATTAAGAGGAACAATGAGAGAAGAATCGATTGTTGTCAATAGCCTTTGGCGAGAAAACGGAAATCGGAGATACAGTGTTATTGGATTCATTCATTCAAGCCGATTCATGCTTTTATGTGATAGAGATTTCTGGAATGGCATATTCTGTCTTCTGTTCTTTGGATTTCCAAAACGAATGACACTATGAAGCATTTCGCTGACATTTTGACAGAACAGAGTGACTAGAAGCTTGTCGAAAACAAATGTGTAGTCGCGAATGGTAATTGTCTCTGTTGTGCATTTCAGTCGAGCTTTCCGTAGAACCTGCAAAACCGGTGGAGAGCCCTTTGTATCAAGATGCTAATCCGCCTAGTTTCTGTGAGGTACGCAATTTCTATGGGGACACATCAAGATCATTTGCCTTTTGTGAGATTTCTTGCCGTGGAGTCGTTTACATCTGGGTGTGGAATTTGTTTAGGCAATGGAATCTTGTCCCAAGGAAAACATTGAGAATCTCAAGGAGCTACTTAAGGAGGAAAATCTTTACTTAATTACTGAGGTAGTTCATACCTAATGGCATTACAGCGTCAACAATGTGTCCATTAAAGGATCATTTCCCATTAGCCTTTGATTGTGGTTTATTGCTATAATTCAGAAAGGAGAGCAGGGTTGCTTGCCTGTACTCATCGTAAGCATGAAAGAGGACACCGTCCGAAAGAGGCCTGCTATTGTGTTTCTGCACAGCACACGCAAGTGCAAAGAATGGCTACGCCCTTTGCTTGAGGTAGCTACCTCCTGGCAGCAGACCTATGAGACCCTCTGTTCATGACTGAGGAATAAAGCATATGCTTACTCTTGCTCCTCTTTCCTCCAGGCATATGCTTCTCGAGGATATATTGCTGTTGCTGTTGATTCTCACTATCATGGAGAACGCGCCAGTAGTCTGACCACCTACCGCGATGTCTGTTTTGCTATTACTATGTATACTTATTCCTTGTTTTTCCTTGATTCTGCATTGACTGTTCAAAGGGACTTGGTCTTCCGTAAATACCGTCAATAGATTAGTAAGAGAAGAAATAAAATACACTTCAGCAATTTGGTCATAAGGTGCCTCACTATACAGAAATGCTTTCTCTAACATCTACTATTTATAGCTATATGGTTTCCTTTAAGGGAATGATATTTCATTTAGTTTTTTCGTCTATTTAGATAGAAAAATTGTCATGATTATCTGATGAGTGTAAAAGATGGTTTTGACTTTATTAAGAAAACCTTTCATTGATATATCTCTGTCTGGTTATCTCGGTCACAATGCAGGCTCTTATATCATCATGGAAAAAGGGTGATACTATGCCATTTATATTTGATACAGTAAGTCCTTCTAAAGTTTAGTACTTCTGCCTATTTGATGATCCTAACAGCATCATTGCCTAGTTAGTGTATTTCACGTGATTGAGTACAGAAATACAGCTTATTTAGCTCTGGGTATTGAGGAGACACTTGAATCATTGCAGGCCTGGGACTTGATCAAATTGGCCGAATATCTCGCAAAGAGAGAGGATATAGACCCTTCAAGGATAGGGATCACGGGCGAATCACTTGGAGGTTGATTAATTAGAACTTAGAATAGGTCAGATGCCATAAGTGATACTTACTATCACCTATCTATTTGACATTCTACATTGTCATCAAGGAATGCATGCATGGTTTGCTGCTGCTGCTGACAAGCGCTATTCTGTAGTTGTCCCTATTATCGGTGTGCAGGTTAAAAGTACATCTTTTTAATAGTCAATGTCTTTCCTTTTCTCTATCTTTTGCTAGGTATCAAGTCAAAAAATTTCAGTATTAATATTAAACAATTATGCGCAGGGGTTCCGATGGGCCATAGACAACGATATGTGGCAGGGTAGAGTTGACAGCATAAAACCTGTGTTTGAAGGTAACATCAAGGCTTATATGCTATGATAACATTATCGATATTACTTTATTTCCAGCTTCTTAGGCATCTAATCAATTTGTCTCAGGCCAATTTGTTCGGAAAAATAGCATATGCTATAATTGTTTATAGAGGAACTAGTTCTGCTCTTTTCTGCTTATCATGGATGCTTTATTGCCAAAATCATTGTTCTGAGAGTATTTACTCTTAATAGCTTAACAAGTTCAAATTACACATTTTTTTTGGATTATCTAGATAAGGATTTAATAATTTTAACACTAGAATGCAATCGGTTTAGTTGCTCCTACACCAGTAAAAATTATCCTTCTGGTTTACCATAATAGTACATGGAATGGCAGGTGTACTTATTTTATCGAAGAACGTTATCCCTTCAAAGTAGCACATTGTCAATAATCAGTATTTTTAGTTTTGATGCTAATTGAAAAGCAAGTAAATAGGCATTTATGAAGTTACATCGCAGCATATGGGAGTGCATGTGTTCTTGGCATATAGTTTTCCTTGTAATGACCTATTGAATGAAAATTGTGATATGAGCATCGTCTGCTAGTGCTGTATAGCATTAACTATTGTCTGAAAATTTTGTTCTCCTGGAATACTTTGGCGAAATATTGGGGGGCCAGTCAGCATCTTTAACCAAGTCTCGGGAAAAATCTAAGTGCAAACAACTCAATAATGCTTCTAGTTTTTCACTTGCAGAGGCATGCATTGATTTGGGAAAGAGCACCATAGACAGAGAAGTGGTGGAGAAGGTTGTTTTTTTACTATCTATCCAATTAGACATCTCGGTTATCTAGTATATATATTATTGTCAGGTAGTTAGTAGAAAATCTTAACATTTAATTGCTTAGAGTTCTGTTTATGCTTGTGTTCCCTAATTTTCTAGAAAGATTTTCCCCCTGTTCTAATCATTCCTAATGTCAAGCTTCTGGTGAACTGCATTCTGATATGCCATTTTAGTAATCCTACTTATGCATTCAAAGAGCACGGTGCTTCTAATAGTCATATGCTTTCTCCGTTACTTCAGATTATACATTTAATTTCCTTCGATAGATGTGCGTCTAAACTCTTGCTGGTTTCACGTTTATGTTCCCGTTAAGCAGGTATGGAATAGGATAGCTCCTGGTCTAGCCTCTGATTTTGATGCCCCCAACACAGTCCCAGCCATTGCTCCACGGCCCCTTCTGATAATTAATGGTAAAGTCATTTCTCACATTGAAGATGACATCTTAATATTTTGCACTCAAGATCTCCAGATGGTGTTGGTGACATATAATCATTTCAATATTTAAAGAACCATGTTTAGATTCGTTCGATGTGCGTGACACATATCTGGTGATAATTTGCCCATATAGAATCCTTGAAACTTATGTTTTGTCTTAATGTACATGGAACTCAGCTCACTGTTTGTGCATCGTAAAGACTGAAGAAAATAACTTGGTTCTGAAAGTTTGTAGTCTATTGTTGTTTGCCGTCCCATATCAACTCTGGATTTCTACTATTTTCCATTTATGTTCTTCCTTATGCTGGTCTACCGTGGTTTTTACATGAAAGACATTTATTGTCTTTGTAGACCAAGTACTTTCAGGACCAAATGACATTCAGTTTTAGAAATCTGCTTTGATGCATCCGACTAATAGACGTATTTCCTTTTCCAAGATTTTTTTGTTCCTTAAAGATGAACATTTTGTCCTTTTGATCTTGTTTTCTGACGTAAAAATCCAAGCTGGGAATCAGGAGATCTGTCAGCTGCTTAAGTGGTTGGATAACAGATGCATTGATGGCTTCAGATGCTCTTTGTTGAACTGCAATTCCGCTATCCTGCCAATAACCTGATAATTCTTGTGAAGGAAATTAAAACTATCATCATGCAAATTGACAATTTCAGGTGCAAATGATCCACGCTGCCCTCTTGCCGGCCTGGAAGTTCCAAAATCAAGAGCATCCGAGGCTTATGAGAAGGCACATTGTCCAGAGAATTTTAAGGTGACCTGCCTCATCGCTTTCACAGATTTTATTTGCTGTTCTCTAATTAGAACATCAAAGGCAGTCAAGGTAATGAATACATAAGGGAAGAAAGGAAGCTTCGCTGACCCAACTCCCGCATTTCATTAGGGTCGACTGTTCTTTTCCTGACTAGGCACCAGTGCTGGTAGTACACGTAGGAAAAAGTTTATTTCTTATTAGAAGCAGAAGTTTTCAGTCATCCTGACTTCGAGCAAAGCAACTGGCCTCTGCACCTCACCCCTTGCGCCGGCGTTCGAGCTTAATTCGGCTCTAGGGATTCACCAACACACCTTCTTACTTAATGTACAGAGAGTCCAGCCCTTTGGTTCTAAAAAGGAGTAAAAAATAGAGAAGAAGAAACCCCCCCACACTTACCCCCACAGTAGCTATGTGGACGGGTCACGATAGACACGTGTTGGCTCGGAAGCGACAGGTGGCGATTTAATCATGATGACGGGTGGTGGTTTAGTCATATGATAGGTAGTGGTTAATCCGTTCCACGGGGCCAATGGGCATTTAATTTTTTCAGGATGACCCATCGTGTATGAACATTGTGTCTGGCCGTTCAGGAATCGCTGGCCGTTGAATGTACCCATTGGGTTGAAGTGCTTGGCCCGTCGGGGTTATCGGGGGCACGTATCATTAGCCCAACGGTCAGCCAAATCCATCATCACCAGCCGGCTCACATACACTGTACAACATATACTTTCACGCACCCGCACCCGCACCCGCACACGCCCCTACGCCAGATTCCAATATTTTTACTGTTATGATTTGATCGAGAACCCCACAACTTCCATCGAGAAACTGATCTCTTCTTCCCAACACGTGCAGTTAATCGCAGAACCCGGAATCGGACACGATATGACACCGCTGATGGTCAAAGAGGCTAGCGATTGGTTCGACAGGTTCCTCAAGCAACAGTAACAACTATCTTTGCTGTTTCTGTGGCTATCTGTTGCTTCTCATGTATTTTCAGTATCCTTCAGTTGTGTTCCGTAGCGGGTGCTCTCCGGACCCAGGCCTTTGGGGTGGATCCCCGGTGGTGTACGGATCGTCGGGTTGTGTGTATTGTAAGGGAACTTACCTTTTCCCCTATTTCACCGATTGCGTTAATTCAATTCCCCAGTTATGCTGTCTGAGCTCGCCTTTGATATTCCCCCGGCTGCTTCTGCACGGACTCAAATGACCTCTCTACCATAATTAACACCAGAAAGATTACCTTGAGAGCATGAGTATCTGTTGACCACATCCCCACATCTCCATGGATGCGGAGATACTTTATCGCCGAAGCATCAATCGAAAAATCCTTCTGCTGCCCTGACATCCTTATCCCCGTATTCTGCACATCCATTCTTAGCAACTTTCCCTAGCAACACACCGGTTTAACTTCAAGTGCTTCACCCCTTTTACTGTGCAATCTCTCCAAGTTCATTCATGTCCTACGAACGCGTTACTAATACCAGCACGAGACACAGTTTGAACTTTTGCCCTGCAAAACTACTATACCAAATGCCTCCTTACAATCATTTTCACACTTAATTAAAAATGTACGACTTAGACATTCCAGACAAGTGTATATGTGCTGAATTTGCTTCTCAGAATGGTATGTCGCGAAAAGTTGGATACAGTACTACAGTGTCTGCAACTGGATTCTTATAAATTAGATTGTTGCGTCGTGAAACAGATACAAAATCTTCTACAAAGGGGAAACAAAAAATAAACTTGCACGGTTAAAAATCGGCAACATTTCCTCTTAGCACTATAACATACGTCGCCCACCCATGCCCAACAGAAAATACAGAAAAAAGAGAAAAAAGGAAAACAAAACAAAATCATGACGTGTCATACAGGCACGGAAGGAACAACAGGTCTACTCAACTTGCTCTTTGAAATTCTAGAACAGAACATGAACATTAGCAGCACAAACGATAACAGGAAAAGCCTGAAGTACGTCCTAATCTCTTGCATACCGAAATCGAGCACCTCCATCTTCTTCCCGTACCTGCTGCTCCTGTCCATCAAGTACCCCTCGAGATACTCATCGATCGATTCCAATGAGCTCGGTCTGGAGTCTTTTATGTGGATCTCCTCTAGGTATCGGGGGCCATGCTTGAAGATTGTGAAGAACGCTGCCGACCAATCACTTAGAACTCTCTGAAAGTGAACACAAACGTACTTTTAAGGCCACTTACCTTCATTCATTACCAACCGTGGAGTGCGAACTTAAATCCTCCAGTTTTATTTGGTCTTGGTGTAATGACAGCTAGAGTGAAACAAGATTAAGAAGTGAACTTACGTTGTAAGTGCTAACATCTGTCGGATTGAACATTCTGAAGCAGTCCTTTGGTGATGCTGCTCCATCTCCATAGATCTGTCATACAACATTTCGGTCAAGTGATTGTGAAAGCCACAATAATATAAGCCAGTCTCAAAAAAGGTAAAGTGCGCTATGAACTAACCTCAAAGGTAAAAGCCATGGGCACCCTTGCAACATCGTACATGTAATCCGTGGCAGTCCCATGCGCCAGATACCTGAAAACAACTGCTTGTCAGAATATGGGCAAAAGTAACTAGAAAGCATTAGACGTTTATCTACATCCTCTGTGGCATGGAGACGTTATGAAAATTTTAGTCTTTAGTAGATAGGGTTAGTTCGGGTTGCGATCCCTGACCAACGTATATGCTTCAAGACCATATATGACGTGGAGATATACCCAGAATAACTCGATCTACTATGATGAAAGAGTTCGCTCAAGCTGGACAATAATAAGCCATCTAGTATAATGGCATCCCATCAACCATTGGGTGCTAGGCTATTTGAACCTAGGTAACCAGTTGAATGCTCCACCAATAAGGAACAAGTAAATTTTGGTTCTAACTGAAACTGTCAGTTTGGGCCAGTTTAAGGAAAGTAATATTGTAAATTCTATTTAAAAACGGAACTAGGTCCTTCTTGGAAACAACACCTTTTGCCACTTAGACATCCTTAAGAGTCATTATTAGTTGCAACCGAGCTCTAGTTTGGTTTTGTATCATTTTCTGGACAGCATACAAACTAAAGTAATCGACTGGCTTTAAAAAATTGAGAACACAAACTGAGCCTAACACTCCGCTTGTTCCGCTGAAAATGAATTATATGAAAAATATTTTCTTGAAAATGATCGTTTGTATTGCTTACAAAGATGATTTAGATATAAATTATTGTCAATAGAAAAAAACATATTTTATTAATTAATTATTTCAAGCGATACAAGCAATCAATTTTTAAAAAAATATTTTCCATATCATTCATTTTCCAAGAAACAAATGAAGCCAAAGCGATGGATCGCTTTCAAAAGTCTGTGGAATGTACAAGAGAATTGGGTGCAGAGCATCTATTTAAACCAGCTCGATTTCTGCACCATAAAGAGTGATCCAATTGGTATAAAACATAAGTTCACTTGGATTGTCTACTCATTCTCACACGCTTGCACACTTCCCAGTCAAATAAAAAAAGTCCTACCAAACAAGAAGCAGAATAGCAAAAATGTAAGCATGAAACAATAAGTCAGAGTGAATGGAGATGGAGACGCATCAAGATACTCAACTTGGGTTCTCAACCTAGCAATTACAAATTTAAGGTTTGTCGTTTTGACTTACGAAAAGCAAAAAGCAATTTTGTTACTTTCTCGTCAAATTTAAAATTTATTTAACTTAAAAGTTATGAAGAAAAAATGTGACTTTACCGTGTCAATTAATAGTTGCGAATATTTTAGGTGCTTAAAATTACAAAAAAAATGAAAAAAGAAAAAAGTCAAAGCGTGTACAGCGCAAGATTTAAAAAAACCGAAAAGCAAAAAGTTTAAGTCAATCCAACAGACTCTACATATTCACCGACTCAAAGGAGATAGATCTGACAAGACTATGGAGTTCCAGAAGAAGAGGATCCCTTCATTACTAAAACACTATAGCTCGGCCAAGGACCTTATTTATTGGTTTTGTTGCTTTACTTTTCGATTCTGGGTCTCCAGATGCATCATTTAATTTAAGTCTCTTTAAACAAGAAAATACACCAACTACACAAAATTGATAATAAAAAAATACAAACCCGACTGATCCTCCACCAGAGCCAATCATGCAACGATTCTGGCAGTGAAGAACATTCAGTTCCTTCAGCAATAAGGTCATCTGAGTAGAAGACAAGCCCAGAGGAGTTGTATTTTTGTGGTCATAGGGCATAAACAAAGCCTACACAATCAAGAAAAAGATTATAAAAGACCTTCACAGCTTAGAACACACATCACAATTGGCGAATAAGAATGGCAGATGGGAAGAGAATAAAAACAAATCAAAAGCAACCTTAAATCATTTTTTTTCTCCAAAGCAAGCAACCTTAAGGTTGATTTTTCTATCAGAAAATCTTCTACATAAAAACAATTTAGGCCAGATAAAGTCATTTTTTCAGGCAGAGATGAGCATGCACATAATTGTACTGAAAATCAAATTGCATACTCACTTAACTGGAAATAGACTGTAAATTCATGACCAGATTCACCATGCCCACGTACAAGAAATTATAAACAACTTCTACCTCTATTCTGATAGATCTTTAGAACATGAATTTTTTTTTGACAAAGCTTCACTAATAAAGGAAAACAGATGACTACAATTTTGAGGTCTAAGAATGAACAAATCACCCACGTTGACCAAGGACAAAATTGTCCAAAAGTCACGTCAAGCACATTCACTAAGTATGTTGTTCCAAAACATCTAATAAAATCCAAAACTTAGTATAGTAGAACAGTCCCATACGATGTAGTTCACTCAGCAATTCAACAAGCCAGAAACTCTAGATTCTAATCTGCTTGAACACAAGCAGTGACATGAGATAAGCTTGGCCGCCCAGCTAATTTTACTAGTAACAAGACACAACCTCAATAGAAATAAAGGACTGAATTTCCATGTAAAAGAATGTTGTCACCCTAAGTTTCTTTTCCTTTTGGGCCATTGGTTACCCTAAGCTAGAAGTAAGAATAACACAGATTCCCCACCATGGACCTAATGATTGAACAATAAAATTAATTGTAAAATTTTCAGCCAAAGGAAAATTATCTTCAAATGAGGTGTTGAGGAAAAGGCTTCTGTACTTTCCCTTCACAGTAGGGTTAAAAACAAAATCCGTTAATGAGAAACATTGGTGGAAGCAAAATTTGCAAATTAATCGTCCATCAATACCTTAAATGCCAATATTACTGGTAAAAATACATCAGACCTGCCAAACTAAGACTTTCTTACATGGAAAAAAAAAATTCTAAAGGAGGCTATAACTAAGTGCATAACTTACCAATAATCAACCAATGCAGTTCTTGCACAGGTATGTATCACTACTCTAAATACATTGCCACAAGTTAATAATGCAGTTACCAGTGCTAACAACTATGTGTACCCAAAACAATAAAGGCAAATGCATAAACAATTTAGACAAGCCAAAGTGAGAAAATAAAAGCATTAGCAGGAAATGGATCAGACATACTTCCATTCCCGAATGTACATTCACCCATATGTGAGGATTGAATGAAGTTGCAAGTTTCTGCATAATTTGAGATTCTGGCTCACTAAAAGGACCAATTCCTGGATTTTCTTCATATGGATCATAATCCTAGAAAAAAAGAAACTTTGAGAATCAGAACAACATTTCACAAGAGAATAAAAGTTCAACTCCCTGAAATCTACAAGACTTTAATGAGAAACAAGAAACAAACAGAGTTGCGCCATCATCGTCTTCAACAATATAATTTTACAATGCAATCATGCGCAATGTAGTCCAAATAAAGTGCTAGAATGCCCTGCAGTGAAAATTTACTAAATGTAGCCTCAATAATAAGAAACAGCTAGGAAAAACAACACAAAAGGAAAGATATGAAGTTAAGCCATTCTATTGCATTATATACACTACATAACCACATGCAATGGTATAACAAGACTAACCTTCTCCTTTTTGCCCCAATCAACACTCCAATTTCTGTTTAAGTCAACTCCTCTCCCTGTAATAAAATTGAAACCGATGTAAACTCCTTTCTTACAAAAATATATGAGTCTGAAGACAACAGAATTACACAATACCATTTCTTCTTTCGCAAAGATCTCCTGCTTCAACAAGTCTACGGCCATTTACGTTCTCCATTGGGACTACCTAGTATGAATTAAAAATTCAAGAATATCAATTGCTCTGTGATCTTGCAAAACAAGAAATATGTTCTGGGAACATATTTATACATCGTAGTTGTTAGTGGCATGCATAAAAACAAGACATTTCATGCTACGGATCGATTAGACACAAAAGAAAATAGCTCCAAAAGATATTCTTGTGCGGCTAAATAGAAGATTCTAGGCCACAGAGGGGAAAAGTCATTCAGTATAATATGTATCATACTACTGAATTAAATAAAGAAACAGAAATGAACAGCTGATTCAATCAAATTGAACAATTAAAGATCCATCCGTTTAATGCCCTGTCAGCCACAAGTAAATGAATCAAGAAGTCCCGCAAGTAAAGAAAACTACTGATTTCGCATGCACCTAAAACTGTTCCAGGAGCAGAGACAGCAGCTCCCTGCCTTATAGTAGAAGACCTTGTGACAGAAGTGATGAGAAGTTTACCTTTATGATGAGTTTGTCGAGGAAACTGTTTAAAGAAACTGAATCTACACTTGGTAAGAATTGTTCTTCAGTCAGGATTGACAATATCCTCAAAGCCACTTCAGATGTAATTAGCTCCCTTCCATGCTGTCCAAAACTCTGGAAGACAAGTAATCATCTGTCAAAAACACCAGCAGTTACCAAGCTGAGATCATCTATACTCTACAAGTCAAGCTGAAAACTAGAATTAAGAAGGCCGTGTTTAGATCTTTTCATGCCTGCCTGTAGATATATGGCAGAGCCTCAATTATCGGGATGGTTATTTCTACATGTCCGCCAGAAGAATTGCAATTGAAGTCCGAAAAAAATATTTTAAGCAGAATTTAAGGAATGTAGAAACTCCAGAAACTTACAAGAAGAATCCGAAACTTCGACTTCTCATTGCTTTCTCTACAATTGCGGCAATAGGTAACAACGGCTAGCTCTGCTCGATAACCTCTATTCCCACTTCTAAGATTATTCATCTGTGAACGAGATTAAATTAACACGAATCAATACTCAGCTCTAAGATAATTAATAAGAATGAAAGAGAGAAGGAGCGAGCTGATGCCTCACAGAAAGTTTATCCGGATGACGGCGGACCAAAGCCTTTATCTCTTCCATCAAACGAGCACTGACAAGCAAAACACAATGCATAAACTCTCTAAAGTAGTCAACGAACGGTACGGGTAAAGAAAAAGTTGCACTATTATCACAGCTCTGCCAGTATGATCAATCAGAAATTCACATTCGACGAGTAGCACTAACAGCAAACTGAAATTAAGTTTAAATGCAGCACCCAAAAAAGAGGAAAGTCCTGCATTAATTCGCGTCTAGATGCGGACAACTCGTTGACCTAGCGCACACAAACAGCATTAATCGATTACGCCATCTCAATGATTGCAATCGACACAAATCTATCGCGAGTACTCATAACAGAAATATGACGGACGGATAGCACCACTTGAAACCGTAAAGGTAACATTTGACTCGGTAATCATCCAAAAACTAGCACGGAACATTTCCACGGAAACCGAACTACCGTAATCAGCTGATCGGCCCAAAAAACGGAGGTATCGCTCGCGTCCGCAACCCCAGCGCTCGTAAACTCGTAAGTTACACTCACGATTAGCTCATCGGCCAATCCAAGAGATTAGCTGAGCGATCTCGGAATCAACGAGAAAAAGGCAAAAAAAACCGAACCGCCATTACCTGGAATGGTAGAGATCGAGGTCGATGGGAGTCAAACGAGGCGCGCCGCGGTTCGCCTCGACACGGGCGGCGGAACCGAAGCCGAGCAAGCAAGCGTGGAGGAGGAGGAGGAGGAGGACGGAGGGCGAGAGAGGAGGGAGGAGGCGGCGAGCCATGGTGCCGCGAGCGACGGGAGGCCGGATCGCGCGCTCGGCGGACTCACGTCATTCCACCACGCCGTCGCCGCCGACGCCACCTCCAACGCCGTCGCCGTCGCCGCCGCCGTGTCGTGGCGAGCCCGATCGATGGGCCGTGGTGTGAAACCGGAGAAGAAAGGGAGGGACGAATGTCTTTGGTCGGAGATGATGGAGAGAGAGAGAGAGAGAGAGAGAGAGGGAGGGAGTGGGGGAGGCGCCGTGCGATTTGATTATTCCGGATTCGGCGGTGACAATGATATTACCGACATTTTGTCATTTATTTTTCTTCTTTTCTTATTTTGAGTTTTTCTTATTATTTATTTATTTTTTCGCCTTTTGTCTCTGACCGAGCTTTGACTAAGCAAAGCATCGTCGCCTTCTGATCTTTATTTTATTTTTAAGTCTTTTTTTTCCACTTTTTTTTTCCGGTGGACAGCCAATTATTAGAGTAATTATACAAACGGTCCATGAACTCTGAACTAACTTACAATGTGATCCATGAATTTTCAATCTGTTTAATGTGATCTCTAAATTTTATCTTAAGGTGCAATGTAAATGATCTGATCCATAAACTATATGAAAATATCCAGTGTTGTCCTTTCATTAATCAAAGTTCAATGGCATATTGAATGTTTACATATAGCGTGGAAACAAAAGATCATGATTCACATTGAGCAAATTAAAAGTTCATGAACCACATTACATATTGAGCTAAAATTCAGAGACCGGAATGCACATCTGCTTAAAGTTCGATAATCATTTATGTCATTTTCTCCTAATTATTTGGTGACGATAATGAGATGCGACAAACGAAAAGAATAGGATAATAACTGGGGCACGTGTGGAGAACTGGGGGTGCAGTTAATTTGTAGGACAAGGTGAAGGGAGTGGGCAAACTTAACGTGTCTCTGACTCTTTGAGATCAATTTCGATGAGGATAATATTAACAAGTGTCACAAGGCGATTTTCAAATATATTTATAATTTATCTATAGAATAAAAACATCTTCATCATTTTGAAAAACATTGTTTTTGCTCATTTTATGCATAATCAATGCATTGAAACTAATATTTGTCTTCATTAAGTATGATTAACAAGCTCTAAGGACACTCATTAACAAAACCCGTGTATTTAATGATAAATAGTTTAAATTATAAGATCGTTAAGTATTATGCGTCGAAAATTGCAATGTTTCTTTGACAAAGGGGAGAGATTTCAGAGCAGTTGGATCAATCAAGCACTTCTATTTATAAATCTCATTTCCTAAGGCACGACCAATGCCCCACTCTGTAGAATCCCTTTTATGCTATAGAAACCCCCTCATTTCTCATGTCTAATGACTTAAAATGGACTCCTCAACACAATTCACTTAAAAATGCAAGCTTTATATGCTTCAATATCGTCAAGGGACTAGCATAATAGCACACTTCACTATCAAAATATGCCAATTTGCTAAGAGGAAGAAGAGAACATTCTGCGTCTTACTTTGCATTGATATTCAATCTCGGGCACAAGCTCAATATTATTCCCAAAAAAAGAGACATAAGCTCCAGTTTGAGCTCAGCAAGATACAGGCTTGTTCACCAGAGTTACTGAACTTGTGAAGAGAATCCATCTGGAGGGAGGATAAGCTCAACACCAAATCTAGTAAATGGCATCGAATTGTATAGCAAACAACATACCAACTCTGTTCTCTAGCCCAACTACGGCTTCATTAATTAAGAGTTCGTCCCGACAAAGAACCATACAGTTACATCTTCATATGAAGAGTCCTGGAGTTATTTTACACGCATGCTCGTAAAGACGCCAATACATCAATCGAACATGTGCAATTGATTGGTTTCAGCCTTTCTTCGGCATGGCGGCGAGTCTGGTGTACATTCTTGCCATGGATTGGTATCCTCTCACATCACCCGATCGGAGTAGGTTTCCTGCAAACAAAGCCAAGTAAGTAAATCATGCCATACGTAACCCTAGCCCCATACATTTGATATCCTCTGTGTGTTGAGCCTTCGTATCATTGCCCCTTGGGAACATAACTAGAAAATTATTTGAGCAACAGCCAAGATTGTATTTGACATGACCAAAGCCATAAAAACATGCGATACGTAACCCAATCACTACGTTTTACTAGTTTCTTGTGTTGTGCTATAACCTGAGAAGGGCTTATCTCTGGAGCCATAAGTATATACTAGGATTTCATTGCAGTTGCACTTTGTTCTATTCTTCAGCATTTGGACAGTATATCAAGGACACCACCTCAAAAGCTCTAGTCACCCACACATACACACATGACACACTAAATAACAGGCTCACCAATTTTTTTTTTCATCAGAAGAATCTCAGTACTCACTGATTCACATCAAAGCATCGATTAAACTGATCTGAAACCACCACTCACAAAGCAAGCACAACAATGGACAGCTATCTCGCAAGAAGCACATCAACATACAAGCTCACAGAATGTCGCACACACGAACAGATGCTCTCAAGGAGCCTAATTCCCATCAAAGATGATTCCAAGAGCTCAGTGGGAAACATGAGCAAGAGAGTTGCCTAGGGAGAAATAAAAGGAAAAGAGAGGCTGGCCTCACCACACAGGGTTGAGCAGAGTAAAGAGTTGTATTAAGGACAGTAGTAGAAGAACATGACCAGCTGACAACAATGGATTCATGCAGAGCAGGCAGTCCCGCCCAGGGGCCCCACATTCATCTGAGGGATTTTACTACACGAAAATATAATCTCTTTTCTAATACACTTCGACCATTACAAGCAGGACCAGGACATAAGGAAAAAATAATCAACTGTTACATTGAACAAGTACAAGCATTTGTTCTTTATTACCATTCTCTATGACTTCATAGTTGAAATTATCTCTTTTTTGCCATACAATATATTGGCCAACCAGGAAGCAATCAACAAACCCTGAGAGTGTTTGATTGTATGAAGGATTAAGACGAATAGCTCTTAAAGTTCCTAATAGATAGAGCTTGAGTTGAAATCAAAGCATTATATCATACCTAATTCATCTAATCTCCAAAATCTCAGGCGTAAAGTACAGACCAACAGAATGTGTCTATGTCAATACTCAATTGAGGCAAAGACATCCACCTGTAATCATTTGTCCCAGCACTACTGTCCTATATATCTGATCCAACTAACTCACCACTGGAAATAAAGAATGAGATGAAGTATTGCGTTAGGATTAGGAAACAGATTGTGGAAAAGGAGCATGAAAGATTCCTACTGAAATCAAATGCTCTCTCTCTCTCTCAATAATTGTCAAACGAATACAAAGGCCTCACTCTTGTTATTTCCGGAAACGTTCGATCAAAAACAGTTTTGCACCTCCTTCTAAAAGCAACCTATCAAGAATCCCTGCAAGATGTGGAGGGTTCTCCTTTTCGGCACTGATATAACTAGTCTATGTCAATATCATGGAGCAAGGAGGATGATTGTTCTCATATGAACTACACTACAAAGTTTTCTTCTTTTCCTGTTATCATGTGGTGGAGAGGGAATTTCAATTTTCTCTTTTTGGCCGAGGGGAGGAAATATTACTCAAATAAAATGCAATGGCACGACTTCTTGTTCTTGTTGTTATGGTATTATACACAAGGTGGGAAGGGGGAGTGATCTCCGAATCCAGATTTTAATACGAGAAAGGTGACTACCAACTTTTGGCTCTTGGTCCTTACTGTGCATAGTTTTCTTGTAAGTTAATCAACATTCAACTAGATACTATTTAGGAAGGAACACCGCCACATTTTATCATGAAAAAGTGAACATGTAAGCATACAAGTATGCAGTCTTCACAAGAGGTGCAAGCAACGAATATTAAACACCACACCAGGTCACTTAGATAATAGGCATTACAAAGACTTTAGGTAAGGAAATTTCTGGTTGAGGTTAATGCACAAATGAAAGAATAATGAATACTTAGTTACAGATGTTATATCTTTTTTAAAGAAACTCATTGATACCTGAATCACAATTTAATGGGCTGTCAGGCTCAGGGTGGGCCATGAGAGCTATTATAGCCCTGCAAACAGACTGAAGTGTCCAGGCAGGACTCCATGCATTCTTCAGAATATCAAGGCATATCTCCCCAGTCTGTAAAAAGTAAATTAAAATGTCCATCTATAAGTCAAACAAACAGTTACAGCATCTCATACTTATGCATCAGGTACCTTTGTTGACTTTCCCAAGCTAGTAGTTATCAGAAAATCTATTAATTTAGAGATTCTCTGGAAACAGAATTTGGAAAAAATTAACTCAAAGCAAGTCAAGATTGGTTACTGATTAAGTGTCAAGGAAGTCTCCAATTCTCAGCTCCTGCAGCTCTATCTATCTTTCAAGTGCCATTTAAATCAGAAACCTAAACTACCGACTCTTTCCAGTTTATGATCTTGAACAAATAGATATTGACTAGAAGAACCATTAATCGCCAAACAACATAGTTAATCAGTCCGCCCATCAACCTATTAGCATGCACTGCAAGTATTTCCAGCAAAGTTATCATCAGTAAGCATCCCTATACAATAAATTATACCTTGAAGTGCACGTTGGGGTGAAATATCTTAGTCAGGAAACGAACTTGAGGCGGCTGCAGTGGATACTGCTCAGGTATAGCAAAGGCGAGCTGGAAAACACCACCCTCAAAAGGAGTCTCCGACGGTCCCTAATGAAAGAGAATCGCCATTTCTGCTATATGAGCAACAGCAACATTCCCTTGACAATTACCCCTATCAACCATTCAATCTCACCTTGATAAGAGCAGTCCACTTAAATATGTTCGAGTCATCGCAAACCAACTGAATGTCCGGATCAGCTCCCTTCTCCCGCTGCACCTCTTTGTATTCCTTGAACAGCCTCGCCCTCGATGTCTACAAATGCAAGCACACATAGACATTAGCATTCACACCCAACCTGGGGTTATAAAGAAAAAGCAGAAACCAATTCCTCCGCATATATAATTGCAGGAAATCAAATCTGCTGCTTCATGAGATACACGACATCACAAAATGATTTACTCGGTACATACGTGTGATAACCTAGTGTAAATTCCACCATAAAGAAGAAAACTTTTCAAAATGGTTACATCCTGGGTGCATAATTTTGAAAACAATAGACTTCACTCCCCATGGTACGGAAACAGCGGAACAAAGAGCCAGTAGTCACAAGTAATCAGTAATACCTGCATTTCGATATATCCCCGCGAATCAAGCCTGCTACAGAAAATCCGACTTCCACCAAATTCAACTGCAAAAATTGAAACACGAGTGAACCAATACATCAAAAAATTCAAAGAAAAAAGAAAATCACGCCTCATGCCGTCTAACATTTGGGTATATATTTCGCGCATCCTCACCACTCCCAAATCACTCCCCCTCGTATCCGGGCTAATTTCTCAAGAATCAAGCACGAAAATGAACCGCGAGCACAGGCTCGCCTACCACCACAACGAAAGTGATTAAATCCAATCTTTTGAGCATACCCAGCAAACAAAATTGATGCTTTTCATCAAATATCAATCGAACGATTTCTGGGTAATGAAGAACCGAACAGAGAACGAGCAATTCGCCGTCGATGAAGAGATCGGGAAGCTCGTGATCGAAGAGAATACCTTGTCTTCGACAAATTGCGACTGAATCGAAGGAGCTTGTAGCTTCGGACGAGGACGAGGACGATGGTCGCAACGCGATTCCACAAGACAATTCACGCAAACTCGAATGATGACTGAGAATCAGAAATTGACTCCCATCTGAAGATTTTGGTTCCGTCTTTTTCTTCTCCTTCTTTTTTTTTTTTTGTTCGAAGTGTTTTTTCTTGAGTTTTTCCTTTCTATCACGTTGTTTTTCTCTATTCGCACTTAACGTTGGTTAATAAAGACAGTTTTCTGTACGTTTGTTTCACAAAAAAATTAATAATTTAGAAATACTTTTCAAAATATGATTATTTGAATCGCTTGAAATAATTAGTCAATGAAAAAAAATTTCAGTATCGACAACAATTTATATCTAAACATCTTCGTAAATGATGAAAATATTTTTTATTCGTTCATTTTTATAAATTATACAAGTAATTATTTTTAAAAAAATACTTTTCAAATTATTCATATTTCGCGAACCCTAAAAGGAAAAAATAATAATTTTTTGGACATCAATATACAATTTAGATTAATACGGATAAAATCGATTATTTCAAAATCAAAATCGGCACAATTTCAAAAACAATCAGCGTAACTGTTTATTTTGAAAGTATATATCCTTTTGCTATTCATAGTCATTGATTCTTCCAATGGGATAGTCCATCCCCTAACCTCGGAATTGCTTTGTCTTGATGCCTCATATGTGGCTTTGTTGTTTAAGCTTTTTTAATTCGATAAAGTTGTTTTCGACCAAAAAAAAAAAATAGTCGTTGATTATTCTTACATTTTCTTGCTCAGCCGCAAAATCATTACATTCATGATGATCCCTTTCATATCGCGTGATAAGACTAAGAGGCGAGTCTTCGAGAATTTGTCCTTTACTAATGGTATTTGCTTACGTCTAATGAATAGTCCTGCTATTATTCTTATTAAAGATGGCGTAATTTTGCAATTTTTGTAATAAATAAATGAGCTACTTTTGTAAGTTTTGACCGATTGTTATTTTTTTTAAATGTATAAATTACTAGTAAAAGGTATTACAAAACAATAAAACAATTACAGATATAAATACAACATTTTTACAAATTCTTATAATTTAAATGGTCTTATTCTAACACGTAAATTCCTTCCGTTATGATACAATTTATGTAAACTCGTGATAATGTCATTTTAAGATTTAAAACCAAATTCTTTTCGTATTTTTTTTTTAGAAAATGACGATATATACCCGTGCTTATCCCATATCGAATATTTCTCATTCTGCATATAACCGATCTTCGTGTAAATCTCAAGTAAGAAGTAGAGAGACTGCAGGTGTTTAGCCTTGTTAGACATGAAGTTTCAACAACAAAAATAAGCCACGAGAGAAGTGTATTGAAACATTACTCCCTTCCTCTTCTTTCTTCTTCTCTTAAGACCAAACTCTCATCAATATATTACTAAGCATCTGACTGGTGAAGCTGTGAAACTGTCTATGTTGCAGCAGACGTTGTGATTGTGCTGCGAGGTACCGCACCTTGTATGTTTGGTAATACAAGTTTTAAAGCTGCAGCACCTCAAAGCTGGGTGAGGTAGGTAGCGCATGGTAACCATTCTAGTTCTGTCCAGAACTAGTTTTCTGTTCCCAGAAATAGTTTTGGACCAGAAACCAGTTTGGTAATGCAATTTCATTTTTCTATTTCTAGAATAAGTTTTTGTTCCAGAACCGATTATGGACCAGAAATCAAAACCAAAAACAAGTAGGTTTTTCATTTCTTAAACAAAAGTCAGAATCATTTCTGAGGAACTCGTTCTCTTCAAAAAATGCATCTGTCTCGTCTCCTCTCATCTCTCTGATCTGGAAGCCCGTCTCTCTCTCTACTCTCTCTCTGTCGCCGTCGAGAGGAAGCCAGGGCCGAGAGGAAGCCAGGGCTGCTCGCTCGCTCGCTCTGGCCGAGAGGAAGCCAGGGCCGCTCGCTCGCTCACTCCTGCTCCACGTAAGCTCCGATCCTACGCTGGATCTCCTCTCATCTCTCTCTTTTCTGGATTTGGAAGTCGCCGTGATAGGGGGGGTCAGCTTTGGCCTCGCCATAGCCGCCGGTCGACCTCGCCGTCGCCCAAATCTGGGCGACGGCAAGGTCGACCGCCAGACCTGGGCGAGGCCGCCGGTCGACCTCGCCGTCGCCTAGATCTGGGCGACGGCGAGGTTGACCGCCAGACTTGGGCAAGGCCGCTCGGCCTCCCCCAAATCTGGAGGAGGCCGAGCGGCCTCGCCATGGCCGCCGGTCGACCGCCAGACCTGGGCGAGGCCGCCGCCGTCTTGCTCACTCGCTCCGGCCGAGAGGAAGCCAGGGCCGCCATGATCGGGGAGGTTGGCTTCGGTTCTCTTCCGTCTCTGCAAAAATGTGCAGGAAAGTTCAAGTTCGTACATATAGTTAGTGGGAAATGTTAGAATTAGTCTTTTGTTCATAATTTTGTATATAGGTGGCTTCTACCTGAAGCCATTTTACATAGGAGCTTTACCTTGGTACTTTCTTGATGAAATCTTTTTATCATTCAAAAAATGAAAGTGTTGACAAATATGAATTGGCCGGTTGTTTGTGGGTTCTTTATACCGAGTCTGATGGGTGAATACAGAATACTAGATTACTTAAAGTATGGTTTCAACCTGAGCTATGTTCTCGCGCCTACACTTTTTAAGATTTATGTTAAAAGTTGGTTTTTGATCATCGTACTGGAAGCTTTGTGCTAGTTGACCAAATATTTCGATTAAAGACGTGAGAATATGATCAGATGGTGCAACTTGAGCTGAGTGGTGTCACAGTCAGATTTATTGAGTAGTTACTATGCATTCTCATGGGCTTGGATTGAATTAAATTGTCTTATGGTTTTTGTTAAACTCTGTGTGTTGTAGGTTAGGTGGCAAATACCTGGTCATGCTTTGCAGTCAAGTTGAGAACCGTACTGTAGCTTGACGGGTGGTAGTTTCTTGTTTAATGTAAGGTATGGGAATTGACCTGGACGCATCTCTTTTTTTTAAACCTTAATTTTCTTCTGCAGAAGTGGATGGAAAGTGATTTTTCGCCCTTAATCTATCTGCTAGGTGTTTTGTTACTCGTCGGATTTACCTGTGGTTTGGTTTCTAAAAGAAGCTTGTGAGAGAGAGATATGGTGACAGGCTTTTTTCAGAGAGCTAATAAGAAAATGAAAAAAGAAGAATCAATGTGCAGCAGCAGCTGTTATGAGACATGAAGTTGATAGTATCGTGTGGTTACGTTCTGTGTCCGCGACATTTGCATCTTTCTGATGCCCTGTTTTCCGGTTTGGTTAATGCATGGTTTTTACTTCCGGTTTGTATTTACTAGTACAAATTACAATCTTGTTGGCAAAGTGGGAAATCAGATTCAAATAGAATGATAAGTATAACTTCTTTGGTTTCTTAAATCAAGAGAAGCATAATCATGTTTGTACCCTGCTTTCGGATCGCATGTTTTTCATCTTAGAACTGCTTCATATGAGTCTTCCTTAGCCCTATCCTGAAGTTTCAATTCACTTCTTTCAAAATTTTGCTAATTGTTAGTTCCAATTGAGAAAATGAGACTTTTTTTGCCAGTGAAGGCTTAGGGAAGAAATGAAAAATGGTATATGGGAAATTACACTAGAACTGATATTTCTCATTGTTGTGACTTGTCCTTTTAGCTTTTCCAACAAATGCTCCCATGAAACTCTAACTAAATATTTTTTTCAGGTACAAGCTGCTGCACTTGTAAGTAAAGGAGAACTCGGGAGGGCCACCTGGACTTTTCTCCACACTCTAGCTGCTCAGGTCTTCTTAGTAAATAAAGCCTGGCTTTTTGCTTTCCTTTTCATTTTCCATTTACGAAGTTTTACCTGAATATATCAGTATACTCCTACATCATTTGCACTTCTGCTGAGTTCTTATGAATTTCTCAAACAATAAAGTTAGCACTAATTATCTATCAGAACACTCAACATTAAAGCACATGTACATCGAACGGTTCAAATTGTAGATGATATGGCTCTTTACATCAAATCTTCTGCATTTGAATTGGTACACCATATGATATGGCTCATTTGATGTTCAACCAGTTAAGGGTAAATGGCATCTCAAAAAGAGGCATTTGTGGCAAAGTGGACTGAGCCTTTAACCAATTTGCTTGTAAGCTTAATGATAGAAGAGGTACAAAGAGGAAATCGCACCACTACTACCTACAACAAAGTAGGGTGGAATAACATAGTTACCGAGTTCAATAAACAAACAACACTCCAGTTTACTGTAGTTCAGTTGAAGAATAGGACAAACAAATTGAGGAGACAGTATGGGAGTTATAAGAAGCTTCTTTCACAATCTGGATTTGGATGGGATAATGTTAACAAAACGGTTATTGTGGAGAATCCAAGTGTATGGGATGATCACATCAAGGTATCAGCTTACTTGGGTCATTTTGTTCTTATTGTGGATGTATGTTTCGATTATGTTGCTGACGTCTGTCACTATTTTTGAAATTGCAGGATAACATTGAATGGGCTAAATTCCGAAAGGATGGGTTTCCTCAATATCCCGATCTATGTATCGTGTTTGGCGATACATATGCTACTGGGGATTACGCAGTAGGAAATGCAGAATACTTGGTGGTGTCGGAGGGGGAAGACAATGGTAGTGGTGGTGACAATGGTGGTGGTGCTTTGGTAGGTGATCCAAACGAACTTAGTGATGGAGTCTTCACACCTGACGTGAGTGCCACGCAAGTTCGCGAGAATCACAAGTTGGATAGGACTCCAAATTCCAAGAGGAGGAGAAAGAGTAGAACATATGATATTGCTGGCACCTGCAAAGCCATTCAAGATATAATCAAGTCCAAGGCGGGTCAATCAATAAGTGGTTCTGTCACCTCACATGCCCCCCCACCCAAGAACCCCTACTCCATGGGAGCCGTGGTTGCCATCTTAAATGACATGCCTGACTTAGAGTAGAATCTTTACAACAATGCTATGAACCAAACATGCCTTAGTGCCAACTGGAGAGAGGGTTTCGTCATATCTTTACCTGAAAGGAGACGCGGTCTTCTTGAATCTCTTTGAATAGATGTTGAGAACTACGATGACTTTTTCATGTTTGCTTTATTTTCACTTAATGACTTGTGTCCTCGAGATACTTTGGTTTGTTTCTATTTATGGAACTATGATGACTTTGGTTTGTTTTTAATTATGCAACTATGATGACGTGGCTATTGTTAATTATGGAACTATGATGACGTTGTGGCTATTGTTGATTCCTGACTTATTTGTTGTGTTTGTGTTCTTCGTGCGAGGGCATAGGTAATATGGAGGGGGGTGAAAGTAGCAGTAATAATGGTCCAATAGCATCAGTTGAACCAATTGAATAGGTCTTCGATGATTTTGAACTTAATATACTGAAAGCATGGATGTGTACTGTTTCGTTGAACATGTCTATGCACACGAGAGAACCTATTAGGGACAGTAAATTGTCAGGGCCTAAATGGATAAGAGAGATTCTTTATGGACATTCAAATAGGGTGAGGCATGTCTTTCTCAACCTTTGTGATTTAATGAAGGCAAGGGATTGGTTGGTAGATAGTCGATATATTAGGGTAGACGAACAAGTTGGGATATTTTTATCTATGATTTCTCACAAGAACTCGAATAGAGATTTATATGAGAGATTCCAACATTCGGGACAAACTATCAGCAAGTACTTTGCTAAAGTGTTGCAAGCAGTTCTGAATCTGGCAAGAGAAATTATCGTACCACCTTTATTTGATGTTGTCCCAGAAGAAATTCTTATCAATCCTAAATATAATCCTTACTTCAAGGTAGGATTTTCATACATTTCTTTACACCGTCATTTACATTTTGTTGATAATCTTGTATAATGCTAGTCTTTGCTGAAATGACAGGGCTGCATAGGCGCTATTGATGGCACTTACATTCATGCTTCTGGACCAGTGTCGAAACAGATCCCATTTAGAGGCAGGAAAGGAATTACCACTCAGAATGTGATGTGTGTTTGTTCATTTGATATGAAATTTACATTTGTGTATGCTCGTTGGGAAGGCTCTGCCAACGATTGTCGGGTGCTCTCGGCAGCACTCGAGACACATCGCTTACAATTTCCTCGACCTCTACCAGGCATTTGCTTGTTTTTCATGGGATAATTTTCTTTATAACTGTATTGCATTTGCGAATCATGATCAATATATGAATACCTTGTGATAGGCAAATACTACGCGGTAGATTCTGGTTATGCTGCAGCTCCGGGATTTTTGACTCCTTTCAAAGGGGAACGGTATCATATTAATGATTTTAGGGGTAGAGTGAGGCGGGCAACAACAGCAAGAGAATTATTCAACCATAAGCATTCTTCACTAAGGAATATTATTGAGAGATCATTTGCGGTGTTAAAGAATCGCTTTTTCATTTTGAGACACATGCCTTCATTTTCAATTCAAAAACAGTCATGTATTGTAATTGCATGTTGTGCTATTCATAATTACATCCGTGATCAAGACAAGATGAATAAGAACTTTTCCCAATGTGGTGATTCGGAGTACCCGTTTGGAAGTGCACAAGATGAGGTTATCGACGATACATCGACTAAGGAGGATATCGAGATCAACATGCTTAAGAAAAGAATTGCCAATCAATTGGCAATTGATAATAATATGGCGGAGATTCCATGAAAATGTGTTTCCGACTTTTCTAATGTATTTCCATTATTTTGTATTTGAGGATTTTTTATGTTTGCTCTTGTAATGTGACGTGGTATTTTGGGATCTCCTATATTGGCTCTTGTAATGTGATGTGCTTGGTTTACTTTTCTCCATAAGCATTTGGAATATTATGAGGAACGATGCATACTCACAAATATTGAGAGCAAATATCAAGAGCGATGGTGGTTGAATGCTGAAGACCCGTTCCAGAGCTTGGCCATTTGCATTAATTTGACTGGAATTTGTGTGCTGGCGTACGTAACGTTACGAATTCAATGTCAAATTTAATTTCAAAACTTCACAGAATGGCTTAGAATACCTGTGGCCACCTGCTTTGAGCGAAATTTAAATTTTTTTAGGTGTCGAAAAAAAAATAAAAAAATAAAAAATAAAAAATTTCATAGAATGGCTTAGAATACTTGTGGCCACCCATTTCGAGAGAAATTTAATTTTTTTGAGATTCCCAAAAAAATAAATAAATCAAAAATTTCAAAACTTCATAGAATGGCTTAGAATACATGTGGCCACCCACTTTGAGCGAAATTTACATTTTTTTAGGTGCCGAAAAAAAATTTAAAAAAATACAAAATTTTAAAATTTCGCAGAATGGCTTAGAATACCTGTGGCCACCCACTTTGAGTGAAATTTAATTTTTTTTAGGTGACGAAATGAAAATTAAAAAAGCAAAAAATCAAAAATACCATTTGGGCACCTAAAAAAATTTAAATTTCACTCAAAGTGAGTGGCCAGAAGTATTCTAAGCCATTATGTGAAGTTTTTAAATTTTTGATTTTTTATATATTTTTTGCACCTAAAAAAATTTAAATTTCGCTCAAAGTGGGTGGCCACAAGTATTCTAAGCCATTCTGTGAAATTTTGAAATTTTTCATTTTTTTATTTTTTGATTTTTTTTCGGCACCTAAAAAAATTAAAATTTCGCGCAAAGCGGGTGGCCACAGGTATTCTATAAGACATTCTGTGAAGTTTTGAAATTTTTCACTTTTTGATTTTTTTTTTCGGCACCTAAAAAAATTTAAATTTCGCTCAAAGTGGGTGGCCACAGGTATTCTAAGCCATTATGTGAAGTTTTTAAGTTTTTTTATTTTTTTTGCACCTAAAAAAATTTAAATTTCACTCAAAGTGGGTGGCCACAGGTATTCTAAGCCATTCTATGAAGTTTTGAAATTTCTGATTTTTTTATTTTTTTTGGGAATCTCAAAAAAATTAAATTTCTCTCGAAATGGTTGGCCATGGGTATTCTAAGCCATTCTGTGAAGTTTTGAAATTTTTAATTTTTTTTAATTTTTTTTGGACATCTCAAAAAAATTAAAATTTACTCAAAAAGTGGGTGGCCACAGGTATTCTAAGCAATTCTGTGAGGTTTTGAAATTTTTGATTTCTTGATTTTTTTTGAAAAAATTCAACAAACTTCCTATTTTTCGGAAATCTGAATTTTTTTTAAATTTTCTCGACATTTTGATGAATTTTTCTGGAATTTTTCAATTTTTTGGGATTTTCTGAATTTTTTTTTATATTTTTAGGAATTTTCGGATTTTTTAATTATTTTTATTCCATTTCTAAAAATATGGATTTCTGTTCCTGGAAATAGAATTTTCTGTTGTTTATCAAACGGGTTTTTGTTTCAGGAAATAGAAATTTTGTGCTGTTATCAAACGGGTTTCTGTTCCAGAAATAGAAATTTTTGGTCGTTATCAAACAGGTTTCTTTTCTCAGAAATTCATCCCGCAACCAGAAATAGAAAAATTTATTTCTGTTTCAGGAACTCATTCTAAGGACGTGGTTTCTTGGACTTCGACGATATCGTGGCACCCAAAGGTGGGTAATGGGAGGATTGGCTGAAGCTGTTCTGGAAATTCGGGACAGTAGAATTGAGCCTAATAGTACACTCCAAGGTCGTCACTTTTAGGGTGCACATGATAACCATTCTGTTCCAGAATGAGTTCCTGAAACAGAAATAGATTTTTTTATTTCTGGTTCCAGGATGAGTTTCTAATAAAAGAAACCCATTTGATAACAACCAAAAATTTCTATTTCTGGAACAGAAACCCGTTTGATAACAGCACAAAATTTCTATTTTCTGAAACAAAAACCCGTTTGATAAACAACACAAAATTCTATTTCCAGGAACAGAAATCCATTTTTTTAGAAATGGAATAAAAATAATTAAAAAATTCGAAAAATTCCTAAAAATCTCAAAAAAAATTCAGAAAATCCAAAAAAATTGAAAAATTCCAGAACAATTCATCAAAATGTCGAGAAAATAAAAACAAATCCGACTTCGGGAAAATAGGAAATTTGTTGCATTTTAAAAAAAAAAATCTAGAAATAAAAAATTTCAAAACTTCATAGAATTGCTTAGAATACCTGCGGCCACCCACTTTTTGAGTAAATTTTAATTTTTTTGAGATGCCCAAAAAAATAAAAAAAAATAAAAAATTTCAAAACTTCACAGAATAGCTTAGAATACCCGTGGCCAACCATTTCGAGTGAAATTTAATTTTTTTGAGATTCCCAAAAAAAATAAAAAAATAAAAAATAAAAAATTTCACATAATGGCTTAGAATACCTGTGGCCACCCACTTTGAGCGAAATTTAAATTTTTTTAGGTGCCGAAAAAAAATAAAAAAATAAAAAATTTCAAAACTTCACAGAATGGTTTAGAATACTTGTGGCTACCCACTTTGAGCGAAATTTAAATTTTTTTAGATGCAAAAAAAAAATATCAAAACTTCACATAATGGCTTAGAATACTTCTGGCCACTCACTTTGAGTGAAATTTAAATTTTTTGAGGTGCCCAAATGGTATTTTTGATTTTTTGCTTTTTTAATTTTTATTTCGTCACCTAAAAAAAATTAAATTTCACTCAAAGTGGGTGGCCACAGGTATTCTAAGCCATTCTGTGAAGTTTTGAATCTTTTTACTTTTTTTATTTTTTTTTCGGCACCTAAAAAAATTTAAATTTCGCTCAAAGTGGGTGGCCACAGGTATTCTAAGCCATTATGTGAAGTTTTGAAGTTTTTTATTTTTTTATTTTTTTTTCGGCACCTAAAAAAATTTAAATTTCGCTCAAAGTGGGTGGCCACAAGTATTCTAAGCCATTATGTGAAGTTTTGAAATTTCTGATTTTTTTATTTTTTTTGGGAATCTCAAAAAAATTAAATCTCACTCGAAATGGTTGGCCACGGGTATTCTAAGCTATTCTGTGAAGTTTTGAAATTTTTTATTATTTTTTTATTTTTTTTGGGCATCTCAAAAAATTTAAAATTTACTCAAAAAGTGGGTGGCCACATGTATTCTAAGCAATTCTGTGAAGTTTTGAAATTTTTTATTTCTTGATTTTTTTTGAAAAAATTCAACAAATTTCCTACTTTCCCGAAATCTGAATTTTTTTTATTTTCTCGACATTTTAATGAATTTTTCTGGAATTTTTCAATTTTTTTGGATTTCCTGAATTTTTTTTTGAGATTTTTAGGAATTTTTCAGATTTCTAATTTTTTTTGTGTTTTTTGAAGAGAAAGACTTCTCTCAGAAATGATTCTGATTTTTATTCAAGAAATAGAAAAACTACTTTTTTTTTGTTCTGATTTCTGGTCCAGAATCGGTTCTGGAACAAAAAGTTGTTCTAGAAATAGAAAAATGAAATTGCGTTACCAAATGGGTTTCTGGTCCAAAACTATTTCTGGAAACAAAAAACTAGTTCTGGACAGAACCAGAATGGTTACCATGCGCTACCTTAGTCTTCGTGGGCATGTCGTCGCTGAGAGCAGCCTTGTGGACATGTGTGGAAATTTTGGGTCGCTTGATGAAGCTCGACGTGCTTTCGATAGGATGATCAACAAGAATTCTGTTTCTTCTATCTGCATTGCTTGGAGGGTAATGTCAAAGTGCAACGAGACAGTAATTTAGTTTTTCCGGGAAATCGGTAGTGCTGATCTTATGATTATGGAACAGTTATTCGAGCTTGTGCACGTTTGGCAGCTGTGAGGCCAGCAAAAGAGGTACACTGCCAGTACGTAAGGAGAGTTGGCTGGAGAGATGTTATCAGAGAATCACCTTTGCATGATTTGATTATTGTGTTATGTGAATGTTGAATGTTCTTGTGAAAATTCGCAATGTTAGTCACGATAAAACGACACCCAAGATCTCCATAGCTAGAATCTAAAACACATTAATCGAGTTAAAGAGATTTGCGCACCTAATTTGGAATCCATCATTCTTAATGCGGAATAGCGATGATACTCTGCGCAAGTCTCCTCTATCACCCTCTGTATCTCTGGCTCAATGAGACTGCCTCTCACAAATAACGTTTGCTTCTTATGTGAAATAATGTGTGTGTCAGGATTAGAATAGGGACTTAAGATTTATTTATAGAGTTTTAAGCCAGGCCCTCTCATCACGGGCTGGGCCTTACTCGACCCATACTAGCTAGTCCCATATCAGACTATTTAAGAAACTTTATATCTAACCTTACTAGACCAAACCCGTAAAAACGGTTAATTCTAATCTCAATTAATGTAGCCCACGTAAAAAAAACTCTTACATTCTCCCACTTTGGCTATATTAATTGAAATTGTACTGTATGTGTGCACATTTATGTTGGTCTAGAGATAATTCTTAATAGTCAATCCGATCCCATAAAGTCTCAAATACCGAATTATTGCGATAACTGCATGTATACACACAGAGCCTTTCATGGTCACAAATGTTTTCAACTCTACTGATATGAATTCAATATGCTAGTGTAGCAATTAGATAACACCTCAAAAAAAGTAACACCTTATGTGTCATCCCCTTGTCAGTCTATATTCTTTTTCCTTAGGTGTCACAAAATCGGATATTTCACTAGAGAATATCCTTGTGGTTCGAATGAATCTACATATGTCTTATCCTTATAGTTAACTTACTTTATGTGTAACAAGACATATCCTTAAGGTTAATAACCGGATGCCCCCAGCCTTTACTCATGGCTTACACAATACCTTGAGGTTTTCACCGGATATATGTATTCAACATGATAACAATGCATTTATAAACACTTTATTAAATGCAAATGAGTTGATACATATCAAAATATGTTACTAAATGTAACAAAACACATATGTAAAATTTATTAGAGCAAAGACAAAAGCAGCTCCCACTAAACATCAGCATCCCATGATGCTCCTAAACCCATGTTAATGATATGCCGTTCAAATACACAAGAGCGAAGGCCTTTAATTAATGGATTTACAACCATATCATCTGTGAGAATATGCTCTACTTTAATGTCACCATTACAAATTGTTTTCTTTATGGTCAAAAACTTGACTGCCATAGGTTTAGACCCCTTAAGACCTCTGTTGTTGATAAATAACACTGCAGAGTTATTGTCATAATACAACTATATGGGCATGTCCACAAAATCAAATACGGTCAACTCTCTAATGAGATTCCGGAGTCAAATAACCTGGATAGCTGCTAAAAAGCACGCTATAAACTTCGCTTGCATGGTAAATGATAATATAGATTTCTATTTCTCGCTTTTCCATGATATCGCTCATCCTGCTAAAATAAAGATGTATCCAGTTGTCAACTTCGATTCATCCTGACAGCCAGCAAAGTTTGCATCCGGATACTTTACTAGCTGCAGGTCCTGAACATGTCTATAAATCAATATATAGTCTCTTGTCCTTTTTAAATACCTCAAAACCTTCTTGGCAGCAACCTAGTGATCGTATCCTGGATTTGACTGATATTTGCCTAGAAGTCTTGTTGCAAAAGTAATGTCTGGTCAGTACAAACTTGAGCATACATGATACCTCCAAGTGCACTAACATAAGGTACATCTTTCATTTGGATTTTCTCAATATCAGAATAAGGACACTATGACAGATTCAGTTCAGCACCCTTAATGTCCGGAACAATTCCTGGCTTGCAATGCTGTATTCTGAATCTTTCTAAAATACGATCAACATATGTCCTTTGAGATAAACCTAATATATGGCGAGAACGATCCTAATGATCTCGATGCTAAGGACAAAAGACGCCTTATCAAGGTCATTCACGTCAAAATTTTTCGACAACATCTGTTTTGTCTCATGCAGTAATCAAAGATTATTACTCGCAAGCAAGATATTGTCTTCATAGAATATGAGAAGAATAAATTTTCTCCCACTAACCTTGTAGTATATACACCGATTCACTTTGTTTTCAATGAAACTGAATGAAGTGACAACACTATGAAACTTTAAGTATCATTGTTCAGAAGCTTGCTTGAGGCTATAAATTGATTTTTTTTTAGCCTCCACACAAGCTTACCTGAATCATTTGTTGCAAAACCTTCGGGTTGTATCATAAAGACATCCTTATCAAGGTCTCCATTCAGAAAAGCATATTGTCATTCATCTGGCGTCACTCCATATTAAAATGAGATACTAATGCCATAACCACTCCAAAATAATCTTTAAAAGAGACTGAGGAAAATGTTGATTTAAAGTCTACTTCTTCTTTCTAAGTGAAACTCTTGGCAACTAATCTGGCTTTAAATTTCTTAATCTTTCCTTTGGAGTTCCTTTTAGTCTTATACACCCATTTGCAGCCGATGAGCTTGTGACCTTTGGGCAACTCAACAAACTCCCAAACACCATTATATTTCATAAACTACATCTCGTCTTTCATCGCATCCAACCACAAATCTGACCGAGGACAAGAAACAACATCTAAATAAGTCACTAGATCAATTGCTTAGCCAATATCATAGTCATACTCTCCGAGATAAATTATATAGTTTGGTGAGTGGAGCTCCTATAACTTCATGCTGCACCTGAGAGGTTTGAAGAACTTCATTAGGAACTGTCTCAGTAACATGATCCTAGACCTTAACAGGCTCAGTGTGTGCTGTAGAAGGCTCCACAATCATTTGCATTGGTAGAGAAATAGACATAGTTGTTCCCACCATACTATTATTTTTAATAGTGTATGAGCACCTACCATCTTTGGCCACGTCAAATTCCAAAAACTTCGCTGTCTGTAATTCCGCAATTCTTGTGCCTCCATTAGGATTATAAAATTGATATCCTTCAAATGATCTGGTTAAGATAGGAAGTAATAACGAGTGGTTCTAGAGTCCAACTTACTTAATGTTGGATTATATAATATTACTGTTGCAGGATATTCCTAGACTTTAAGATGATTCAAGCTAGATTTACACCCAATTTATAACTCAAAATGATTCAATGGAACATATTTAGTAGGAACAACGTTTAGTATGTGGAGAGCTGCTTCAAAGCTTCATCCCACAAAAAACCAGATAAATTGATCTTACTAATCATACTCCTCATAATATCCATAAAAGTGTGACTGTGCCTTTCGACCACATCATTTTGTTCAAAATCAGACATAGTAAATTGAGTTAGTATTCTAGAATCCTCCAAGTATTTGGCAAATGGCCCTTTAAGCTATCTAGCATTGCCATGATTTCCATAAGACTCACCACCACTGTCAAATCTGACAACCTTTATGACTTTTCCCAACTGTTTCTTGACTTCAGTCTGAAAAATCTTGAATTTGTCAAGAGACTCTAACTTTTCCTTAATCAAGTACATATAACCATATCGGGAATAGTCGTCAATAAATGTGATGAAATAAAAATTTCTACACAAGATTGCCGTATAGGGTCCGCTAATATCAATGTGGGTCCACTAATATCAGTGTGGATGACCTCTAACAGGTCAGAACTATAGACTGCAGTTTTCTTCTTTATTTTAGTTATCTTACCTCTACAACAGTCCATACAAGTCTCTAGGTCACTTTTTAAAAGTCGGCAGAATGTCGGCCTTTATTAGCCTTTCCACTCTTTCCCTAGAAATATGACCAAGTCGTTTATGCCACAACGCATAAAACTATACCTTAGGTAAAAGCCTTTTGGAAACAACATTGTCAGTCGTATAAGCGACGTACATATCATTAGGAGTTAAACACAATTTGTATAATCCATTGGATATATTGCAGTACCTAACTTTATTTCAAATATAGAAATAATATTGTTCTTTATTTCAAAACAGTATCTACACATGTCTAGACATGATACGGAAACTAAGTTCTATTTAAAGGAAAGTACATAAAATGTGTTTCTTAACATCAAATTAAAATTAGTATCTAAAATTAAAATGACATCTCCCACGACTCGATGTCGGCTTTATTGTTGTTTTCCATAATAAGCTTTGATTCATCTTGATTTGGCTTCTTTCGATTATGAATCCCTGTATGGTAAACGCAACATGATTTATTGCACCACTATCTTGCCACCATGAACTGGACGGAGCTTATGTTAAGTTAGATTCATAACCAAATGCCAAAGAATCATTAATTACATGCTCACGCTTGGATAACCAAGTCTTTCTTTATGTGACTAGTCTACTTACAAAAGAAGGATAGTCACCATCCTTCTTAAAGTATTCTTTCTTAGAACCTAGACAGTCAGAATGACCGGTGGTTTCATGAGTTCCTTTATGAGTATGATTTTGAATCTCTTACTCTTCTTGTCCCTAACCTTAGTAGAACCATCAAGAGTCATTGCAGATATGTTCCAATCTTAGCATTAAACGAGACACGGTTCCAAATTTCCAAGGCTTCCATCATTTATTTAGCAGTGCAGTCAACTGGCAAACCACTCTTCAAGTATTCTTGAATGGATTGCTTCATCGATAGTAAGCAAATCCTATTGCTCTTTTCCTAAGTAGCAAAATGTGCTTTCTCGGGATTCGTACTAGAGACAGTGAGATCTACCGGTTTTTCCTTAACTAGAGCAATATAAGCATCCGTCAGCTCCATCCTCAACAGAAAATGCTCTTTCCATTGCTTAAAGTCTGAACCAGAAAGAACCTCAATCCTAATAAAGTTATCATTTTCAGATAAGGTGACTAATTTATAAGCAATGTATAGGTATAACTTAAAACCGTATAAGTACACATCCTGAGAATTACATATATCATCGTACAAACACCATTGGACATAATAGATGATATGCAGTTGTATACTCTCCACATGACAACGGCCATGAGAATATATTTCAACATTTGTGAATTCACCACCTTTGAGTTTATGAACCACTAAAATCAATCACTACTCAAGCATATGTTGTACATGTGTCCCTCCATAAACTAATGCACGATCACCTCCTTTGGAAGTATGACCACGCATTAGAATAGGAGACATCCCAACACAATATGAGACCGATATTTCTCAAACCCAATCAAGTGTACCACTTTGGTGGTCACAACCCAATTGAATCCTTGAAACTCTCTCGTACCAAGGATATAAACTTTGTGTCTCACATTTACGATATACATGTGATTTTCTTGAAGACGGAGGCAATTTGTCACTAAAATCACATGTCATGCCAATTACATTGCTCCATTCATTGATAGACAATGAATTACACTCTACACATTCTTTATGTGGTGATATACATGTGTAGCTGCCATATGTATTTCCGAAACCATAGAGAAATACATGAAAATAGTAAAAATACCTTAAAAATACGCGCATATAGAGTTCTATACGTATTTTCACATTTTAAGAGTCTCAAACATGTAAAATAAATACACCACAGTGTAGAGCATATCGATACAAGTGCAACAGTACCAAGAATGTCTCAAATAGACGTCGGACGCACCCTCACGCGCCATCAAAAAGCGCAGCATATGCGCGCGCATTCAGCCAGTCAAACCGGTCTGAACCGCCGGTCCGACCGGTTGATCGGTGGGGCCGGTCAACGATCAATGGTCAACGGGCCGATCTAACCGGTTGACTGCGGGTCGGGTTTTGGATCTAGTTGGACTCAGGTCGGGTCAACCGACCAACAAAAAGTCAACAGGTTAAGTTAGGTTGGATCCCAATTGTTCAGGTCAACCCGTGACACGGGTTGATGACGTCATCTGGCGTGTGTGTTGCACATGCTGGTCGCGCTAGCGCGTGGAGGCGAGTGGACGATGCACGCTGCCGCCCAACGGCGCGTGGCCGTGCATGCGGCATCCCTCGGTAGTGCGCTGCCTATCAAAATCTTGGTATCGTTGAGTACATTTCGAATATATGATCAAAAATTATCTTTGATGAACAAAAAATTCCAAAAAAGGCAAAATCAGTACATTCGAATACTAGGCTATGTCGGCTCTAATACCACATGTTAATCGCGATAAAATGACACCCAAGATCTCCGTAGCTAGAATCTAGAACACATTCATTGAGTAAAAGATATTTGTGCACCTGATTTGGAATCCATTGGTCTTGATGCGGAATAACGACGATCCTCTACGCAAGTCTTTTCCTCTATCACCCTCTGTATCACTAGCTCAATGAGACTGCATCTCACAGATAGCGTTTGCTCCTTAAATGAGATAATGTGTGTGTTAGGGTTAGAGGAGAGACTTAAGCTCTATTTACAGAGCTTTAAGTCAGGCCCTCTCATCACAAGCCGTGCCTTACTCGGCCCTCATAAGCCAGTCCTATATTAGACTATTTAAGAAACTTTATATCAAACATTACTAGACCGAGCCCGTAAAAACGGATAATTACAATCTCAATTAATATAACCTACATTAAAAAAAATCTTACACGCAATGCATGGTCATTTAGATGGGTGTGCCAAGGAATAAAAAAACCAAGGAACAAGATTGCATGTTCAAAACATTTTCGACAGAACGAGAAAATGTATGAAGTTTGGCATAATCAATTCCCCATTCCCTGAATCATGGGTTCTTGGAAGTGAAACGACCTCTCGCATTTCACTCAGCTACTAACCGACCTCAAATAGGATAGTGGCGACTCCTTAAGAGATAACAAAATTTTTGTAACTAATTGAGTCAATCGATGTCTCGATAGATAGAATTTGGAAAAGTTCAAGCTAGGTGTAAACACCACCATACGAGAAGAACCACACATGCCACTTGGTAATTTGTCTGCTTGTCTCGAGGCAACATTTCTAAAACGTGCTTGGCCGACCGCCCTCGAGAGGGTCGTGACAATGAGCATAGGACATCACATTCCTTCCCACCCTATCCCGCGATCCATTCTGGCAAAATCAAAGAATTGACCAATTTCACTCCATCAAAAGAGAGACGTGAATGTATGATTTTGACTTTTTCTTCATCAAATGGGCTCGAGAAATCATTGGGGACACTGGCTTCATGTGAGCTTAATGCATTACAATAGTTAGATCATGCAGGTCTCATTTAGGATCTATCAAAACCAATTGAGGTTTGGGCTCATTTGAATCCGATGAATCTTATCATTTTTCCAGTTGCCTCGTGTAGCACAGAAAAAAGAAAGTTAATCCATGATTTCCTTTTTCACTATCTGCTCGTTTTGTTTTTGGGGTGAGATCTTTCGAGACATGCATTAGTAATGTGATCAAACTTTGCTCAACTTGGGATCGTGGAAAAATGGAACTTCTGAGACCGAAGCAGCACAATCACGTCAAGTTTAGGACGCAAAAAGTGTCATTCCCCTCGCACAAGTGCATGCTTCTAAAGAATGTGAAAAATCTCAAGTTAGTCTTGTCCTGCCTAGTGTTACACTTGGACATGCCCGAACGAATCAACTTGCCCCGGAACCATATGGTTAGTACACGATCTTCTCCAAGATTTTGATTTAACAAAATATGTCGTATGATGTACCAATGTGGGTACATTGGTCAAATTAAGAATGATGATGTGACGAATGTTGGTAAATCAGCCAAATTAAGGTTGGTAAGTTCGTATAAAAAAAAAGTTAGCAACTTCAACACATTGGTAAGTCACATAATGGATAGATTATCAAAGTCACGGGTAATTTTGAAGTATAAATAAATGGTACTCTTTCAAGACCAAAAAAGATAAAAGTTGATAAGTGAATAAAATTAGTTGGCATCTTAATGCCATGCCATCCAGCACAAATCCATAACAGTCCAAACTTTGCTATTGACATCCTGTGATGACACGTGAACAATGGAATGCATAGATGTGAAGCTTCTGGCAAGTGCATGTGAAGCTATGATTGAAATTTGGGATCCAGCACACTTGACTTGACTTGACTTGCTTTTTCTATTAATAAAAATATAGAAAAGTAAATTGAGGAGCAAATACTGGTTAAAGTTGTTTGTCATTAGACACAATAATATGAAATAGTTATGATAAAACGAAATAATTTTTAGGAAAGAATATGAAATGCAATTTTTTCTATTATACGATTTTGTGCAAGGATTTTGCAAAGATTATGAAAAATGAATTTGAAAAGAGTATAATAAATTAATTGAATTTCTTTTTAAGTGAAACAAACCAAGGTTGGGACTTTCATTCACCAATAAATATATATATATATATATATGTGTGTGTGTGTCAAGAAACTTGTAACGAAATTCAGCATGGAGAATTACAAGAGGAAAGACACATCCATGCCTCATTCTACCGAGCTGGATAAAGATGAAAAATTGTAAGCCTATTGACCTAAAACCGTACCAAAGCGTTATAGGATCATTTCTCTACTTGACTGCATCTAGGCCAGATATATTATAGAACGTGTATATATGTATTCGATTCTAATCAAACCCTACAGAATCATATATTACTATTGTGAAGAGACTTATGAAATGCATTGAAACAATTCCTAACTTCTATTAATCCCGATCGTGCCCATCTCCTAAGAATGTCTTCATTCTTGCCTTCCTTGGAGTGGTCCCTGTATGCATGCATGCCATTTCGGCTAAGGTGGGTGAGGCCGGGCTTGTGGGCTTGACCTGGAGCAACGCAATGGGCTTTGGCTTTGCATGGGTGTTAAGGCCCGGTCCAAAAACTCTAAAAGAATCATTGTCATGGAAAAACTTTAGATTTGGCCGCCCAACGGGCCGGTTCACAAAAATTCGCAATCTTGCCTAATTTAATAGTCAATGTGGACGGCCGGCGCGGATGTGAATACCGAATTTCAAATCGTTAAAGAAATGAAAAAAAACCCCTGAGCCTTAGAGAAGGGGGTCGTTCACTTAAGCTTCCTTCTGATCCAAATCTATCGATCTCTCGCCCAATCTGTCCATTTCTAGCCCAAATCTCAAAGCCAGTTAATCATATCACGCTGCATTACTCCCCCGCATTTCAAAGGCCTCTAACTCTAAGCATACTTTGCAACTCAGTATCCTCGCTTCCGATTCCACCCCCAACCCCATTCCCCATCAGTAACTTTGCGTGCTCGTAAATTGTCTCTGTTCTTCGCGGTTTGGAAGGGCGAATCTGGGCGAACGCGTCGGGCAAGCATCGATAGAGCGTGAGATCAATGGGGCTTTGGGTGATAACTCTCAAAATTTTAGATTTAAGATCAATTAAGGTTCACAAGCGATTTGGGGGGAGAGATCGATGGATTTGGGGCTAGAAGAAAGCTCCACTGAATGACGCCCTTTTTTAAGGTGCGGGGCTTTCTTCCTTTAATTTGAAGTCCCGCGCATATATCAACGCTGATCGTGCCATGTGGGACGATCGGCGCTGACTAAGTATTCACGTAAGCATCTTCCGGACTAAATTTGTTGAAAGAATTACATTGACAAATCGTTAAAAGGTTTGAAATTGAATTGGCGAAATTGAAAGGTTTAGAACTGAATTGACCGCCGTACAATAGATTTAGAACTTTTTGGACAATTTTCACGAAATAAATTAAGGTTTAAGGAACATTTAAACATGAAAAATGTTGCTAACTAAAAATGGTGTTAAGCAAATATGGATAATATGGCATAACAAAAAAATTCTACTTCAAACGTTTTAACAAAATTAAAAGCGATGTTTTTATTTTTTGTTTATAAATGAAAGGAAAAATGCTTGAATCCTAGCAGCACTTTATGTGCCATTTGAATATGTTTGTCTTTGCGACCAAAATATATATATATATGTTTGTCTTTGCGACCAAAATATATATATATATATATATGTTTGTCTTTGTTTTCAATTATAAACAAGAAAATCATTTAACTTATTTGAAGTTATTTTGAGTTATTTAAATGTTTCTTAATTGAAAGCAACGTTTAATCACGCCTAATAATATTTCTTCATTTAACATCATTTTCGTTAAGCAATGGTCGTCCCCACGCATATTTGGGCACTTACGTACTTGAAATTGGCCAAACCATTGGATTGAAGAATGTCAAGATTCTGATCTTTAATCCCTCCTTCACGGGTAAAATGCATCATTTATCAAGCTCCGCTTGCTTCGCATAAAATGAAGAATGAGCCTGGTCGTGAAAAGCAAAAAGCGAGAAGAGAAGGCACCTCTGCAATGAAGTCAGTCTCTGCTCTGGATCATGGGAGAATCACCCCTCAATGTCATGGGTCAATTTGTGAAGTCTATCTAGCCACAACCATGAAAGTTCGAAGCATCATTGATGGAAAACAACACCGATGTTTCTTTTGTAGGGCACTTAAAAAAAAAACAAGAGTAGACAGCAACCCCAGGAGAGGTCTCGTATCATAAACTTTGACGAGAATGCTGAACACAAGAAAACATAAAAGCTATAAAGACCGACGGAGCTTCACTTTCGGGCGAAAACATTCTAAAAATATGGCAGAAATACCAAATATAGGATGATAATACGAACATCAATAAAGGCCAAGCAATTTACATTTCACAAAATGATATTAGAACAGCGGGACAGAGTTTTCCCTGCTGAAAAAGAGTTGCTCCATATGTACACCTATACAAACTCACTCATCCAAACTTCACCCCCTACAAGTACATCTTCCGAAGATGAGAGAGCCCATCGCAACGACAGCATGCTCAAAATCGAAAGCCAATCATCCTGCTAGGTCGAAAATCCAAGTATCGTCGCCACGAATTCTTCTCTCAAGCACACTCAAATTCTCATAAAAATCTGCTGTAGGGATGAGCACCAACTCTAACTAAAGAAATTCTATAAGAATTATATCAACTTAATGACGTGCACTTATTACCGGTTCGGCCCGATAAGAGATAAAAGGTCGAGGAGATTTCCTTTGCTTTCCCTTTACAAAGAATGTACATGATCTCAATGCCAAACAAGTAGCGCCAATACACGGCCACAAACAGAAGAAACTGCCGAATATGTATAATAGAAAAATTTGAAATAAAGAAAATCAAAAGAAATCAACTTAACAAGCAAAAAACATGATTGGCAAATACTACTGCTACATGCTACCAGCTCTGCCTGGAGTAGATTTCGCAGACGATTTCACTTTAGCCATATCAACAAGATCTCCGAATAGCTTGTCCTCCGGTTTGGAAGGCTTCATGGGCGGCACATACGATGAAGTGGACACCTGGTATGAAGAGTTCCTTAAGCTACTGTCGTCTCTAACTGATAGCCCATACATCCGCTGGTCAAGGTACTGAGCACCTTGTTGGCCATAGCCGTAGGCTGCCACCTGGCCGCCATACATTTGCTGGGGATACATATAAGCCATCTGACCTACTTGCATTGGCTGAGGAACCATCCCCATGTAAGGACCTCCTTGGATGTGCTGAGGCGGTAGTCCTACCATTTGGTTTGTCGGAACAACCTGGTTATTCAGCAATGGCAAGTGGCCACCTGCAACTGGTTGCATGTACATGCCCATCGCTTGCTCATTCCCCATCGGATAAGGCGCCTGGGGATGCAATCCACTCGGTGCAGGTTGTGAATGCATGACCACCACCTGCGAACCTTGCATTGGTTGGGGGTACTGAGTGCTCATCACTTGACTGTTATCCACTGACTGAGCTTCCCAAGGGGGTGGTGGTAGCGAATCACTAGTTTGAGCACCTGCAGATTGTAAGCTCAAAACCGTAAGCTCAAAAGATTGTAAGATTGTTTGTTAGGAGTTCAGGTATGTCCACAAAGAAGAGGTCTAACTCTTGCCAAAAGGACTTAAGACTCGTAGCACGTCAGTAATCTGGAAAAGGATTACTAAGCATGCCCCTAGTATGTGCCAAATAAGGTAGTACAGTACAAGCCGACAAACAAAATACACATTACTAAGAAAGTAATGTCAGGTACTGATGAAGAAGCAGAAGAGCACCATAGACAGGAGAGGGAGGCTGTTGCTGCTGCGCAATATGGCCATTCCAAACAGGAACAGAGCTTTGAGAATAAGGTGATTGATCATGCTGGTTCGATCCCATGTTTGGCATGCTGCCATTAGCATAAACTCCAAGTTGTGGAGCTTGCAGATTCTGCTGCTGTTGGAATTGAGGAGTAGAAGGATTGCTTTGTGTAGTTGAATAGCCACTCTGGGTATTGATGGTATTAGGCTGGTTGTAACTGTCCGAAAACACATCAAAAAGAACGAGCGCATTCTGCTGTGACTGAGCCGCAGTTGACTGTGGTTGTCCAACAGGCACAAGTGCTAGTGAAGTCTCTGCCTTTGGAGAGCTGTAGTCCTCTCCACTGAGAAGGTCCATTTTTGGATTGATTTTAGCTGGAGCAGCAGGACCGTTAGAGGAGGAGGGAGCGGGAAGCAGCAACTGATTAAAAGTCTGAGACCCTGTACCAGCACTTGATGTTGATCTGCAGAAAATCCCACTTCTTATAGCTCATTTGGCCAGAAACTATGTGCAGAATCGTCAAAAATTTAAATCAAGATGGTCACCGATCCTCTAATAGTAAAATACTGGTACTTTTAGGTAAAATACACGCATGAACATTTCAGTTTTACTTTCCTCTCCCGGATGTTTGCTGAACTTTCAACTTATTTTGTATCTTACTATTAGTCTATTAATGATAGAACATGTCAATTATCAATAAGTGATTATATAGAATCACATCCACAAAACCAAGTACAATATTTATATTAATTTTCATAAGATAGCACAAAAATATAACAAAATTCAATTATTAAATACAATATTTTCACAAAGTCAGTAATTTAAATGGTCTTATTCTACCACGTAAATCTTTTCCATTAGAATAGAATTTGTGAAGTCGTGATAGCTTCATTTTACATTCTATTATAGTAACTCCGAATTCATTCATGTACTTTTAAGAAAAATGACCATTTATACTCATCCTTATCCTGTATCGAATAAATTTCTTTCTGTATAACACTAACAGAACCGATCTCTGTGTAAATCTCAAGTAATAAGTAGAGAGAGACTGCAGGTGTTTAACCCCAAAAAATGGCTGCTTTCTTGTCAATCTAGACTAGCTTATTAAGAAAGATCCCTAGCCATCCTATGAGCAAATTGGGGAGACATAGAAACACTTGGAACTCAAGAACTGAACGCATAACATTGGACAGCAATCTCCTAAACTTTAATCAGCCTTATTAGACACGAAGTTTCAACAGCAAATATTCAAGATCTGAGGTCAATTTAAGCCTCAAGAGAAATGTTTGAGAGAAACAGGCTTCAAATATTTTGTACTTGCCTATTTACAATGAACACATGTATAAGATGTATTCGTACATTTCTCCCTTCCTCTCCTTTCATCTTCTCTCAAGACCTAACTCACAACAATAGTACTACTTAGCATCTGCTTGGCAAAGTTGTGGGTCTGTTTCTGCGTTGTAGCACACATTATGGTTGTGCTGTGAAGCACTGTAACTTGTATGCTTGGTAATAAATCCTTTACAGCTGCAACACCTCAAAATTGGATGAGGCAGTTTTCTAGAAACAGTTATAACTCCTGCAATTTTGAGGGTACTGCAGCTGTAAAGAATTTGCCAAACACCTCATAAAAGCTGCAACACCCTTTTTTCACAGCTGTATCTGCTGTGAAAAAGTTGCACCATACAAACTCTTAACAACTGGAGGATCAAGAGATAGATGATAAACTTCTATAAGGCTCCGCTTGTTTTGGGGAAAATGAATGATTTAGAAAACATTTTCCTTAAAACGATCGCTTGTATCGCTTGAAATAATTAATCAACAAAAAATGTTCTCATTGTCGATAACAATTTATGTTTAAACATTTTCGTGGACAATGAAATTATTTTTCATTCATTCATTTTTGTAAGCAATATAAATAGTCATTTTTAGGAAAATATTTTCCAAATCAGTCATTTTCCACGAAACAAACGGAGCCTAAATTTATAAATATCCCCAAGTTTTACCAAACAGCAGAAAATTAGCGAACAATATCCAGATCAACTTATCATAAGAGTAGCACTGCTCAGTTCACTCAGCTGAACTTCATATTTTGCCACATAACAAGTATATGGGGTATCTATTGGAATCATAACTAATGAACCAGTTACCTTTCATCAGGCTTTTTGCTGTTATCTCCAACATCAAGTAAAGGACCTTTGACATCCGCCGTGGTGCCAGAAGGTTCTAACTGGATTTTCTTTGCCTGAATTGAAGTTCCAGAAGAAATGACTTCATGCTTGGCAAGTACACGCTGCAAGTCATCATTCAAAGCTAATCCTTGAAGTAGAAGTGATTCATCCCTGGATTACAAGATCAAGTTGGAATTAATAAGCCATCCCTTCTTATGAAATTTAACATGTGCATATCTAATGACTACTGGAAAGTTCCACATCTATGAGCTATGGAATTACCCTGGAGAGAGAGAGAGAGAGAGAGAGAGAGAGAGCTGGGGCTATAAACTCGCTTCAACAGGACCCGACATAAAGAAAGTAATGTTAACTAAGAACCTCCTTACAGGAAGATCCATCGTTGTTACTCTCTGCAATTGTGCTTTATTTATAATTCCCATCTTCTTAACTGCACCAAAATTCATTCATTCACTGGTTGTGAAAAATTCCTGTCAGATGAGTGAAAACTTCTTTTCCTTTAATCTTTTATTCCCACCCATGCGTAATCAGACAAGATATCTCACAGTTAGCCTTTTACAAGCTTGGAACTCATGCAACTGTTGGCACCTATATCTCATGTTACTATACCCTAAAAAACTACAAGGTAGTGGAGGAAAATAGGAAACCACACAGAAATCATCTGCACTTGTGCTTATAAATTAGATGCAAGCACAAGTTATTCGTTAGACGAAAATAAGTTTCTTTCTGTATCAGATCCATACACATTTTAAATTTGTAGCATACATGACTTCCTCCTTATCAATAATTAAAACACCACAGCTCCAATGCAACAGGTATGACACAATCTTCTCCATACCTCACAAAATATCTATTAAATCTTGACCCTTCATCTAGGAACACGCTCTATGTCCATTTATGCTACTAAAAATGGACAAGTTGCACTGCAAAGATAGCAATCAGATGAAATATTAAAGGAAGCAACAGGGCAAGGCAGACGAATGCACTGATTTTAGCTAAACTGATGTAGGTCATTAAGAATCAGAATTTTAGTCAAACAATTTTCTACTCTAGTGTCCTTTTCACCAGATAAGACAAAACTTGATATCCACACAAGTTAGATTGATTTATTATAAAACGAAGATATAGCTATTGAACATCACATCATACAGAGACAGCAACCAAGTTATTAGTGTGCAGACACGTAAAACATTCCAGTGCAAACCAGATGAAAAGCATACATCTTGAGGAAGAGTTCACACTTTCTCACACCAACATCATGAATCCACCACTGTGTCCTACAGCGCTTATGCTGGATCTAGTCTTATAAGCAAAGAAAACATATCTAAAGGTTTCCTCTTCACCAACAAACAAATTGACAACCACTAAAATGTCCCACCTATGGACATGGTAGCAAGGGTATTTAAACACAAAAAAGGAAAGCTGGAGAAGACGATAAGCAACAAAATACAGTCAGGAAAGAGGGCATAAGAGCCTTACGATGTTGAATTTGCAAGGTGCACCACTCTCTGCTTGTAGGTGCGGCACTGCTCTACCAAGTCAACAATGACCTCCTGCCTAAGCCCCTGCAGATTTTTTAAAGAAAAAACTAGCCAATAAGAGAACAATTGTAACTGCAAAAGAAACACCGCTGGATGGTTTCCAAATTAATGGAAAACTAAAAAGAAAAGTGAACTTCAACCTTGCATTATTTCAATAAGATACTATCGGCGCCCCTAATTCAACTGCTTGATGCATAAAAATACATCCTTAATTAAGCATCACAAATTGAAAAATATACCTCCTTGTTCCCAGGATCTATGGCATTCAGCATTTCTGCAAGCACATCCATGATCCCCCGTGCATTCTGTATTTCTGTCAAGCTATACAAGAACATTAAGTTATGCATCAAGAACATCAAAGCAAATGACAGAAGCAAGGTGCTGCAAAATGTCCTTTAACAGGTTATACTAAATTATCCCATTTACATAGGGCTACCATTTCGACCAAAACAAAAACCTAGGGCTACCATCCTTTAAACATCAGTGCACTAAAAAAGTATGTAAAACAATAATCAAAGTGTTCCTTTCATCAATTGTGCAGACTGTCTAAGGATCACAAAGATAGGACCTCTAAGATACATACAAGCTAGAAGACAATAATGAGCTTGGTTGAATTCGCTTGAAAAAACAATTATTATATGCGAATTACGTGTCAATATATGACTATTTTGAAAAACAATTCAGGTGCATCACGTTAACAAAAGTCAAATTGAGTAAGCCACAGAATTAAAGAAAATAAAAAGTACTCAACAAAAGTCTCACTAAACAAACCCTGTCTTACGAAGAACAGATTTGCCACTTAGAAGTAAATACAAGTGTTAAGTTCCACACGGTACTATAATATGAGCAGCAGGTTTAAAATTCTTTGACATAGATCTGTAAGAAATAAAAACTCTTGAATGACAAGAGAAAAGTTATCAGCATTTCTACGTATTAATGCACCTCAATGTGGGAAACTCAGACTCAGCAGAAGACTCGGATGCCTCCGGCCGGAAATCAGCATTGCGGATATTTTGCGGATATGATGAAAGAGGTTGTGTTTGTGGAGGTGTAAAAACCGGTGCAGAACCCTCTGCTCTCTGAGGGAACACTGCTCCTGCTCGCTGTACCAAAATGAGTGGACTTAGTGAATAGTAACTAAAATAACATAACAATCAACACCAGAAAAAGGTAAATGGTATAGTACTGTCAAGACCTATATACATCATCCAAATCACAAATAAAACAAGTCCGTTCCCAAGAGCAGAAAAAAAAATACCAACAACTCCTGGTAGGCAGCATAGTATTGAGGATATCTTGCCCTTGCTCCTCCAAAAGCTTCTTGCCAAGTATCTATCAAGATCAGTATCTTCTCTTTGACATGGATATCGGGCTGAAGAATCAGGAATACCATGAAGTTTCAGCCAACAAGCACCTTTTAGCATCCAACAGCATTAACATTTCTTACCTTCTTCTTCACTATTTTCACCATCTCATGAAGAACATCTCTCTCAGCTACATGCATATGAACAATGTCTCCACAATTCTTTATAATTGTCTCCAATAACTATTAAGACAAAAAAAAACCCAACTGATCTGCATTAGACAAAGATTTAACAAGCATTTAATCAAAGAAAAAAGAATTCGTAATGGACCTAGAGCAGAGTTCTTATCCAAACAATATGAAAATCAATTCAGATACTTCATAAAATGAACAACCTTCTCTAAAGAAAACAAAGTGAAGGTATGAAAATGCAATTCTCACTCAACACAACAGAATATCGTAAATTGCTCCCCTTTCTAAAAATTCCTTCCTGTGACTGAACAGAAACATATTGCACAAAGCAAACAAGGTTACCACATCGCCTATACACTCGATGACAAGATTTCATGGGGTCAAAAAAACACTAAAATACGAAACTTCTACAGCAGGTAAATCAGATTGTAGACGGTGCTTTTAGAACAAAACAAGTTATTCCACAATATTCAAAACCTCTAATACATCTTCACTTTAGTGAACCCAAATATGGGACACAGAATTAGCATAAAGATTTTTTTTCCAAATTATTACAAGCATATTCTTGTACTCTGGACCTTTTTCAGTATTCAAAACTATTAGACTGCTTCGGGTGGCCCATGATTCTTGTTTGACTGGCCTCTGCTTCTCATATCTTCTACTTCTAAGCTACAACAAAACATGGATCCTCAAAATCGCAAAAAACAAGCCCACATAGAACCTTTCTTTTATCTCTACATTCACTAAAAACTTGTGAGCAGCTTTTTTAACATCAAATTGGACTGTAGTATCCCATAATTTGCTATTTGTGAGAAGTTCAGTTTTTTATAGCCATAAGATCACCATCATGGTTGAACATGAGCAAATATCCCACTCTCTTCTTAAATAACCACTTATCCACTTTCTTCACCATTCTTTCGTCTCCTCAATAGTTGATAACCACTTACTCTATCCTTTTTCCTTCTATCCCTTCTTGCACTTACATATGTTTGTGCCTCTATACTGGTATTAATTATAATTTCACTGGTACTAAACATTTCCTCAGTGCCCAAGTAGGACCAACACTTTATGAGTACTATATTGCTTCAAAAATCGCAACAATAACACGAGCGCATTCCCAAGGAAAACAGAAGTTCCATTGTGCTTGCAACTTTAAAAGGAAACCAAAATCTGCAAAACCTACCGTTAAAGCCAGGAGTTGAACCTTAGGATTCCTGCTTCCAAGACGCTTCTTTATGCCTTTAACTACATCCTTAGCTTGCCTGCAAGCACAGTAGATGAACTCATGCAGTCAATCAGGACTGAGCAAATATTTTTCCCCAAAAACGGAAGATCGTGAAAATTTCAATACTGACAAAAAGAAGTCAGGCAGAAAGTCTCTGTATAGACTCAATCTAGGTCAATTACTGAGTTTAACAGAACCAAACAGAGGGAAAGCAAATAATACATGTTATGGGTAGACAAAGTTAAAATTTGGAGGACCTTGCAACCAAGAGTGCAAAACCTAATTAAACTTCAAATCTGGCCCAATAAGTCCTTAAGCTATGTGTGGGAGACTCTAGGGGAAGGGAAGGAAAATGCCAATAAATTTAAAAGTTTCCCTTCGTTCCTTTATCACAAGAATTTTACAATTTCAAAATTTTCTATCCAAATTTTCATTCTCCCAATTTGCCAAACAGAGCCATAATGTTTAGCAAAAGTAAGAGGTGATGAAATACTTAAGAGTTTGACTGATAACAAGTTTCTCGGGACCGTCATAATTAAGAAAAATTCCAGAATCAGTATTAGATGAGATGCTTCTCAACTCAAAGAGCTTGAACTTGACAAAAATAGAGAAAAACAAAACCGCCCCAATCCCCACCCCAAAGGAAACCCCAAAAGAAAAAACTCAAAGCACACTGCAATGGTTAATATCAGAAGCTCGGCTAATAATTTTGAAGAGGAAACCCAACTGGTAGTTCGATTTATTTGTCTAGGAATGCATCCCATAATCCAATATAGTGAGTAATATGAGACTAACAACTAGCATTGAAAAGTTTAGAGAAGAAATATTTCTCCTTCAGCGAGTGAAACAAACCTATACCGGTTAAGCAGGAAAGGGAACATTCCTAGCAGGAGAGAAGATGATAAGATGCCAGAAATACAAGCAATCAAAATACTAACTGAGAAACATGCTTCAGAAAACCATCACCAGCTACAGTTGAACCACTATGCTATAAAATATTCATCCACATTTTCCTTTCTTGCCATTAATTGTTTCGCCTTCTAGATGAAAAGAACAATTCCAAGCAAATTCACAAGACCGTTTAAGCAATTCAATATTAAACCATCCCATCACAGTCACATTTGACCTTTATGATTTTGACACCTATCACAAGTCTGTATGATTTATGACCACAACAACTTCCTAGTTTCATAAACATTAACCCTGATAATGATTGATTAAGTAATGACTCAAGAAAATCCAATGTCTCAAAATCCCATAAAATTTCTCACAAATAGCCTAAACCACCGTGGCTTGATCAATCTCAGTTTCTTGACAAAGTAGCTAGATTCAAGTGGCCAGGTCTTAGATCACAATGGGTCCAATCAAAGTTATTAAAGGGCTTTATTTGAGAATTTATGATCACGCCTTGTAGAGTGGAACAATGGAAACTTGGAGTCATTGTGTATGTTGGTTGCAGAAGCAATCGGAAAATGTCACGAACTCATCATGGCATGTCAATTATATATACAACTCGTCACGATTAATAATCTCTGGGTTCCCTGATAATAACAGCAAGCTTTTAATGGTTTCATGTACTGGGACTCACATAAAAATCCAGGGAACCCCCACAAAAACGGTTTTCCAGCTTTCTGGTCAGTAGGGAGAAGAAGAAAGCATCCAAAACAACTTTTTCCTCTCTATCAAAACCCACTGAGTTAAGTTGAATAGATTCTCTCATCCATTCAACTGCGACTTTGGGTTGAGATATAAAAATCAGACATCGTTACTAAAACCAACGTTCACTAACTTTATAATTCCTTCTACACGAACTTCTCTCAAAAACCAAATGAATCTTGTCCAACCTCTTGACCATCCAAAACTACTTCCATAGCTACTTGATCAAGTAAGCGGAAAACACAATGACAAAACCGACTGCTTCTGTGCTCTTGCAATGCGATCGCCGCGCGAAATTGATCTCACTTCATCCATCCAAACAAGACAGTTAAGCATGAAGATTTAAATATTTCGTATTTGGACGATAAGCATCGTCAAGAACCCTTTCGCACTAACTCTTCTCGACAACCAAAATAACTATTCGATCAAATTCCAACCACTGCCCCGAGCTTCCAGCGCAGGAACTTGATCAAACCGAGCAGAAAAGAGTAGCAACGGAAAAAATACTTCGACAGCAACACGACAACGACGAGATTAGTCCGCAGAGCGGCTCTCACCCGGGGTCGTGATTGAGGATGTCGCAGATCTCAATGTTCATCGCCCAATCCGGTCCGATGAGCATGTCGGTCGTCGCTCTCTCCACCATGGAGTTCACCATCTCGACGAACGACAACAGCACCAGCAACAATGGCCAATCGGAACCGCTCGATCGGCGGCGGCTGCGACCGATCCCCAAGGCTCCGTCAAGAGAGAATCAAAAAGGAACTCCGGCGAATCGCGGAGCGATCCGGCGAGCCTCGGCCTCTATCCGAGCAATCTCCGAGCAGAATCGACGGACGGAATCGTCGTCGTCGTCGTCTTCAACCTACCGTTCTCTCTGCGCCCCCCGTGAGATCGCGAGATTTTCTTTACCTTCCGTTGAGGAATGATTTTTTTTTTTTTCCTTCTTTTTCTGCTCCGCTCTTCTTCTTCTTTTTTTGTTTGAACTACTCCACCTCGATACAGCGATCAAAGGACGGGGGCGAACGACGCGTCGCCACGTGTCCGTGGCCCAGCCCTCGAAGGGTTCGGCGGCCGTTGATTCGGCCGACTTTTTGCATCGGACGGTTATTACGTGCTCGGTGTGCTTATTCTCCTTTTTCTAATTTTTTCGATTTAGGCGGCAGGGTGCTGCACAAAGCGACAGGGCTCGCGTGGTCTTCCGGCGCAGCAAATTATGCGGTTTTTGTTTGTTTTCTTCTTAAGCTAGAAAATATGCGCGTAGATGCGAGGAATAAAATAAAGCAAATTTCTCACAAAAAACAATAAAAAAAAGTAAGAAAATTGCTTTCGTTCCGAAATATTTGAACCGTTTAATAATAAAAAAATTTATTGATAAAAGGAAAAATAACACGAATGGTCTCTGAATTTTGATCCGAAGTACAATATGGTCCATAAACTTAAACCCAATATGCAATGCAGTCCTTGAAATTTTAATATATTCAATATTGTTCTTAATCTTTTGGTGCATGTTCAATTTAGTACATGAACTATATGAAAATGTTTAATATAGTCATGAACTAGACATCATATTAAATATTAAGTTAAAGTTCAGGGACTATATTGAACAAAATAAAAGTACAGGAACCGCATTGTACAGTAGGTCAAAGTTCAGAGACTATTTATTTTATCACTTAATAAAAATTACACAATATATATAAATTGTACTAAATTTGTATTAAAGTTGCACACCCGCTCCATGTGTGTGAAAAATTAAATAAATATTATTGGCTTGAAAAAAGAGAACATGATTGAGAGTAGATCATTCGAATAGCTAACGTCACATTTCTAGTGGAGCAAGTGGATATTGAGTTGTGGACAGAAATATTGTTATAATTTTCTTATTATTTTATGAAAGGTATTTTTGGAAGAAAAAATGAGTCAATTGAATGTTTTACCTTACTATATAGAAGATAGAAAGAAATATTCGAAAATTTGAAATTGTTGTTAAGGTAGAAAAAGAAATCCAATTTAAAATTGAAACAAGTAAAAAGTAAAATAAAATTAGGGAAAAAATCACCAAAAACCCCAAACTTTGCCATCTGTGACACATTTACCCCAAACTTTTTTTTGTGACACCAAAAACCCTGAACTTTGCTTTTTGTGACACATTTACCCCAATGTATTTAGTCCATGGGCATTTTCGTCTTTTTTGCTTTTTCTTTTTTTTTCCTTTCCGGCGAGGGGGGCCTCGCCGGCGTCGGGCAAGGGCTGCCCATCGCCGGATCCGGCGAGGGGGGCCCTCGCCGGCGTCGAGCGAGGGCGGCCCTCGCCAGATCCGGCGGCCCTCGCCGGAAAGGAAAAAAAAAGAAAAAAAAAAGAAAAAGCAAAAAAGACGAAAATGCCCATGGACTAAATACATTGGGGTAAATGTGTCACAAAAAGCAAAGTTCTGGGTTTTTGGTGTCACAAAAAAAAGTTCGGGGTAAATGTGTCACATATGGCAAAGTTCAGGGTTTTTGGTGGTTCTTTCCCATAAAATTATTAGTTGACGTACTTATCTAACAATAATTCATTTATCAAATTACTAAAGACGCTCTTTTGGGAACGAAAGATGGGGTTGTAATCCATTTAAAAATTTAAAAGTATGAACATCTCTTTACTTTTTCATCAATATAGATAAATTATAGTGAAAATCAACTGAAATACGTGGGGATAAATTTATTATAGTGCTAGTAAAAAGAACAGGATCATACTAAAGAGCGACTCGCGAGATTTGTTAATTAACAGGTTAAAGAAGTTTTGCAATTTTCTTAATGCAATAACCTTTGTAGTACTATGTGCAATCATTGTATTAGAAAATGTAATATTTGAAATTAAATTTACTTAACGAGTACACTGGGACATATATAAATATTCTCTCGATAACATCCGTATGGAAACTATCAATATCTTTTAGCATCCTCAATATTAAAATTGGATAAGATTGCTTTGTGAATTGTTCCTTCATAGAAAAAGTAAATTCATACTTTAAAAAAAGTTTGATTGGCAAAACATTGCTTATTATAACGTGAAAAAATAATATTATTTAATAAGTTGTATTTGTATGTAATTTTTGGGAAAATGATACCAATGGTCCTTAAATTTTGGACCAATATGCAATGTAGTTCATAAATTTTTAATTTATTCAATGTGATTCCTGAACTTTACCTCAATAAATAATATGGTTCCTAAACTTTTAAGTTGTATCTAATCTCGAATTAATAGAAGAACAATACTAAACATTTAGGGACTACATTTAACGCATACCTAAAATTCATGGATCACATTGAACAAATTAAAAATTCAGGAACCACATTGCACATTGAGTTAAAGTTCATGGATCATATCGAATAAATTAAAAGTTCAGAAATTACATTACACATTGAGTTAAAATTCATAAATCATATCGAATAAATTAAAAGTCCATGGATTATATTGCGTATTGTATCATTATTCCTTTAATTTTTTAGTAGTTGCCTCTGCCCAACTTTTATAAAAATGTAAAAATATCTTTTTAAGGATTTCGACGACATTGACCTCTTGTGGCTGTGGACACTCGCCGCTGTCAATGATTTTCAGTTCTTACAGGAAAAGGGTGTCACCGTTTCTGCTCCGCTTCTCTCTCTCTCTCTGTCTCTCTCTGGGGGTGTAAAATGGAGTCGGAGAACGATCCCGACCGACGCGAAGAGACAACCATGGCTAAGCATTGCGGTGCTGAGTCCGCGTTTGCTCATGTGCCTCGAGCTCCCGAAATCCCGGTTTATGCGGTACGCCACTGAATTTCGCTTTCGCTTCCGAGACACTGGGTTACCGAACTCTCGGTAGCCGTCCTGATGGCCATAACATGGGATGCACGCAAGCTGTTTGTTATATGTTGGCTGTTGGCTCGATATATATGGAACCTCACCATGAAAGAAACAAATGGGGATGAGATTCGGTCTCCTTTCTCTAGCTGTCTGAAAGTTTTGATGGTTTTAGGCAACGGGCTACCAATTTTGGTCAAGCGACCAGTTTCTCGGGATTGCTTGAATTGTGTCGGGGGGCCTGGAAAATCGCCGTTTTATGGCGAACATCGAGCATGCTACTTAGGAATCACTTTAAGTGTAAGTTTCGTGTTAGGTGCGAAACAGGGGTTGTGAACGTAACAAAGTCCAGTGGATGTGCTATCCGGGTGTAAAAATTTTGATGAACTATTGCCAATTGTTCTAAAAGCTTAAACAGTTAAATGAAGGTGTGGTCTATTATTTACTGGGTGTTGCAGCTATTGCTACTATTTTCAATTTATGGAAGAACTTTGCTGTTGCTTTGATAAAATAGGTGATGACTGCATGCAGTAAAGATCCCAGCCCAGTGAAGCTGAACCTGGGCATGGGTGTTTACAGGACGGAGGTGAGTCTTTCTTGGGTCATGTTGGTGTTTTACATTTGAGTGTGGTGTGAAAAAGCATCGATATTCTGTCGCTCGTTGCTCTTAACTACTCTATTCATGAATCCGTGGTCATAAAATTGCTAGTAGGGTTTTTCTCAATGAGAAAAGTTGAAGGGTTTGCTTGAACATTTTAGTCACTTGGATGTCCTCACGCCAAGCTACCATTAATGCTATTCACTGCTTTTGTGATTGCAATAGATTAAATGCTGATCATAGTGGCTTTTGGTTTCTTCTTGTCTGTATGATTGGCAAAACAGGACGGCAGACCTCTTCTTTTAAATGTGGTTAGAAAAGCAGAAGAGCTCCTTTTTAGTGACCCGTAAGGTGCATTTGCTTTATCTTTCATGATCCAATGGTGCGGAAGTGAACAACTATTTGCACATCTTACAGGTCCGCTAATAAAGAATACTTGCCAATTACTGGACTGACAGAATTTAGGGAACTGAGTGCTAAGCTAATATTTGGTACAGACAGGTATAACGGTTTGATTCTGCTAGATAACTGTTTGGGTTCCTCAATATTTTTTCCAGTTTCACAATATCAACGCGCAATACTTTATCTATTAAAAATTTGGTGTTGCGATACTTGTATTTGCTTATAGCAGTGGACTGACTTGTTTCAATCTCAATTCTCGGAAAATTGCATCTTACCCTATTTCAATATGGGATCGAGCACTTGGCCCCCTAGATTTATTGCATTGCCTAACCACTATTAACTGTGATTTTGCAACAGTCTTTACCTCCTGTGTTTGTTTACATCTGTACATTTGAAGTGACTTTTGGGCTCTAAAGTGGAAAGTGACTTCTTAGAAGCACACATTGCTATATGGCAGCCGTCTCATTGAGAGAGAGAGAGAGAGAGAGAGAGAGAGAGAGAGAGAGAGAGAGTTCATGAAAAAGGAGCGGAAGACGTTTGGATCTGGTTACTGAGCACGTCTCAGCTGTTGGATTGCTCAGCCATGGTAAAGGGAATGTTTAGTTCTAACAGTCATCTCAAAGACATGCAAGACATGGAAGATGTATACGGCTGATGATTGTCTTAAATGAAAGCTGAGCTTGGGAAACCCCCAAGGGTCGGCTGAGTTGTTAATCCCTGTTCAAATCACAGTGTCTTCCACTTAGAGTAACCTTGCCGTGCCAACTGCCCTGCAAGTGGAGTGTCACCTCTGATGCATGTGGACTGGGGGGTCTGCATGTTTCTGTGGTAATTGGTCAAGTCAGAAAATTTGGATACCTTGTGTGACTTAAAAAAACGAGGGAGGCAGAGAGAGAGAGACTTGAGCCTGGAAGAGTGCTCCATTTAGTAAGGGGGCAAAGTCTGCACTACCCTCCATAGATCAAGGATATAAAATGCATTTCACGCCATAATTTCGCAGTTTGTATCCTCGTTGTGGAGAGAAGACTGGGGTGCTCGCTTATAATGACATGCTTTATGACAGCCCTGCAATTAAAGAAAATAGAGTGACCACCGTGCAATGCTTGTCTGGGAGTGGCTCACTGAGGATTGGTGCCGATTTCTTAGCAAAATATTATTACCAGGTAAATGTTGGTTTCTCCAAAATTTTATTCTTCATTTTGCTCTAATGATGATTGGACATTGTTGTATGTCAATTACCTGACTTGTTTTGCAGTCGACAGTATACCTTCCTGAGCCAACATACGGTAACCATCCGAACTTCTTCATAGCAGCAGGGCTTTGCTTGAGGACTTACCGCTATTATGATCCAGTGACAAGAGGGCTAGACTTCCAAGGTTTTTGATCTTCTCCACTTATGACCTCTACTTTTTGTTATAATCTGTACCTCTCATTTGTTTGCAGGCTCAAATTTCCATGTCATTTATTGTCCGCCTTTTACTATAGCACTTGCTGCGGATTTTCTTTTAAGTTAATTAGACATGATAGCAAGTTATGCTTCAACAAGCACATAAGTTCAATCACAACATGGACAACCCTGCTCGTCCTCTAAGGCATTGACGTATCTCTTTAATTTTGTTTTTGCTTTCAACACCTGGAGTAGATGATAGCAAGCCATGCTCTAACAAGCACATAACTTCAATCACAACATGGACAACCCTCCTTGTCCTCTAGGGAATTGATGTTTCTCTTTTGTTTTGCTTTTGTTTTCAACACCTGGAGTAGATGTTTGTGTATTTCACTTGTGTCATCTAACAGGTATCTTGGAAGACCTTGCTTCTGCTCCATCGGGAGCTATTGTGCTACTCCATGCTTGTGCACATAATCCTACTGGTGTTGATCCAACGGTTGAGCAGTGGGAGGAGATCAGACAGATTATCAGATCAAAAGGGTTGCTTCCATTCTTTGATTGTGCTTATCAGGTTAGTGGTCCATCATATTAATCTAGGAGGATTTTAGTCAGATTCTGTTAATCTCTTTAATAGATCAGACCTATATGCACCTTAGATTATTGCAACATATTCTTTCTGCTGTTTTAATTAACTCTGCTAAACTATGGTCACTGATTTCACTTTCCACTTTTGTTTGCCGGTAGATATTTACTAATAGTAGAGCGATGCTGTGTATTCTTGAAGTTGTTTGATATGTGGAAGCAGTGGCCATTTAATGTTTGTCTATATATTCAGGGTTTCGTAAGTGCAAGCCTAGAAGATGATGCACGAGCTGTGAGAAAGTTTGTTGCTGATGGTGGTGAATGCCTTGTTGTCCAGTCGTACTCAAAGAACATGGGACTCTATGGAGAACGAGTTGGTGCACTCAGTGTAGTAAGTTATCAAATTAGAATCTTAGAAATAGATGTCCACAAATGTGGGAATTTGCCTTCTCTTATGTATTCTGTTGTGGAGAAGTGGAATGGCTTTCATGCTTTTCCTGTTATTTTGTCATAACCCCTTATTCATGTTGTAGGTTTGCAAGACTGCGGATGTGGCAACCCTTATTGAGAGTCAGTTGAAGCTTCTGATTCGACCCATGTATTCAAATCCTCCAATTCATGGTGCTGCCATTGCAGCTACCATCTTAAAAGACAGGTATAAAGTACCTCAACTTGTACAAAGGGTTTTTTTTGCACTTAATTTGGAAAAAAAAATCAGCTTTTTGCTATGGAATGTCCTTGGTGAATTCTTTGGGCATAAGAAACATGGAGAGGTAAACACTTTTTGTTTGGTGCATATATTTAGTTATTTTAACATGGAGTTTTTGTGAGATTGAGCAAATTGCAGCACTGCATGCTGCTTTTGAGGGCAATTAAATGTTTACTTAAAGTTGTCTAATTTTAGATATTCCATGTTTTGCAATCTAGTCGATAAAGATGTGCAAAACATGTTTTCCTTTTAGAAACAATTGAAGGGTCTATCTTTCTTCAAAAACATACTTTGAAATAAGTTGTGGAACAGCACTTCTAGATCACCATTGAGGCCTTTTCACCACGGTATTGGTTATTTACACTTATGTTACTTGAAGATTACCAGTATGATTGCCATATATGCAGCATTACAACTGGGTTTGCTGTTTTATGTTGTAGTGGTGCTCTTTTCAGGAGCTCCTTTATCATTACATTTGCAGCACCGAGATGGTATAAGCAATACCTTAAGCAGTGGAATGTGCTTTCTCGAGACTTGCTTTTATAACTTAGAAGAAAATTCTACATTTATTAAAATACTGCAGATCTTGCAAAAAATCTGAATTTGGTCAACTTGGATTTAGATGGTGAATAGGAACCAAAACATCACCAATAAAATTACTTTGAATGAGTTCTACAGTTTTAACTCTTCACCTCGCTTTCTGGTCCAATTTCAAAATAGTTTAATTAAGTTAAAAGTTTGTTGAATGGAGAAAATTGGTTAAGTGGCCCTCGAAAAAATCTTGCTGATAGAATACATTTGAAGTTTGAAGAGGAGAAAAGATATTTGTAAATACTGCTCAAGCATCGATATTACTCATATGTGCAGGAATTTGTTCAATGAATGGACATTTGAGTTGGAGACAATGACTAAACGGCTCACATGCATGCGGGAGCAATTATTTGATGACTTACATGAAAGAGGTAGACACAAATCTGCGCGTGCGCACGCTTACCTGGTATTACTTGTGTGGTTATAAAACTACAGAGCTGGTGGGAATGCAGGTATATTAGATCAGGCAGCTTCATATTGGAGTCCAACTTTGACCTCACTTTAAAAGCGGCATGCAGCCGCTTGTAATGCAATCTTTACTTTGGCAATACTTGTTAGGATATGATTGCTTGTAGCTTGCCAGTACTTTAGAGTTAGTTTTATGGAGGTTAATTGCATTTCATATTTTCGTTTTGTGTACTCAAATGTTCAAGCACACTTCTCCTTGCTGACAGGGACCCCTGGTGACTGGACTCATATCCTCAAGCACGTCGGCTTGTTTACATTCTCAGGGTTGAAAGAGGAGCAAATTGCTTTCATGACAAGGGAATTCCATATTTATATGTCATCTGATGGGTGAGAGGATCTCTTCTACTTGTCTTATAGACGTAAATGGAAGTCCGTCATGTACAAGATCTTATTACAGGATCTTTGGCTTTAATCAGGAAAATACTTCGGCGGCAGGTCTATGGCCATTAACTTGGAGGTTTCCGTTTTCATGAACATGCTATATTCTCAATAGTGGAAGCTTGAATGAGGAATGTTTAGCAAAATCTTGATTCAGAAATGTTTAGCAAACTTCTTTACTATGAAGCATTTTTCGTTTCTTTTTAATTTTCTCATCTCCTATGTTCCCTTCAAATATAATGAAGGTTTAGCTGACAAACCAAAATACAAGAAATCATTAGTCAGAAAAAGAAAAGCTTCGCTTTAGGCATTGCATCGATATCTCGCATCTTATATCAAGTCTTGTGCAGGAGGATCAACATGGCGGGGCTGAGCGCCAATACAGTCCCTCACCTGGCCAACGCAATACACGCTGCTGTTACTCAGATACCATGACTAGTCCGCAACAATGGCCTTCCCGGTTAGACCATCCTACTCATCCGTCGGACGAGAAACTCGAGCTTTTGATGTAAATGCATCAATGGACACATCGAGAAATGCTCGACGGTTGTTTGTTGTTTAAATTCGGAGGTTGTGTTGATTCTTCCAAATGTGTGGAGTTGCAAGCTGATCTCCATGCATCTGACAAAACCAGCAGGAGTTGGAAAAAACAGTGCTCTTAGCATTACACTATCTCTAAGCAGTATGATGGTTTCCTCTTTTAAGTTATTAAGAGGCTGTGGTAATCAGCTATAGCCTAGAGAAAGAGGGGCTGATGTCCTGGCACTAATGATGGTTTCCACTATGTGGAATCACATTCAAACTATGGGGAATCCCATTCAATGACAGTCTGTTTTGTTTATGCTTTAATTGTATGGACTTTTTGCTTCCTTCAGAGTTGAAATTATTTAGAAATTCTAAAGAGGCATGTGCAAGTTTCCAGATGGTCTATTAAAAAAATTATAAAGTGAAAGGAAAAGGGCAAAATGGCTCCAAGTTGGCCTCAGCAGCCATCTTTGAACACTTTCACCTGCTTGACTTGTTGTGCCATCTCTCTTTTTCTTGATGCCAAACTAATAGACCTTTTTCCCTACACAAATTCGAAAGGCCACATTAGACTCTTGTCCGCTTCCAAAAGATAATCTCAAGCATATGAAGCGTTCACAAGTATCGGTCCATCTTTACGTGATTTCGACACGTACTTTATCTTAGAACTTCACTTTATGTTAGAACCCAAATCAACCCTTGGTACAGCCTTGATACGTTACTTTATACGAGAGTGGCCAGCGTTGTGATGTTTCAATGTGCTCATGATACTCTTCCTCTTCCACAAACACGGTTCGGGTTTAAGATGAATTCGCAAAACTAATTGGATTTCATTACTTTATGTCTGAGACGAGAACCGTCATCTGAGTGTATAGTATACGTACTAAACAGCAGAACCTCGATAAGAATTGGATTGAGTGGGGCCATCTCATTTGCGAAATTCAAAGCGAGTCTCTCTCTCTCGCATCCAATTTCAATGCGATGGATGCGACTAGTTCAAGGAATTGTGGGGGCAGCTCCCGCCCACGTGGTGGCGTGCGGCTGACCTGTCCAAATACCTTTTCGACACGTCTCCATCCCCATGGCGCCCTTTTTGTCAACGTTTTGGGCCAAAGTCCCATCCTCGCCTCGCTTCCCGAAACACAGCAAGCCAAAAGAAGGAAGAAGGAAGAAAAGTCTCGTTCGATCCCCCCTCTCCATTTTCTCTCGCGGTCCCCCCTTCCCAACTTCTCCGACGCCCCCCCCCCCCCCCCGCCGCCGTCTCCGATCACCCGGAGATCTGAATCCCGCGGCGATGAGCCAGCCCGCCTGCTGCGAAGCCCGCCCGCTCCCGGCGGAGCCTCCCTCTGGCGGCGCGGCCGGCGGATCCGCGCCCGTCGGCGAGGGCGACCCCCGCGTCCCGCTCCTGAACCTGGCCACCGTCAGCATAAAGATGGACTCGGTGCAGCAGTTCCTGTCGCGGTCCCTCTGCAGCAACACGCTGCTGAGCAAGGACCAGATGGACATGGTCTCCTCGGAGATCGTGTCGGCGATCCACCAGATCATAGTCAACGGCGGCGCCCTGCTGGCCTGCTCCCAGAACCCTAGATCGGATCCCGAGCCGGGGACCTCGGATCCGAAGCCGCCGGTCGGGAGCCCCGTGGGCCCCTCGACGGCGGCGAAGCTGCCGGAGGTCGAATTGAAGGACGAGAAGGACGAGCTCGAGCCCGATTGCGAGATCGTGGAGCTCGACGCCGTCGAGCTCCTCGCCGAGCATGTCCACTTCTGCGACATTTGCGGGAAAGGGTTCAAGCGGGACGCGAACCTGAGGATGCACATGCGCGCGCACGGCAACCAGTTCAAGACGCCCGAGGCGCTGGCGAAGCCCGAGAAGTGCGTGGAAGAAGTCCCTCGGAAGACCCGGTTCTCTTGCCCCTTCGAGGGGTGTAACCGGAACAAAGGGCACAAGAAGTTCCGGGCCCTGAAATCGGTGATCTGCGTGAAGAACCACTTCAAGAGGAGCCACTGTCCGAAGATGTACTCGTGCAACAGGTGCAACAAGAAGAGCTTCTCGGTGTTGGCCGACTTGAAGAGCCACCTGAAGCACTGCGGGGAGTCTAAGTGGAGGTGTTCCTGCGGGACCAGCTTCTCTAGGAAGGATAAGTTGTTTGGACACATGGCTCTGTTCGAGGGTCACATGCCCGCGTTCGCCGCTGATGATGAGGAGAAGGCGTCTGGGGTTGTTGCTATGATGGAGGATGATGAAGATGAGGATGCCAAGGTCGAGGACGAGGAATTGGCCTTGAATTCGGTCGACAGTGGTTTCTTTGAGGGGTTGCTTGATGGGTTTGGATCGCTTGATAGCTTCGCTTTTCAAGATGTCTTGAATGGGATGGGCAATGGTATGCAGGGGTTTCCCGGGGTTTGACATGAATCTGGTGGATGAATTTGTGTTTCGGGGTGTTCTTGCCTTGTTGTACACTTCATGTTTCTGTAATAATGTTTAGGATGATTCTGTCTCGGTTATTGTGTTTATTGTCGTTACTATTATTGATCATTGTAGCATCTGTACTTCCTGGTCGTTTCTCAATCTGCAATAAAGTTTTCATCTTTACTTAGCGCCCCCTTCTGGAACTTGGGTTGATTGATTTAAGCAGGATGCCGTCATTTTACTGGAGTAATTAGCGGGCCTTCATCAAATGACCACCCGCTGTCTCATTCTCATCCATTACTTTTGATTGAAGTGTTGATCTTGATCTGCATTTGCTGATGTGCCTGGAGCTCCCAATATCCCAGTTTATGTGTTATGCGACTAGCGTTGCCTCACTTGTAGCTTGACCTCGACATTGGATAATCAAATTTGAGTAGCTATCATTGTTAGCAATTTCTTGTCCTGTAATAATAGTGTTAATGCAAATTATGCAGGCAAGCTGTTCGTTAAATTAGCTATTCTTTGATCTGGGATCTCACCATGAATGAGACAATCGGAACCCGATCGTGTCGTTTCTTTAGCTGTCTGAAAGTTTTATTGTGTTTCAGCACTGGGCTATCATTTGTCAAGCAACGATTTTGCACAGATTACTTGCACTGTCGGAATTCGTTCTGCTGTACATATCAAGCACATTCCTTAGTACTCCCTTTACGTGTAAGTTGCATGTTACATGTGAAACTTGGTCAACGTGTGGGTCGAGTCGGGCTTGAGCATGCTCTTGTAGAATGACCGGTCTGTTGTTTGGCTCTGCTAACCTTTGTCCTTAAAAGCCTCTCCCGAGCTTGCACATTACTTGAAAAACAAGAAACTTTATGTGTCAAGGTTTGGGCTTTGGGTGGACCTGCCAAGCTGGCTAGAGCTGTAAAACTTTTTGAATGATATATAAGCTTTCACTGAGAAGGTAACAAGGGCGTGCTGGTACCGATACTGATACCTCCCAATACCAGATGGTTTCAAATCATCTTTTAAGATTTCTTTGCCTGAAGCAGTGATTGGACCACGGGGATCCTAACTCATGATCGGGTCGAGAACTTAACCACATCAAATAGAAGAACTGAACCCTGTAATAGGAGAAATATTAGTGGAACAACTAGAAGCGGAAGTATTAGGGTTCAATCCCCTGATTAGTGCCATCCTACTAATTAGCAGTTTGTCCAATCAAAAGACGGACATGCATTGTGTATTCAGCATGCTTCTTAAGATCTTTTTAGTAAAACTAGTTTCTGGCTATTATGGTCTTTTATGTGTGGAGACCGACTTTAGCGGGTATTGCTACTATTTGCAACTCATGGGTTGCCTATTGATGTCGCTTTGATGAAATAAGTGATGGTTGTATGCAGTAAGGATCCCAGCCTAGTGAAGCTTAACCTGGACGGGTGTTTAAAAGATTTCCTTGTAGCATGTAAATGTCTTCGATTTGAGTACTTTGTGAAAAAAGTGTTAATTTTCTGTTGCTTTTTGCTCCTCAGCCTACTCATAACTCCACTGTCACTGAACTAGTGTTAGATCTTTGTTCAACGAGAAAAGTGGAAGGGTTTGTTTACACATTTGAGTTTAGTCACTTGCATGTACTCATAACAAGATATTATGGGTGCTATATTATTGTTTGTGGCTGCTACAGATTAAGACTGATGCATAATGGTTTTTGATTTCATTTGCCCTGTTAGCATAAAAAAATGAATAATCAGGGTGGCAAACCTCTTTTTTCAGATGTGGTTAAATAAGCGCAAGATCTCTACTTTAGTGACCTGTAAGCCGCATTTGGTCCATCTTTGGTGATCTAATTGTTTGGAAGTGAACTACCATTTGCTGATCACTGGACTGACAGAATTTAGAGTATTTGCTTGGCCAATTTTCATACAGATTAGTACAGCGTTTCGAATCTTCTGTACAATTGTTTGCAGGGATTAAATGTTGCTCAAGCATCTATCGTGCTTATATATGCAGGTACTTGTTCTATGAATCAACAATTGAGATGAAGACAATGACTAACCTTCTCATAACATGCGGAAGCAATTGTCCGATGCTTGGAAGCAATTGTCCAATGCTTTACATGAAAGAGGATTAAAACGGTCTCTCTCTCTCTCTCTCTCTCTCTCTCTCTCTCTCTCTCTCTCTCTCTCTCCATATGTGCATGAACATGGTATAGTTAAATAGTTCTGAACTTACTTAAAAGGCGGGACTGCAGGCATTTTGGCTCTAGTAGCCTAAGCTGCTGAATACTCAGCAGATTCCTGCTGAAGTCCCATCTTGGACCTCATTCTTGGCATTTACTTCTAACACGATCATTACATTTGGCGGCGGTACCTGTTGGGACACGGTACCTCGCAGCTTGTGGGTGCTTTAGTTTTAAGGTTGATTGTGTCTTAGATGTTTTCGTCCACGATATTCCTTTTCCATATACTTTTGATCTTTTCAAGCACACCTTTCTTTGCTGCCGATAGGTACCCCTGGTGACTGCCGTCGTATCATCTATCAAGCATGTTGGTAGGTTTACATTCCCAGGGTTGAATGAGGAGCAAATTGCTTATGGGGCAAGTGGATCTGGATTCCATGTTTATCTGTCATCGGATGGGTAAGAGGATCTCTTCTATTTCTCTTACAGACGTCGAACGGAGTTTGTTGTGCTCAAGCTCGTCACTGGAACTTTGGCTTTCCTTCATGCACTATGTTAAGGTTTATTAATGTTTACCGGGAGGTTTTATTATCTGTAGTTGTTTAATATTCTCACGGAAGCTCGAATTGGGAACGTTCAGCACCCTACGCAGATGCTTTACATTTCTCGCAGAAGCTTCCTTTTTCGTTCTCGAGAAATGTTCAGACTCCGTTTGGTGCTCGAATTTGGAGGCGATATTGTTTTGTTCAAATGTATGACGAAAATGACCGCAATGATCTGTTTTCTTTTCACTCGTGGTTTGCTTCAACACGCCACGAGTTCCTGCTCTTGAGCAAAGGTATGTTCGCAAGCTCTTTTTATTGAAGCTGTATAAAAGATCATTTGTAATTGTCCATCCTCGTAAGCGGCTTCATTCGACGAACATGAGATAGGTGAACTATACCGATAGGATTATTCGCTTTATTTGTAATTGAGCCTCTCGGCGAATGCAACGATGCTGAAGATGTCGATCTCTATACTCCCTGTTCATGAACTCTCTGTGCCGTCTTCCATCACGCTCCTCTGGAAACAGATCTCGGGTTCTCTGTGTCAATGGCATGATGCAGTTAATTTGGTCCGCATTTCTTTCCAGCGATGAAAGGTAATGTGTCGAAGGAATCTGAAATCTGAGAATAAATATAAAATATGGTGATAGTCTAATAGATGTATGCGTTTATGCAACTGCGCAGAAGGTGGAGATGAAGTGTAGAGCGTTGGATATTTCTCCAAAGGTGACTTATGGTCCATCTACCACAAACAGCCCTAAATGAGGGACAAATTCCATCAAAGGGGAAAATTGCTCATTCAATCCTAAATTTATTGCACGGGTACTAATTCAGTAAGCTTTCTAATTTTGTCAATGCAATCTTAAACATTCGCTTGAAATTCCAATGCGATCCTTCCGGCCAGCTGTCCTTAGATCTCTTACGTGGCGATTCACGAGTTGTAAGAAGATCGAAGATAACTGGACAATATGTCAACCATTTTCCGGTGGCAATTGGCACGAAGGACTACCTTGAAATTTCGTGCAAAGGTTTAGGAGTACATTAAAAAAATTAAAAAATGTAGAACCGAACTGACATTAGTGCAATAAATTTAGAGCTGATTGGGTAATTTTCCCCATCTCTAATATTTCTAAGATACTAATTCGAGTTGGTGATATACACAAACGGGATATAAAAGAGGAAAATTGTCGAAAAAGTTTTAAACCTATTAATTCAGTTTTAAATCTTTTAATTATGTTAATTGAGTCCTAAATGTTTCATCTTTTTACCAATTGAATCCATCCGGTCAATTTTAGCTGGAAATCCCTAACGTGGATAATTTTTAATAATTTTTTAAAATATTAAAATATTTATATTTTCTTTCTTTTTCTTTTTCCTTCTTTACTTTTATTTTTATTTTTTTATTATTAACGGCTGGCAAGGGGCTGCCGGTCACCAGCCGAGACCCGGTGACCCTCGCCATTGGGGCCTGCGAGCCCTCGATTGCCTCAGGCGAGGGAAGGTTGTTTCAACAGTAGAAAACCCGATACCGATAGACATTGACGAAGCATGTTCTTTTGGTGAAGCTCGAGCTTTACTGGAGCTCGATTGACATCTATAGAGAATAAGCGCCCGTTGGGAAGCCAGCATAGAAAAACTTGCCAGTAAATGAACAGTCGAGATGGATAATTGTTAAATTAGATCTCGAATTTGCACTTAAAAGCGAGCTGAGTATGGCTGGGCAAATAAAATCCAACCGATTGTTTCTGTTTTGTCTCTTCCTGCATTTACATTTGGTGCATACGTGCTGGCTTGAAGTGAATAGGACGGTCATGTCCTGATTTGGTGGGATCTTGGCCGCAACAGAAGACTTCCGCACGCTGCTCAATAAATGAAGGGAGGACATTAAAACAAAGCCCTCTTGTCTCCTAGCAGCACGAAGTTGAAATCTTGAAGATAAGCCAAGAAAAGAGAGAAAGAGAGAGAGAGAGAGTTGTTCTTGGGGGGTCCCTAGGTCCTTCGACAATTTTAGTCATTGCGTCCGGATGGGACTTGATCTCTTTCTCTTTGGTGCATTGTGAGATATGTGTGCGAGGTACTAGGTGTAATTTAGATGTGAAAATTTCGAGTGCGAGAGCGATTATAATTATGTAATTCTTCGATTAATTAGTTGATTATTTACTGGCTCTCCTCATGAATCTAGGTTTCGGCATTCGGACAGAGCCATGCAAAATTTCCGGTGTCAATTATTGTTTCTTGTAATTATTTTCTCTGATAATTTCATCCGTTTGTGTCTCGATATAATTGCAAAGATTCAATCCGTTTTCATAACAATTTTTATGATGGTGGCAAGTGCCGTGATAGTTTATTGTTCTTTGAGATTACAAGTCAAAGCGTTGAGCTGGTTTCGAACCTCCTCTTCTTATATGAGTCATCATTGAGATTCTTTTCGATGAGGACTCGAGCTCGAGACACATCTGTAAAACTAATGTGAGTTTATCAAGTTTACGCTTGCGACAACAGCTGTCATCCCAAACTTAGCTCACTATCTTTTTTACTTCCTACCATTCCATCAGATGGCCACTGGTCGAGGAGCAAGCATTACTGAGTGCGATACATATTCTAAACGGAATCGCATCATTACATTAAGTAGGTCCTTTGTGGGTTTCAAGTGAGCCTCACTCTATCCAACTTAGTAGATATAACACATTCTACGAATTATTCTCCTCGACAAGTTCACACATTGGAGAAATTATTGGTTGCTCTCAGATCACCACGTTTGGAGTTAGCTAAACCAATAGAATCTCATTTTCAGACACACCAACTTAGGGACCCATACATGTCCCATATTTCTAAAATACATCAATATTAATCCATCCTATGAAAATTCGTACCCACCTATTTAACCAACTTTAAGCTCTTCATGTATATATGTTCTTTGAATAAATATTTCGTATCAAAACTTAAAAATAAATTAGCACAATAAAAGAAAGTTAGTAAATAAAGTAAAAAAGGAAAAGAAAACTTATAGATTGAAATACTTATAAAAAACTAGAAAAGTTTGCATGTATTGCGACGACACATACTATGAATGCATGCTTAATTGGTCCAAGTCAATTTAATCCTTTTTTTTCTTCAAATCCAATTTATCACTAAAACATTTAATGAGTGGAAGATGCATAACATAACTACTTGTTAATTCAATCTGTGGGTGAACAAGACATCGTCAAAATCATATAAACATAGTCTAATAGGATGAGTTTCTTTTTAAGAAAAATGAGTCGCGACTTATCTTAATTCTGTCACTTTCGATTTTATTAAGGTTAATGCATGTCGTAATCAAACTTGAAAAGCCACATGCGATTCACTTTATGACATTCCACATCACTTCTCCCGATCAAAAAGTCGACTGAAGACTTGAATGATTAAAATTAAATAAATAAAAAAAACGAGGCTAGTAGGCTAAAAAACGAATCATTGAGCCTAATAAATCACAATAAAATGTTACTTAAGTAATTATTCGACGGAATCAAGATTCTTTAAATTTTTTAGCAAACAATTGTTAAAGGGAATCATTCGACTCACCAGCCATATGTAAATATCGTGGGCGAACAAGAAACAAAAAAACCATGAAAAACGAGAGAGAGAAGAGTAAAAAAAAAGTCAAGGCAGATTATTAAGTTACAAAGAAAGAGAGAGTCTAACCCATTTGACATCCATATTTATTTAGGTTTTGCCATTTTGAAACTCATTTACTAAATTCCACTAATTCATATGACAACTTAATTTATAAAATATGATTTCTTTTTTGGTCGAAGAAATTAAATATGATTAGAAAGTGAGTTTAAAACTATTTTGCCAGTTGTAGAGAGGGAGGGGGACCAATGGTTTCCCGGCCTAGGTCTCACATTTCCCAACCACTTGTGCCATGTTGTCCTTACTCTTTAGTCAACGTTTAGCCATTTTCCGCATTTACCCGCCTCCCTCCAATCGCAGAGCTCTAGTTCCACGGTGTTGAACCCGCCGGAACCTTCCGCCGCCGCCGCCGCTGCCGCTGCCGCTGCTGCCGTAGGGGGATCTGTCCCTGCCAACAATGCCGACCCTTGCATCCCACTCTCGAGCGTCTCCACCGTCCGCCTGAGCATGGACTCGGTGCAGCAGTTCCTGTCGCGGTCCCTCTGCAGCAACACCCTCCTGAGCGAGGACCAGATGGACATGGTCTCCGTGGAGATCGCGTGTCGGTGATTCGACATATCATCGTCGACGGCGCTGCCACGTTCAGCTTCGCTCGTAATGCTAGCTCTGATCCCGCGCAGGAGTGCTCGCGTCCGAAGCCACCGGAGGTCCGAAGCCCTGCACACCCTCTGGCGACAAAGCTGTCGGGGGGTCGAAGTGAAAGTCGAGGAGGACGAGCTCGAGCCTGGTTGCAAAATCGGGGAGCTCGACGCCGCCAAACTCCTCGCCGTGCATGCCCACTTCTGCGACGTTTGCTGGAAAGGGTTCAAGCGGGATGCGACCCTGAGGATGCACATGCGCGCGCCCGGCAATCAATTCAAGATGCCGGAGGCGCTGGTGAAGCCCGAGCGGTGTGCCGAAGCCCCCCGGAACACCCAGTTGTCTTGCCCCTTCCAGGGGTGCAATCAGAACAAAGAGCACAAGATGTTCCAACCCTGAAGTTGCTGATCCGCGTGAAGAACCCCTGCAAACAAACTAAGAGGTGTCTTGTCCCACGTCGAAAAGATGTGAGTGCGCTTGTGGAACGAGATTTGACACTAATCAACTATTATTATTTTTTATTCATTAAATTTCGAATTTATCATTATAAAATAATTGTTTTGTCCTATTAAAAAAGTGTAATTATTTGCAATAAAGTGACGGTTGTTTTTTAATAATTTAATTTAAAATTTATTATTTCTGCTTAACGGTCATTAAACGCTCTTACAACATTTGAAAGGTTGTGTCTATTCAGACATAACTTCCGTTCGGACATGACTTTTTCATTTTTGAAAGGTTGTATCCATTCAAATATATTTCAATATGTTCATTATCAAGAACTACCATTTTTGTTTCTTTCAAAAGATATACATCCATAGTTTCCAATTGTTTCCTTTTGAGAGATTCTGAAGAAATACCGGAATTACTATCTGGGTTATTTCCTAAGGATTTTTACCGGTAACCATTAGTAACTTTATAGGACAAATAATTCCTTAAAGAGAGTGTTATCACGCCTCAAAGTCTGACTTCATTATCCTTCCCAATTCACCCGGATATTTTCCCAACAATTTTAAGGAATTATTTGTGCAACAATGGAGTCAGAGTCAATCAAACACTATGTGCAATTCGGTGGCTCCTAGATGTTTTGCTGCTCGCGATAATCTTGACGGCATCTATCGCCATGAAGAAGAAAACTCCCTCTTGCCTCGACCGCTCTACCGCAAAAATCGACTGTCATCCTCTTGAATTTCTAATTTTTCCCCTCAAATACGTGCGCGGCACACGATTCTGTTTGAATCATCAACTGGGTGTTTCTGTTTTCATCGTTTCTCTCGTTTGTTCTCCGGCCGCAACCGATTTGGATGCGTACATACAGTTGTCCACACGAATGAGGACACATCCAGTGTGCATGCAACGAATGAGAAATGTACTTCGAGAAAGAAGCGAGCCATTAGGAGGGGGCCTAGTAATAAACGGAGATTAGCTGTTGAAACTCTCGCAGGAGGGTCGTTTTTTAAGAACAGGAAAGGAGACGTGAAGGTCAACGCAAATAAGGTTAAAGTTGCGGCCCCACTTCAATGGCACTTGATAAGCAGGTGACATCTGAAATTTTCGTAATAATATTTTGTGACATTAGGAATTTTCGGTGTTCGATAATAATACTTAGATTGCAAAACTAAGTAAATATTGGTGAAGACTTACTCTCTAACATGGCCAAAGGAGAATAAGTTCTCTCCCAAAGTGAGACTCTTGCTAATTTAACACCCAAAGACTAAGTGTCATCAACACAAGGAATTAGTAATCAAATTCTTCTCCCATTTGACCATCCACTACGTGAGACATTGCCGCATGTTCTCTTCTAATCTTGCATGAATGGATTAGTTGTCTTCTTAAGGTGAAGACACACTACAAAAAAACATGTTCTTTGCGGCGGATTTTGCGACGAAAAAATCGCAAAAATCCGTCGCAAATCGATTTTGCGACGAATTTAGCGACGGAAAAAATTCCGTCGCTACTAGGTCGTCGCAAATTTTTGCGACGGAAAAAAAAATTCGTCGCAAATAATTCGTCGCAAAATTCATCGCAAAAAAATTCGTCGCAAATAATTCGTGGCAAAATTCGTCGGAAAATTCGTGGCAAAATTCGTGGCAAAATTCGTCACAAAATGTATTGGACGGAAATTGGGCACGAACTTGATTCGTCGCTACTTATTCGTCGCAAATTAGCCACGAACTGTAATGGTCGCAAAATTCGTATGTAAATATTCGTCGCAAATTTTACAGCATTTCGGCCATCAAATCTTGTCCATATCAATTGCTACGCATTATTGAACATCATGTAATACATTGAAAACGATCAAAGGACACGAGAAAACCATAGATTCCGCTTCAGAAACAGAAAACGAACAAACCAGAACAAAGCCATATAATTGAAAAATGTAACTAAAGGAAAGATGTTAGTCCGCAAAAAATAATGATATATGTCAAGTTGCAAAGCCTGACACGATGATATTTGATATCCAATCTTATAATACATTCAAAACATTCATAGGAGGCGGGACAACCATAGAGATGCTTAGAAAACGAAAAATCGACAAACCAGACACAAGATTGGGCAGCTGTGGTACTTGGCAGGACACCAAAAGCAGTCACTTTTGTGGACACCTGATGAAATGTGGATACATAAATAAAGATATTCAGTCAGTACAGAATATAAAAGAAGTGCTTATGCATGGATGTGGAACTAGGTATAAAAAAACAAGTAAGAGGGTTAACAAAAAAACGTTTCAGGATGAACATCAATGTTCTTACATATGAGTATGAGTCAACTTTGACATCCACTGTAGTTTTTTCACCCTTGTAAATCGTATTTCTATCACATAGGAAAAATTAGATCCTTGAACCTAGTTGTGAGAAAGTTGTGCACAAAAAGTAATTGTAGGACAGGAACAAATTGGGTGAAACTGCACTTATGTCATAAAAGAGTGTGAAGTAAGCTTACCCCCGATTTTGGCAATTTCAACTAGAAAGGACCGAGAAAATCATCAGCATCATCATCAATGTCAGCATCATTGTGTCGCTCATCATTGTGCTCATCACCTATTGGATTGGCGGGAGGTACGGGAGGAACCTAACCGCGATTGATGTTGAGGTGTTGCATAACGATTTGCATTTCTTGTTTCAAGTCATTTATTTCTTCGTCCCTCTCTGCAATTATATTTTTCGGGTGGTTCACTTCTTGGGTCAATTGCTCGTCATGTCGTGTCCTCCTTCGACCAGTCGCATTGGATGATGAAGTTCCAGCTTGATTCGGCATGAACATCCTTGACAAGGATCCCATCCCAAATATTTTTCCTTTTTTCACCCCACCCGTTGCCTCCACCCATAATGCCATACTGTCAGCTGATGGTTCAGACGCACTTGCAGAACCATCACTACCACTAGCATTGCCCATTAAAAGTTCATCATATTTTTCCTACATTAACAATATAGATGAAAATAAAATAACTTCATATATATCTCTACCATAAATATTAAAAGCATTCACGGTTTTCATTCTAGTTTCCATAAAGCCCAAAGTATAACCTTACATACCTTAACAGCTTTTGCTCGATCGCCAATCCATATCTTATCTTTCTTTTGAAATGTGCGTTCAAATGTAGCTGCAAATGTCGGTTCTGTCCCCAATTCTTGTGCCTACAAAATGTAAACATGAGTAATTGAATTAAATTAACTTATAACTTATTTAACAGACTTACCAGTCGTTTGCGATGCTCCCCAATGTTGATACAGCCCTCAGCATATGTGGCAGACCCTTCACTAGAACTAGAAGATGGATTCTTTTTATTCTGCTCACTGATTTGCTGACTCTTCTCAGTTTCCCAAATTCTGTTAATTTTCGCCCAATTGTCAGCTGTAATGAAAGCCGGCTTCACTCTCCTGCTCTTCGCTCTATTCATCACATTTCGTATGTGATCACTGACTTTCTTCTGAAAATTTTTTCTCACTTCATTCTCGAGCTGGTCATCCCACCTGAACTTCCGCTGCAATCAATACAAGCAAAACTGAAAGTTATTATGATGGTCACATATCCATTACCATGCACCAGACAATTCGGCGATAGACTTTGTTAAGTTCATCTCGGGGAAAATATTCTTTCCCCTTTAGTACCGAAAACTAAAGAGCTGTTCTGGTCCCTTTACATCATTCTTGACCATCAATATACTACACCGAACTTAGTTGGTAAGAAAATAGAATATCCAAAACTTACCTTGAACTCATTCCACCACAAATCTTTCACCTCTTGTGGAACACTTCTGTAATTAACATACTCCCCATCCAATAGTTTTTGATTATTTTATTCAATTTCCTCACAACAAACGTAGCATCCGTGAATCTGCAAACATACAGATATTGTGCAACATCGACAATTCAGTTGACATCCATATCGAAAGCCATAAATATTACATATACTAAAAAAAAAAATTGAAGTACTTACGAATCTCCAAATGGGCATATCAGGATTCGGTTATCTTCTTGACCTTCGTTTCCGTCATTATGCGAATGTTGCGCTGAATAATAAGGTGGAACGGAAGGAGAGGGAGCCAAAGGTGATTGAACTGGAGGAGATTGAGTTGGCATGTGGCCAAGTCCCATAACATGTTCTTGAGCGTTGGAGGAAGGACCAACGTGTCCATATTGTCCATCAGCATATCGTGGTTGCGGGTTAGATGAAAGGACAGGAGACGAGGAAAGGGCGGGGGACGAGGACATTGAAGAGGCTGGTCTTCTATGCACGTGACCTCCACGTTTAAACTGACAAGTAGGAAGGTTAGCCAAATATGTAAAAAAATATGAACACGTATTACGGAGACATAATGACGTACATGACGAAGCTTACCATTTTGATAGGTTGCAGAAAATGTTCCCTCTTAATTAGCCAATGCCGAGTGTTTATGACGTGCAATTTCCTACGAACAAATAGACTATGAATCGCACTCATTTTGATATCAAACATCAATACATGAGCACGATATGCCATGCTAAGCCGACATTAGCCATAATTAACCACACGATCCACTTTCAAACCACACGATAATTCATCAAGTACAAGAACAACCATGAAACATCAATTTTAGCCACATGATCTTCGTTCTCGGCCATACGATCATCAATCAAAGTGGCTGGCCATAGGCATTATAAGCCTTTAATTTTTTGGGCATCTAAAAAAATTTAAATTTCACTCAAAGTGGGTGGCCACAGGTATTCTAAGCAATTATGTAAAGTTTTGAAATTTTGTGGCTTTTATTATTTTTTAATTTTTTTGGGCATCTAAAAAAATGTAAATTTCACTAAAAGTGGGTGGCCACATGTATTATAAGCCATTCTGTGAAGTTTTCAAATTTTTGATTTTTTATATTTTTTTTGGGCACCTACAAAAATTTAAATTTCACTTAAAGTGGCTGGCCACAAGTATTTTAAGCCATTCTGTGAAGTTTTGTAATAAAATAAATTTTATTATTTTTGCAATTTTTTGGACACCTAAAAAAATTTAAATGTCACTAAAAGTGGGTGGCCACGGGTATTCTAAGCTATTCTGTAAAGTTTTGAAATATTTTTTTTTGTAATTTTTACTTTTTGTGACCACGTAAAAAAATTTAAATTTCGCTCAAAGTGGGTGGCCACAGGTATTATAAGCAATTCTGAGAAGTTTTCAAATTTTTTACATATTTAATTTTTTTTTGGCAACCTAAAAAAATAATTTTTCACTCAAAGTCGATGGCCACATGTATTCTAAGCCATTCTGTGAAGTTTTGAAATTTTTTATTTTATTATTATTTTTACATTTTTCGTGCACCTAAAAAATTTACAATTTCTCTCAAAATGGTTGGCCACAAGTATTTTAAGCCATTTTATAATATTTTGAAAATTTTGAATTTTTTATTATTATTCTTTTTTCGGGCACCTAAAAAAAATTAAATTTCACTCAAAGTGGGTGGCTACAGTTATTTTTTGCCATTTTGTGATATTTTGAAATTTTGATTTTTTTAATTTAAAAAAAAAACATTCACCAAATTTAATATTTTCCCAAAATATGACTTTTTTAAATTTTCACGAAATTTTTCGGAATTTTTCTAGAATTGTTCAATTTTAATGCATTTTCTGAATAAACGCTTAATCAATCACCCGATGATCATTAAACGGTTAATCGGCGATATAATGAACAAATTAACCGGTCGAACATCGATCAAAGCCACATGCAATCCTCAAATCGACTCCTAACTTAGCCAACCAATCAGATACTAAACAATCCCTAAACAAGTCCGATTAATACTCATTATAATAGGTAGCATTTAGAGAGTTGCTTACTTGGTTGAAGGCCAAGAAAAACCCAACAATAATTAGATTTTGCGACGGTTAATAGTGGCGGGCTCGGCACGGGCGGCGGCGGCTGGGCAGAGGCTGGGTGGCGGCGACGGCAGCGGCTGGGCATGGCGTGAGCCGGGTGGCGGCGACAGCGGCGGCGGTTGGGCAGTGGCAGGCGGTGGGCGGGCGGCAGTGGCTTGAGCAATGCGAGGCTGGGTGGCAACGGCCTCGAGGACGGCGAGTTGGGCGTCGGCGGCTAGAGCGGTGGTGAGCGGGCGGCGACGGCCGGGCGGCGGGCGCGGGGCGGCGACGGCGAGCTCGGAGAGAGGCAGGCGAGTCCGCTGGTCGGCAGCGGACAGACCAGGCGGCGGGCGGGGACGGCAAGCTCGGCGGGTGGGCGGCGGCTTCAGGCGGGGACTGGCCCGAGCTCGGCTAAGGTTTGGTGCCAGCTGGCCGGCGGCGACGGTTGGGCGGCGACGGGGAGCTCGGCGAGGGTTTGGGGCGGCCTGGCTTGGGCGGCGGCGGGGAGCTCGACGAGGGCGGGCGGCTGGCTGGGCGGCGACGGGGGCTCGGCGAGCCCGAGGCTGAGCGGCGACGGTTGGGCGGCGGCGGGCGGCGGCAGCGAGCTCGGCAAGGCTGGTCGACGACGGCTTCGGACGGCGCGAGGCGGGCCGCGCGAGGTGCTTGGGCGAGCGAGGAGAGCGGCGGCGCGACCCACGCGCGGGCGACGGCGACGGGGGACGGCGGCGGCGGCGGGGCGGCAGCGGCAGCGGGCTGCGGCGACGCGGCAAAGAGACGAAGAAGACGGCGAACTTGGCCAGGCGGGCGGCTGCAGGCGGCGACGGTTGGGTGGCGACGGGGAGCTCGGCGAGGCAGGCGGCTGCAGGCGGCCACGGGAAGCTCGGCGAGGCTGGGCGGCGACGGTTGGGCGGCGACGGTTGGGCGGCGGGCGGGCGGCGATGGCGAGCTCGGCGAGGCTGGTCGGCGACGGCCTCAGGCGGCATGCGAGGCGGGCCGGGCGAGGTACGCTGGCGAGCTGCGACCCCACGCTGCCGGGCGAGACGACGACGGGGGCGACGGCGACGGCGACGGGGGCGACTGCGATGGGGGCTGCGGCGACGGAGCAAAGAGACGAAGAAGACGGCGGCGACGGCGACGGTAGTGCACTCGGCGCGTGCAGGCGGGAGAGAGAGATTGCGACGGACATTTTTCGTCCGTCGCAAATTTGGGAGGAAATTTTTTTTCCCATCTCAAATTTGCGACGGACGAAACATCTGTCGCAAATTTCCGGGGAGTCCTTCGCAAATTTACGACGGACTATTTTTATCCGTCGCAAATTCTTTTTCTCCGTCGCAAATTTGGGAGGGAATTTTTCCCGTCCCAAATTTGGGACGGACTTTTTTTGTCCGTCACAAAATTTGCGACGGACTTTTTTAATCGGTCGCAAATTTTGTAGGGAATTTTTTTTTCCCTTCGCAAATTTGCGACGGACATATTTTGGTCCGTCGCAAATTTGCGACGAAATTTGTTGTGTCTGTCGGAAATTTGCGACGGAAGAAATAGTTTGTCGCAAATTTGCGACGGACTTTATTGTCCGTCGCAAATTTGGGAGGGAATTTTTCCCGTCCCAAATTTGCGACGGACCAACATAATGTCCGTCGCAAATTTGTGACGGACATTATGTATGCCGTCGCAAATTTGCGACGGCATTTTTTTGTCCGTCGCAAATTTGCGACGGACGTTGTTGTATCTGTCGCAAATTTGCGACGGACATTATTTTGGTTCGTCGCAAATTTGCGACGGAAAATAATTCCGTCCGTCGCAAATTTGCGACAGACATAAAAAAGTTCGTCGCAAATTTGCGACGTATTTTTTTTCATCCACAATTTTGCGACAGACAATATTTTTCGGTCGCAAATTTCGACGGATTTATTTCGGATTCCAAAAATAAAGGACATTTTCGAATCCATCGCAAATTTTGCGACGGATTCGAACAATTGCCGTGAATTTGCAAATCCGTCAATAATTATTCGATGAACAGTAGCCACGAATAAGTTGTTGTCGTAAAATAAGCAACGAATTTAGCGACGATCCAAATCCATTGGAAAATATAATATCGCAAATGTCATCGCACGAATAATATTTGACTTGTCGTCATTTAGCGACAAATTTTCCGACGATCAATTAAATTCAGAAGAATAAGCGACAACAACAGTAATAACAACAACAATAATGTTAATAACAAAATCAATAATAACAAGAACAATAATAATAATTATGAAAAACCAAAATAACACTTGTCGCAATAATAATTACACATCATTAGTGTTTTGTCACAAAAATTTTAATCTTCGTCTTCGTCTTCGTCTTCGTCTGCGTCTTCGTCTTCGTCTTCGTCTTGCTCTTCGTCTTCATCATCTGTCTCAAAATCAGATTCTGAACAGTCTTGTACATTTAATTCACAAATTTCTGTTGGATCCACATCTATCATAGTTCTACATGGATCTCGTAAAGTTGGAATGTTATATTCCTCAGTTTCAACCGTGTTAGAAACTTCCTCTTGTTGATAGGCTCTGTCCTTCCAGTGTTCCTCGATTTTTCTCCGTGCTTTGATTTTACATACAGCCCACCAATCAGCTTTATCACGTTTCAAACTAGGATATGATGCATAACATACTTGAATTGCTTGTTGTGCCAAGACAAATGGTTCATATTTCATATACATTTTCTTGTGATTTATTTTAACCAAATTAAACTTCGTATGCACCTTCATTCCTTTGACGGGGTCGAACCACTTGCACTTAAATAACACAACCCGCATCATTAATGATCCAGGGTACTCTATCTCTATGATTTCATCCAACAAGCCATAAAAATCATCTTTTGAACTGCCACCATTGGATGACCGAACAGACACACCACTATTCATTGTGGCTTTTCCCATTCCATATTCTTGAGGGTCAAAATTATATCCATTTATGAAATATGCTGGCCAACTCCGCACTCTTAACTGTGGACCCCATGACAGATAATATAGCAATCCTTGCTCTCCAAGTTCATCATGATTATTGTGAACCTAAGGTTACACACGCAAAATCAATAATATATATTTCAATAAATGATGTATAAAATTTTAATAAGGCAAGTGAACGGTCCATAGGCAACTTACATATGTTTTGAACCATGATGCAAATTGTTCGTCGCACATACGGTCAAACTCATTTTGTGGTAGTCCATACATTGAAGTTTGGAAAATCCTAGTAATAAATACCATTTATATATTAGCAAATATTTGACACACAATACATATATTTGTAAATTTACACTTACTCGAAGTATGGCTCGACATCTGGGCAGTTCAGTAAAATATATGTATGGGCTGCATGCAATTCTTCGCCTGTTAGGTAACGAGACTGACATACGCCGCTTGGTCGACCCAGATAATTGAAAATGGAGAATGGGCGGCGACTGGGATCAATGGGGCCCTCATCATTTCTGCTTGCTCTCCGCCTCTTGCACTGCACGTGCGGTTCAAAATAGTATAATGCAAATGTTGTCACTTCTTCCACAATATATGCATTACAAATTGAAGCTTTAACACGTGCCTTATTCTTCACTTTTTTCTTCAAATGATATAAGAATCTAGTTGCAATAGAAAGAAGTTTATCGGAACATAATATATAATAAAGTAATTTGAACTTTATTTAAGAAAAAAAAAATTTACCTCTCAAATGGATACATCCATCGAAATTGGACGGGACCTGTAACTTTGGCCTCATAAGGCAAGTGAACTAAGAGATGCTCCATCGAATAAAAAAACGATGGAGGAAATATCCTTTCTAAGTTGCAAAGAATAATTGGAATATCTCTCTCCAGTTTCTCCATGTGTGATGCTTTTAACACTATCGAGCAAATATCATGCAGGAAATTGCTTAACTCTGTAATGAAGCCCCATACAAAGTTCGGTAGAACTTTCTTGAAAGTTATTGGAATTAGTCTTTCCATCAATATGTGACAATCATGACTCTTCAAACTTGTCAACTTGCATTCATTCAAATCAACACATCTTCTGAGGTTCGAAGCATATCCATCAGGAAACCACACAGATTTCAACCATTGACAAACAACTCGCCTCTGCTCCTTATCCAATGTATAAACTGCTTTTGGTTTTGGTCCCCTGCTGCTTGCATCTACATCTAGTGTTGGTCGATCACAAATATCTCTCATATCTTTTCTTGCGTTCAAGTTGTCTTTTGTTTTTCCGGTGACATCCATCACAGTATTTATGACATTGTCGAAAACATTTCTTTTCTATGTGCATGACATCAAGATTATGATGAATAAGATGGGCCTTCCAATATGGTAGATCCCAAAATATACTGCGTTTTGTCCACTTATGTCTACTTCCGTACGCAAAAGTCGTACCGTGAGGGTTCTGAACAACAGTTGGAAAGTCCTGCACCCGCTCCCAAATTTGATCGCCGGTCAACCTCAATGGTGGACGTGTTCTTTCAGTCCTATTCTTGATGAACTCTTTTTTATTTCTTCTGAAGGTATGATTTATCGGTAAAAATTGTCTATGATAGTCAAAATAGCTGGGCTTCTTTCCATGTTTTAATCTAAATGACTTTGATCTCTCCAAACATATCGGACATCCTAAGATCCCAGCTGTACTCCATCCAGATAACATTCCGTAAGCTGGAAAGTCATTTATCGTCCAAAGAAGAGCATCCTTCATTATAAATGTTTGATCGGTAGAAACATCATATGTAATGACACCTTCCTCCCATAGCCGTTGTAACTCTTCAATCAATGGTTGCATATAAACATCTATTAACTTTTTCGGATTTTGCGGGCCAGGTACGATCAATGTCAAAAACATATAAGGTGTCTTCATGCACATACCAGGTGGAAGATTGTACGGCGTTAAGATAACTGGCCAACATGAATAACTTTTTCCTGATTTCCCAAATGGGGCAAATCCATCAGAGCAGAGACCTAACCTGATGTTTCGAGGCTCTATCGCAAACTCAGGGTACGTTCTATCAAAATGCTTCTATGCCTCTGCATCTGAAGGATGACACATTAGATCCTCTTCTGTTTCATGATTTGCATGCCAAGTCATGTGTTCAGCTGTGGCTTGAGACGCATAAAGCCTTTGCAATCTGGGGATTAAGGGTAGATAAAACATTTGCTTGCATGGTTTAGGCTTCTGATTACGACCCTGCCTCCTGTTAATCTTGTACCTAGGTTGGCTACAGAATTTGCAAGATTCTGCATTTTCATCATCTCTCCAATATAACATACAACCCCTACTACATACATCAATCCTTACAATTGGAAGACCTAAGTTATCCACTAGCTTTTTCATATCGTAACAATCACTTGGCACGCTGTTATCACAAGGCATTGTTTCCCGCATTACTTCAACAAAAGAGTTGAAGCAATCTTGCGACACATTATGCTCTGCCTTGATATTTAACAGTCTTTGCTGTCACAGATAACTTAGTGTGGTTGTCACAACCTGGCCATAAAGGTTCATCTGCTGCTTTCAACACTTCCCAGAATTGATTATATGAAAAAGCTCCATTACACACATTCTCATCAAAACCCGTTACTCCCATGTCTTCCAATTGTGATGCATGACTAGTACCCACTTGTTCATGTGTAGGAGTAAAACTAGTACTTGCATGGTTCGAATCTGAAACAAAATTCTAACCAGCTGCATCAATCACCATCCTCTCGTATGGGTTCAATTGGTCATAATAGCTACATTCTTCCCCTCCTAAAAATTGGTCACTTCTTCGATATCCTTCATCAGATATAAATGGTTCACAATGGCAAGTCCAATTATAATAATTCGGAGTAAACCCAAATCTACAAAGATGTTCTCTAACTGTATCACACACATGAAATTTACCATTACTGCACTTTCTACACGGACACCTTAACTTATTTCCATCCATGAACTCATATTTACTACTAGCAAAGTCTAAAAATAGTTCCAACCAAGTCCGAAACTCATCGGTCAATCATTGACGTCCAGGTAAGTTCTTATTATACATCCAAGCCCTGTTTCTTTGCATTGTGTTTGTATTAAAATAAAAAAAAATATCGTAAAATATTTAAAATATCATATCTACCGTTGTTAATTAAAAAAAAAATTTATGAAAATTAAAATTTTGTTTTTCACGCAACAATTACTGCGAAATTTTAAAAAATGTAAAAATTACCATGTAAAGAAGACATACCCAGATATTTGACTGAAATCTTGGTAGCAGAAAGTAGTCAATTTGAAGAGAATTGCAAAGTTCACTTGGATTGCGAGACCTTCAATTGGACACGTACCTAAATAAAAGCAAAATCACTTAACATTCATTCTTTATTTATTTATTTTTTTTATTTTTTCCGAATTTTTTTTAAAAAAAATTTATTATAATTTTCTCCGGTCGCCGGCGACCCCGCTCGTCCTCGCCCAGATCAGCCGGCTGGGGGACGGCAAGGTCGACCGGCGGCCCCAGCGAGGCCGCTCGGCCTCGCCCAGATTTGGGGGAGGCCGACCGGCCTTGCCGGGGCTGCGGGTCGACCTCGCCGTCGCCCAGCAGGGCGATGGCGAGGTCGACCCGCGGCCATGGCCACCTCGCGCGGCCTCGCCGGCCATGGGTCGACGCCGGTCGGCCTTGCCCAGATCTGGGGGAGGCCGCCACGGCGGCGAGGTCGACTGGCACCTCGCCCTTTCGTCCGTCGCAAATTTTCTTTGCAACGGACAAAGACCGTCCATCGCACATTTGCGACGGACCAATACCGTCCTTCGCAAATTTGCGACAGACAAAGACCGTCCGTCGCAAATTGGTGGCCGGTCGCCGGTCGCCGACCAATTTACAACAAAAACAAAAAATAATGTCAATAAAAAAAAAATTCGCATCTGACGATGAATCAGAAGGACATGACCATATTAGTTGCATGTTTAAACGGACTTAATTAGCTACGATACTTACCTGTGGAAAAGTTTCACCGAGATTGATTTCTGTGTGCACGGATTATTGAGAGAAATGATAGAAGGAAAAGGTGAGAGAAAAGCGGGCGACCTGACGAATCACTACTGAAAGAGAGAGAGAGAAATTGACAGGTGGGGTGGGGTGCATATCACAAAATTAATTTTCCGGTACAAATTTGCGACGAATCCAATTTCGTCGCAAAATCCGTTGCAATTTGCGATGGATAAAATATTCGTTGCGACGGAAAATCAATCCGTCGCAAAATTCGTCACAAATTTGAGACGGAAAATTAGTCGTCGCAAATTAGCAACGGAACTGGCGACGACCAACTTTCCGTCGCAAATTTGCGACGAATTTTGCGACGGAAAAAAAATTCCGTTGCAAATTTCCGTCGCAAAAAACATGTTTTTTTGTAGTGACACTTACACATTTAGGCAGGCATCTGTGACGTCCCAGAACGTCTTTCGCAACACGTATCCTTTCTAATTATATTCTTTATTCAGTAATAGCATGCGAAAGCTAAGTTAAATTTTTCCTCAACTAAATCCCGTACAAGAAAATCGCATGAGTTAAACATGGATATTAATTTTATTTATGTTAAACATCAATTTTACAACTTTACTATATCATTCAAGCAAAATACAAAACACCAAAGTCCTGGGATAAAGGTCAAGGTTGCCTATCTCCATATTACATTATACTCCAAAAGTCTGCCTGTACATAGGTAGACTTTACATCATAGACCGTCTATCTTCCCCAACGACGAGTCAGAGACATCGTTGTTGTTGTATCATTCAAAAACTGGCACTCATAGTATCTAGGAAAACCAGCAAGCATTGGCGGCAAATTGCCCATTCCTATATGTCTGAAAAATAAAGGAATGAGTCGAGGCCCAATAAATGAAACCTTTAGTTTTAAGTTAGGAAAATCATCTTACCACTTCACCTGGCACAAACAACGTCAATGCATAACAACCGCTAAGTATGCATAGAACTTGAATAAATGTTATACTTTTCCCATTTGGATATGCCACACAAATCAAATCTCTTCATTATTCCACAATATTTTAGTTCAAACCAAGCATATGATATATAGTATTCATATTCATGTGTTAGGTTCGTTACTTCTCCTCCAGAACACTCCCGGGGCATCTCAACTCCAAGGCATCCCGGTACACCATCTGGGGCATCCCGACCAACGGGACGTCTTGACTCCCTAGGCATCTCGGTACACCCTCCTAGGAATCTCAACACACGGGGCATCGTCACTATTGATTTGTGGGTGATAGAAATTATATTATTTTCATGCAAGTCATGATAAATAAGTATTTGGATGGATATACTTACCTTCTTTTTACATCAAATATCCCTTAAAGCAATGAAATGCATTATTCAAGCAAAAAAGTACGAGGTAATATGTGATCAGACTCAAAAGGCAAAAATCTACTCAAGTTCAGAAAGTAAATTTACTCGGTTCATAAGGTAAATCTATTCAAATTTAGAAAGTAAATATACTCAAGTTTAGGAAGTAAATATATTATGGTTTAAAAGTAAAATCTGTTCAGGTTCAGAAATAAGTATGTCCAGATTTTGAAAGTAAAATCTGTTCGGGTTTATAAATAGACATATATAGATTTTGAGAATAAAATCTACTCTGTTAAGAATTAGATATATCTAGATTCATATTAAGATATTGATACAACGAAATTAAGAGAGTAAAATCTATTCGGGTTCAAAAATAGACATATACAGATTTTGAGAGTAAAATCTATTTAGGTTCAGAAAATAGTCATGTCCAAATTTTGTGATAAAACCTACTCGGTTCAGAAAATACATATTTCCAGATTTAAAGAATAAAGTCTATTCGAGTTTAGAAATACATATATCCAAATTTTAAATAGTAAAGTCTACTCGAGTTCAGAGATACTTATATCCAGATTTTGAAAGTAAAATCTACTCGAGTTTAGAAACACATATATCCAAATTTTGAAAGTAAAGTCTACTCGAATTCATAAATACTTATATCCAGATTTTGAAAGTAAAGTCTACTCGAGTTCAGAAACATATATATCTAAATTTTGAAAGTAAAGTCTACTCGAGTTTAGTAGAGTTCAGAAATATATATATCCAGATTTTGAAAGTAAAGTCTACTCGAGTTCAGAAATCAATATATCCATATTTAGAGAGTAAACTCTACTTGGTTCAGAAATCAATAGATTTTACGAACGACTGTTAAGTCTGAACCTACAAATATGACTTTTTCAAGTTCTGATTCATCATTTCCACTCATCAAATGTACTTCACTTTAAGTAAAACAATTATCTACATTTTCAACATGCATAAGACTAGCAAGACGAATTCCATAATCACCTCAAGGATAATATTTCCAGGTTCAAATTTAACAATTGCACTTGCCGATTATACCATTCTTTAAGGAAACAAATCGGCAAAAGTACACCACAAGTGCCATAAATTGTGTACGGCGATCACTTTGGTGCCGTAACTTTTTTTCGGATCACTTTGGTGCCAAGTCGGAGGAAAAGAGATCACTTTAGTGCCAATTTGGCCGGAAATCCGACGTGGCATTTTTTATTAATTTTTACGGCGACGTGGCTCGCCGGAGGGTGGTCGGCGTGTACGATCAGCATTTTTATTTTAAATAATTTTTTCCAGCGTGTACAGTCAGCATTTTTAATTTTAAATATTTTTTTTCCTTTTTTTTTCTTCTTTCCTTTTTCTTTTCTTTTCTTTTTTTTCTTTTCTCCCCTCGCCGGCCGGTTGCCGGTGGCCGGCCAGCCACCGGCGAAGCCCGGGAAGGGCTGGACGAAGGCGGCCTTGCCCATGGCCGGCGAGGGCGGCCTCGCCGGATACGGGCGAGGCGACCCTCGCCGGCGACAGGCGAGGCCGGCCCGAGCGAGGTCGCCCTCACGAGTCGGGCGTGGGCGACCCTCGCCAGACCCGGCGAGGGCGACCCTCGCCCGCCCAGGCGAGGGCTTCCCTCGCCCGACGCCGGCGAGGGTCGCCCTCGCCCGACGCCGGCGAGGTCGCCCTCGCCGGTGTCGGGTGACCCTCGCCGGCGTCGGGCAAGGGAAGCCCTCGCCGGTGTCGGGTGACCCTCGCCGGCGTCGGGCAAGGGAAGCCCTCGCACAGGCGGGCGAGGGTCGCCCTCGCCAGATCCGGCGAGGGCAGCCCTCGCCTGGGCCGGTGAGGGGCGGCCTCGCGAGGGCCGGCCTCGTCTGTCGCCGGCGAGGGTCGCCTCACCTAGATCTGGCGAGGCCGCCCCTCGCCGGCCATGGGCAAGGCCGCCCTCGCCCAGCCCTTCCCGGGCTTTCGCCGGTGGCCGGCCGGCCATCGGCAATCGGCCGGCGAGGGGAGAAAAGAAAAAAAAGAAAAGAAAAGAAAAAGGAAAGAAGAAAAAAAAAGAAAAAAAAATATTTAAAATTAAAAATGCTGACTGTATCGCTGGAAAAAATTATTTAAAATAAAAAATGCTGACTGTACACGCTGACTCAGCCTCCGGAGAGCCACGTTAGTGTCAAAAATTAATAAAAAATGCCACGTCGGATTTCCGGCCAAATTGGCACTAAAGTGATCTCTTTTCCTCCGACTTGACACCAAAGTGATCCGAAAAAAAGTTATGCCACCAAAGTGATTGCCGTACACAAGTTATGGCACTTATGGTGTACTTTTGCCGAAACAAATCACACACATTTTTAACAAGCATGAGACCAACAAAACAAATCCACGGATCACCATATTCACAAGATTATAACACATCAAAATAGCATATCACAACCGTACAAGTTAAAAGTGTCATGTATATTGATCTAACTTAACTCTAAAGTCTTCACTTACCTTGGGTTTTCTCTTGAAAGATGAAGTTGTTTTTTTCATACTTAGAATTTCAAAAGTAGCGAAGCATTTTCCTTTGAAGTCTTTTTGGTAAAAAGGGTTATGCTGCTGTAAGGATTATGCTTCCTCTCCTTATAATTAATGTTCTAACTCTTAAGTGAAAGAAAACAATTGAAAACTTGCATGTAGAAGGAAGGTTACGTGTGATAAGCTCACAAAACTTGCATGTACAACTAGAACATTAGAGTGGATTAGCTAATAGTAGATGAAATGATGCCTAGTCTATATGTGTAAGTGTCTTCACCTTAAGAAGACAACTAATCCATTCATGCAAGATTAGAAGAGAACATATGGCCATGTCTCACGTAGCGGATGGTCAAATGGGAGAAGAATTTGATGACTAATCCTTGTAGTGATGACACTTAGTCTCTAGGTGTCAAGTTAGCAAAGGGTCTCACTTTGGGAGAGACACATGGCTTGCATGTAATCTTAGAAGGCCATGTGAGCATTAGGTGTCAAGATTAAAAGAGTCTTGACATGCAAAGATAAGACAAGTGGCTCTCATGCTATCTAAGTAGAACAAGTGGGATATGAGATTAATTAAAAAATATCACTTGGGGGAGATCTTATTCTCCTTTGGTCATGTTAGTGAGTAAGTCTTCACCAATATATACTAAAGTTAATATAGATAAAATATACCCTATAACATCATTAGTGATTAAATTCCATGTCTCAAATTAAGGGCACATGAGTTGAGATGCTCAATAGGAAAACAAATAGAGAATTTAACACATGAACAAGAAATCCAATGTCCATTCTACATACTAATAAGTCCAAAATTATTTGTAACAAAACCGGACATTAGGAAAATCTCAATTTAGTAAACTTAAAACTCGAAAATCATTAAACAAATAATTCGAAGAACATCCAACACCTTCAATAACTAAGATAATTGTAATTTATCAAAATTCTATATCGGCAAAGCATTCGTTATTATCTACCAATTTAATTCCCACATATCGAACTCGGAATGATTATGTTCGCGGAAAATCATCCTCCATGTTTCACAAGATTTATGAACCATCTAAGATTTCTACATGTCCATCCGAATTCTAAGCTAAATAATACTTAGTTTTACAGTCTAAGTATTATTATTGGACATCGAAAATTCCCAATGCCACAAAATATTATTACGAAAATTCCGGATGTCACAGTTTGGGAGTAGAAGTAACGAACCTAACGCATGTGTATGAGTGCTATATATCATATGCTTGCGTCTAAACTAAAATATTGTGGAATAATGAAGTGATTTGATTAGTGTGGCATATCCAAATGGGAAAGGTATAAAATTTATTCAAATTTTATGTATACTTACTGGTTGTTATGCATTGACGTTGTTTGTGCCAGGTGAAGTATTAAGATGATTTTCCTAACTTAAAACTAGACATTTCGTTTACTAGGTATCGGTTCATTCCTTTATTTTTTCAGTTTGTAGGATGGTTTCCCTGGATATGATAATGAAGGGGACGTGATTATGTTTGAGGCCATCAACCCCCGAATTTAATGATGGTTCGCTTTTGGATTAATGCGGGAGTAGTGGCGCCAGTTGACCCGACCTTTTTCCCAAGACTTGTGTATTTTATGTCTTGTTTGGTTGATGTGTAAAAGTTGTAAAACTAGTATTTAATACAAATAAGGATAATATCCATATTTAATTCGTGCAATTTTCTTATATGAGATTTTCTTGAGGAAACTTTTATTGAGCTTTAGCATGCTATTACTAAATATAGAAAGGATACATGTCGCGAGTGGCATTCTGGGGCGTTAGAGTAAGAGTTGTGTGACATTCTGAAATTCGACCCATTTTCGGGATTTATGAAATGATTATATTTTCGATGCTCTTTAGTTAAATCTCACTCGGAATTGATCACTCTCGAGAAGACTAACCATTAGAGAATGGCTAACTAAAAATCAAGTACGTGGACCTAAAAACTTGGCCATGGATCGATACTTCGACCATAAGGATTGGCGAGGAGATGTTTTAGGCCATTATAGACCGATCCAAGGATGGCTATGAGACGATTCGCAAATGATATACAATTGGATCGCGGGTGATTCCGCTTGACCATTGTACGAGTTTCGAACGATCCTAAACCTAATCTGAACGATTGTGTAAATTGGAACTAGTGATTGACCCTCGCAATTACATGACAACCGAGGTCACCATGACTTGAGTAAACTTAGATGTGGCCTGATATCAAATTGGCCGCGAGTCGATACGCGTAACTCCTAAAAGCCGCCCGTTAGTTTGAGATACACTAAAGTTGCATTTAATCGAATTTGACCATTACTTGGAATCCGGACTTGGGAATCGAATTTCTCGAAAGCCACGAATAATTCATTGGACGACGTCACATTTGGCATGGCCAACCTTAGGGCCACTTGGATTTGTCGGAAAAGTGAAATTTGGATCAGGAGTGGAAAATGACCATTTTGCCCCTGGGATTATTTGAATTCGTTTGAAAGGTTGAAGGGCAATTTGGACTTTTGGACTTTCCCTCCTTTGGCCGAAATTCATGGACAAGTATGCCCCTCCCCATATTGCTTATTTATTTTGATTGCCATTTGTAATTTTGGGGAAATACATGTGAGAAAAATTAGGAACCCTTAGATCTTGGCTTGGGGGAGAGGTAGATTTTGAGCCCTTGGATGTGTGGGTGGGGTGGGTGATGGGGTTTTTAGTGGGGGTTAGTAGAAAATCTGATCAAGTCTTCTCTCTCTCATTCATTCTCTCTTGCTCACTCTCTCTCCTCCCTCATTCTCCATTTTCGGCCAAGCTTTACTCCCCCCTTCACTTGGCCCGACCAGCAGCTGTTCCAGCCACCGCCAGCCACCGTGACGCCGCCGTGAAGCCGCCGGAACAGTCACCGGTCCTGTTGCACACCACCACCACTCTCTTTTTCTCTCTCTTTCCTTGCCGTTTTTCGGCCTCACCAACCACCACCGAAGCCAACACCACCCCTCACCGTGACCACCAACTTGTGCTTGCCTCAGCCGTGAACCACCGTGATCGGAGCCGTCGCCGTCCTCCCCGTCCGGCCATCGGAACAGCGGCTGCTTGCTGGGCTGATCTTGCTAATCTCAAGCTTAGGCTCCTAGTAAGTGGTTTCCTAACCCTTGACTAGGCTAAGGGGTTACTAATGAACATGTTAGGGGCTGATTTATGGCTGTGGATAATTGGTTTAGTAGTTAGATGAGCTTGAATTGCTGAATGATTCATGTTGGTGGATTCTCGGATTCATTGCTGCTATGCATTTGTGTTTTGCTATTTTTGTGGAGATCAATGTGGACCGAATTTCAGGAAGTGTTCTCATGGAAGTTGACTCTAACATCTTGAAGTATGTCATATATTAAATCTAGAATTTTTTGAGACCTTTTTGGGGTATTCGGAAGTCCATTTTCGGACCGTCACCACTCTGCCGGATTTACTGTTCACCTGATCGGCGTGTCTTTCTGAATTTTTATAAAATTTTCCAGACCTCTTTTCAACAAACTTCCTTCATAAAAGTTGTCAAGGACATTTGTGTCTATAACATATAAAAATTTCATGGTTTTCCAAGGAGATTTGGGTACTGATTGAAATGGATTTTGAAAGCCGAACGGTCTGCCCTAGTGGGCTAATTTTCGATCTGATTTTGGGTGACAAAAAAAGCTGTTTGCAGCCGGAATTGGATTTCATTTCCTTCATAAAAAAAGTGTTTATCAAGATGTTTCCAATTACATATCCAAAATTCAGAATTTTTGGAGTTGAATAACTATTTATTTCAAAAGAATTTCGATTACTATGCAATTGCCAATTTTAAGCCCGATTCTGTGCAAATTTGGTTTCTCTCTCTCGGGAACCTTTCGATGTGGTTGTTGCACGTGAGGGAGTGACTAATTGTGAATGTGTATTTATGGCTTTAATTGGTAGAACCGTGGCTGATTTAGTGGGCGTGTAAACTGATTTGCATCGCTGGTGATTGAGCACATTCGAGTGATGTTCGAGTGCGTGAATGACATGGAATTGAATGGGTCATGTGGCGTGTATGATCACCTAAGTGCCCTGATGCGTCTTTACACGGGGAAAAGATAATAAATTATGTGATGGAGTGTACGTGTGATCACTTGAGCCCTGATGCGTCTTTTCGCGGGGATTGAACCCGTCCTGAGGCATGTTATGCGGGACGATGCCCGGTTAAGCTGGAAGACCGCCAGCCTGATGCGTTTTACGCGGGTTGTGCCACGGGCCTGATGCGTATTACGTAGGTCGTGAATAATCTGAACGGAAGAGCGGGTGTGTGTTGTGCATTGGTGTATGCAGTGTATCGAGATTGAGATGTCATCATGTTCGGATTATTGCTGGCACACGTGCATGTGTAAGTCATATTCGGGATTGTACGTGTCCGTGAGTTATTGCTGCATTATTGCGATTTGACTAACATGCAAGGCTTGTGCATATTCCGAGATGAGGTAGGGATGTCTGTGTTTGTCACGGCATGTTGATTGTTTGAATCTCGTGCTTAGACTTGTCCGGGAGTACGCGTTGGCCTATGCGGGGCTTAGGTTGTTTGCTTATTGAGACTTGTTCTCATAGTTGATTATAAACCTTTCAAACCCCTGAGCCTCATGACGTTATGGAAGACCCCGAGACGCTGCCAGAGTACCATGGGGATTGAAGATAGGTTTAATGCTCCCGCCTGTTGTGTACTCCTTTTGGTAGTGAAGTTAGGCTAACCCAACCACCCGATCCTTTTTTATGAACATGGTTTGATGTTAGTGGCCTAGTGTAAGGTTGTGTAAATAAATGTTGTAAGTATGCCAAGTGTATGAACATGTTTGTTGTTATGTGATCAAGCGAGTTCCCTACTATCCCGTGTAATTGAATTGTTGTATGAGGTGTTTGATTTCGTTTCTGCTTGTGCATGATCGTTAGTGTTTCTCTGAGTCGACGACGAGTCCTGAGACGTCGCACTGTTTTCGACCTAAGCAGGATGTTGCGCGCATGCCGGTTTCGGGGCGTGACAAGTTAAAAAAGAGGAAAGTTGAGCACACAACTATAGAGAATACGAGGAAGAACGTAAGAGCAACAGATTTTAAGAAGAGGAGTTCATGGATGCTATGGCACAAGTAGATTCAACCGAAATGTTATATCCTCACATTGGCGTCGTAATGACGGCGCCGATCAAACTCAGGAATAGTGGGGGTCATTGCACCCGCAGATAGGACAGTTGTGGTTAGCACTGCGCACGGGTTGAAGTTTATGTAGTCCAAAATTGATTACCATTAATTCCAATGGCATCCCTGACATGGATTGCGGGTATGCCAATCCTTTAGTGCAAGTGAAGGTTTGAAGCTTCTCGATCTCGCCCAGAATTCCTTTGCCGGTTGTGATTCTGTTCGTGAATGATCGTAAGGTTCCATTCTCCGGTTCGAGAGTCCAACGCGGCCTAGGTACCATTGACAAACTAGGCAAGAAATGATTTCGACTTTGGTGAGAATATTCGAACCTTTCGGTGCATACGAACTGTTTGATGAAATGCTCATGAGAACCAATGCAAGTTGGTTTTTGTTTTCTCATTTGTCTGAAAGTATATTGGCTTGGATTAAGTCATGTTACTTATTTTCCAAGTCATTTCAATGATTGAATTCATTTTCTAAATCATCGTTTTCTTTGTCTTTGTTCTACGCCCCGTGGTTCCTAATGGCGGTTGTGGGTGAGATGACTATGCTGGATCCAAGGCCTAAATGATGATTATTACATGCATTGGCATAGGCCGAGGAACATTATGAATGGCACAAAAACGGCCTTAGCCAAGATGGTGCAATTTACTTAGAGGCTCCACAAAAATGGTGGCTTTTAAAATAGAGGACAGGACATGGTGCCTTCTATGACGTGTGTGAATGTACCAGACCGCCTCTGGTATGTTTCCTCCTATGCCAATGATAACAACACATCACTTATAGGTCTATACACTTTCACTTCTGGCATACAATAGCTGTTAATAGAAAGCTTTCTGGCTTAGTCCGTGATGTTTCAAATAGCGGGGGTTATTCTTTGAGCCAAAGTGATTAGGATGAAAAATGTTGAATAAATTTAAACATCTTGTTTTCAAAGAAATGAGTACTCCATTTGATTCCAATATTAAAGTAAATTACAATACTCGTAGAGTAGTAGCACAGCTTTAATCTGCGAGTGCTATAGGGTCTTTAATATATGCAATGCATTGTAGTAGACCTGATATTGCTTTTCCATGTGTAAGTTGAGTAGATATATTAGTAATCCAAGTATATAACATTGGAAAGCTGTTATCATAATTTTTGGTTATCTTAAGTGAACTAAAAATTTGGGATTGTTCTATAATAATTATCCGATTGTATTAGAAGGATACACCGATGCTAGTTGGATTATAAGTGCAAGTGATAAACATTGTTGACACCTAAATTTTGGCGACCCAGTTAGTCATTATTTGCATGAAAAATTAGGGATTGATCTCGGCCATTAAAAATATTAGTTAAATTGCAAATAGATATTAGGAGCCTTTGCATCAGTAATTAGGCCCATATAATTGCATTTGCACTGGATCGGCGGTGGATGGAATCGAGTGAATGGTTTTGAGGTTAAAGGGACTAAGCCCGCAGTGGCTGAAATCACGTGCGTCAAATCAGGAAAATCTGATGAAAATTCGAGACAATAAAGATATTATATTATCAAGATTTAACTATCACATGGCAGATAAAAAATCGGAGATAATCTTTGGGGTATATGTGCGTACATGGTTATATCAATTCTGTGGATTTTGGATTTTGGGAAAATTCGGTCAATATTGAAGGCGAGGAAGAAAGAGATTCGGCCATGAGGGGAGTATTTGGGCGTGTATACATGCACGGTCCAATAGGGAAAGAAGAAAAAGGCGAAAGAAGGAAATTGTGATATTCTTGAAGGTCCCACGATCTCTAGAATATTTGCAGATACAAGAAAAGAGAGTATAAATAGCGGGGCTCTTTCACAAGACAATTGGGGGGGGGGGGGGGGGGGAGGGGGACATCACAGAGGGCAAAACGCAAGAAAGAGAGAGAGGGGGAAATTTTGGCTAGGGCTTCCCTATGGTTGAGATCCCCAGAGCCAGCCTTGGCCGAGCCACTCTCTGTCGCACTTGCTGCCGTGCCAACGCGGCAGTCGTTCCCTCCAGCCGCACCTTTCACAGACGACCACATTGATTCCTTGCCGAAGTTGCTGCCGATTCGTGACGGTCCGTGAACCACTGTTGTGTCCCTTAGCCGACTCTCCTTGCTGACCAACGCCTCCGCAACCTCAATCAACTCTGCTGCTTCCTGACGAGTCCGTTGCCAAAATCTCGACGCCAATCAAGTGCACTGACGAAGCACCAAACCTTGCCGCCTCAACTCGAACAAATTCAGTGCCGCGAGTCCTGAAGTCTGGTCTCTATTGCACCAAACCTTTAGAAGACTAGTCTTGACATCTTCAAAATCGATAGTTTCTCTACTAATAATCATGGTCTCTCTAAAATTCTTATACGGGGGAGCTAGTGAAACTAGCAATAAAAGAGCTTGATTCTCATCTTCAATCTTAACATTAATACTTCTTAATTCAGAGATAATAGCACTGAAATTAGAAATAATAGATTTAAGATAAGCACCTTTAGCCATACGAAGAGTGAAAAGTCGTCGCTTGAGCGGTGAGGGACTTTGTTAAACAAATACTCTCTAATTTCGTCCATAAACCTAAAGCTGTTTTCTGATCTGGCACCCCCTACGGAATTTCATTCATGAGACATAACCGAATAGCAGAGAGAGCTTTTTCATCCAATTCTTCCCAAGTTTCATCCAATGTGCCAATTGGTATCTTCCCTTTCCCAAACAGAGTTTTCCTCAAACCCTGCTGCGTAAGAATAGCCAACATATGAACTTGCCATAGATTGAACTCCTATCAAACTTCACAATATCAAATTTCGTTGTTAAACTTGAAGTCATAACCATAAGATACAAAAGAAAAAACCCAAGGCTCTATACCAGATTGTTATAACCGATGCAGAAATAATAGCGAAATTAAAATCGAGATGAATAAACAGCACCAAAATTTACATGGAAAACCCTTGAGGGAAAAACCAAGAGGAGAGGAAAAGCAAAATCCACTATAGAATATTGAGGATTACAAAAGGTGGTTAAAAAATTAAAGATTCTTTTTGTCTCAACTTCTTAATGGAATAACTTGAGAAAAACAATATTTACATTGCCCCCAAGCCCTAAAGTTGCCTGAACCCATAAAGAATTCAAGACAAACTCAACACTAATGATGGTAACTGACCTAATACTAGTAAATCACTAATTATAAGGTTTAATGGGTAAAAACAAGTTATTGAAAGCGATTGTTTGATACTAATATTAGCCTGAACATAAGAAGTATATTACAAGGTGTTATTAGTAACATAAACATATACTATATACTTCACTTATATGAACTTAGAAGTGATGCCGCTTATGAAACAGGTACAAGTATAATACCATAGTAGCGCTGACTAAATTAGAACTTTTCGTTGAAATAAGAGGTTGGTATATGTGCGGTGTATCCGTTTTTATTATTAAAGTGGCAAGTTTAAAGCATAGCTACTCGAAATTTTTATAGAATTTTGAGGTACTTGCACTAAATAAGGTTTAACTCGAAAGAGACCTTTATGAATGTATATTAGTCTCATGGAAATTTTGGTTGTATATTTGTAATGTTTTATTAATTTTGTTTTACAAACAAAGTGAGGGATTGTTAGTAGTTTGTTTATCCCACTTCAAAAGGATGTGAGTGCGCACATGGACGAGATTTGGCATTAACCAACGATCATTATTTTTTATTTATTACGTTTCAAATATATTATTACAAAATAACTATTTTGTTTTCTTAAAATAATAGCTACTTGAAATTTTTATAGAATTTTGAGATACTTGCACTAAATAAAGGTTTAACTCAAAAGAGACCTTTATATATGTATATTAGTCTCATGGAAATTTTGGTTGTATATTTGTAATGTTTTATTAATTTTGTTTTACAAACAAAGTGGGGGATTGTTAGTAGTTTGTTTATCCCACTTCAAAAGGATGTGAGTGCGCACATGGACGAGATTTGGCATTAACCAATGATCATTATTTTTTATTTATTACGTTTCAAATATATTATTACAAAATAACTATTTTGTTTTCTTAAAATAGTGTGATTGGTCGCAATAGAGTAGTTGTCATTTTTTAATAATTTAATTTTGAATTATTATTTATGCCTAACAATCATTAGGCACTCTTACAACCTTTGAAATGTTGTATCTATTCGGACATAACTTTTAATCTTTGGAAGGTTGTATCTGTTTGGACATGACTTCTTCATCTTTGAAAGATTGTATCTATTCAAATATATTTCAACATGTTCATTATCAAGAACTACCATTTTTGTTTCTTTAAAAAACATATAGTCATAGTTTCCAATTGTTTTATTTTGAGAGATCTTGGAGAAATACCGGAATTGCTATATGGTATTCTCATTCGAGATTTTGTTATATCAGAAAAGATTTTTGCCAGTAATCATTAGCATTGTAGTAGAGCAAATAATTCCTTAAAAAGAGTGTTATCATGTCTCAAAGTCTAACTTCATTGTTCTTCCTAATTCACGCGGGGGAAGAATATTAGAAATGCCAAAACTTGTGTACGGTGCTCACTTTAGTGCCAAAAGTTTCCGCCGAATCACTTAAGTACCAAACTTTTTGAAAAATGATCACCTAAGTGTCAAACTTTTTGAAAAACGATTACTTAAATGCCAACTCCAGTCAATTTGGCTAGAAATCCGACGTGGCATTTTTTTTATTAATTTCTGAAACTGATGTGGGTTGCCGAAGATTTAGTCAGCATGTACACTTCAAAACGACATAGTTTAGCATGTACACTTCGATTTTTTAAATATTTTTTCTGATGGTTTCCTTCTTTTCTTTTTTTCTTTTCTTTCTTCTTCTTCTACCTTTGGCCGGTGATCGGACACCGGCCACTGGCCATGGTTGTAACGACCTGGGTCTCACTCGCAAGATATTGTCCGCTTTGGACACTAAGTCCTCACGGTTTTGTTCCTCCGAGGGCAGCCCATACTACCCCCAGAAAAGGCTTCTTGCAAGTTAAGGCTTCCCAAGCCCTTATAAACTAGCCCAGGACTCCCCCCCTAAGCGATGTGGGACAAGAGACATGCCCCCCCTTGCCATCCTAGAAGCCTGCCAGGAGCCGCTCCTTGTCCAGGCCCTCTGGCCCCGGCGACCACTCCCCGCCCTCGTCGGACCGGGTCATTACAATGGTCGACCGCTTAGCCTCGCTTAGATAAGGCCGCCGTCACCCGACACAAACGAGGCCCGGCCAACCCTCCTCCCGGGCAATGCCTGGCAAGGCCGCCTTGGCCTTGACTAGGGCCGGCCTTGCCAAATCTGGCAAGGGGAGCTCTCGTTGGGGCTCACCTGCCCTCGCCTAGACGAGGGTCTTGCCAGAACTGGGCTGGGTGAGGCCGGTCCTCACCCAGGCCATGACGGCCTCGTCGGATCTGGGCAAGGCCACACTTGAAAGCCACAAGCAAGGGCTGGAAGCCAACCTTCGCCTGGGAAAGGGCAAGCCTCGATGAGGGGAGCCCTCGTCGGGGCTCGCCCACCCTTGCCCAGGCAAGGGTCGGCTGGGCCTCGCCTGTGGCAGGTGACAGCGGCCTCGTTCGGATGAGGCCAAGCGGCCGGCCATGGCCGGTGGCCGGTATCCGGTCACCGGCCAAAGGTAGAAGAAGAAAAAAGAAAAAAATTAGAAAAAATATTTAAAAAATCGAAATATACATATGGAAATGCCACATAGGCTGATTTTTTTTTTTAAAACCAACTCATATTAAAATTTTAATTATAAAAGCCACATATTAATTTGGCTGGAATTTTTTGCCGTTGGTACTTAAGTATCGTTTTTTCTCCAATTTGGCACTTAAGTGATCTTGTGAAAACTTTTGGCACTAAAGTAAGTGCCGTACATAAGTTTTGGCACTTCTAGTGTTCTTCTTTCTAATTCACACTAATATTTTCCCAACAACCACTTTAAGATGAGCCACTACATGAAGATTTACTCGTGCAACAAGAAGAGCTTCTCAGTGTTGGCCGATTTGAAGTGCCGCTTGAGGCACTATGGGGAGTCTAGGTGGAGGTGTTCCTGCGGGACTAGGTTCTCTACGAAGGATAAGTTGTTTGGACACATGGCTCTATTCGAGGGTCACATGCCTGCAGTCGCCTCCAATCTCCTTCTCCATCTCCTTGGTCACCAAGTTGTACATGCTGAAATGTAGA